>NW_022103906.1:81717301-81738693 GCF_000313985.2 Echinops telfairi | reverse complement strand
TCCTAAAAAGACATATTGAAGTCTTAACTAACACTTGAACCTTTGAATGGGATTTTCTTAAAGAAGTCCTACTGAAATTGTGTGGGTCCTAGCGTTCATCCCTTATGAGAGGTCTCCTACAAAAGGGAGAACACAGAAAGAGGACCACGTACAAGGGTGTATCATCATCATCATCATCATATGAAGCTACATCTAAAAGCAGCAAAGGAACGCGAAGGGTCAACGGAAGGCTGTCGCTAGGCACGCTCTCATTGGTTCCGACTCTTGGTGCCTCTGTCTACAACAGAAGGAAACACTGTGGGTCTTGAGACACACACACAATTATTGTTATGTTTAAGCCCACCATTGCAGCCACTGCAATAATCCATCTCATCAAAGCTCCTCCTCTTTTTCCTTGTCCTTCCACTTTACCATGCATGATGTCTTTTTCAAGGGACTGGTATGTCCTAATGACATGTCCAAAGTATATGAGACTAAGTCTCGCCATCCTCCCTTCTAACGTCTAACATCTCCTAACAGAAGGTAATAGAATGATACAGAATCGTTGCTCTCTGAAAACCCCAGAAGTCAACCCAGCTGGTACTATGATTTGATCTTCTAGCCCAGGGACCAGCAAACTGCAGCTTGAGAGCCATACGCACAGTTTTAATACATGTGACTCTGAACCAAAATTGAAAATAAAATAAAGCCATCATAGTTTCATTTATAATATTGCTTTAAAATTTCTTCTTCTTCTTTGGTAAAAACATCTTTATGGTTTTCGAATAATTTTTAAATTGTTGTAAGGGGCAAGATTGACTCTTCTGTCTCAAAAGTTTGCTGACCTTTGTTCAAGCCTCTTGATGGAGTAAAGTATCTGTTAGGCCGGGTTGACTAGAGAAACAAATCCAGAGACATTCATATGTGTGTAAGAGGGGGCTTTAGATCAATAAGTTCTTATATGTCAGGAAGACCCCCCAGCCCCTCCAAATCAAGTTCATAAGTCCTTCTTCAGATTCACCAAGTTACATGCAATAAGGCAGAGTGTAGGAACATCATAGGCCGGTGGGTGCAAAATCTTGTGGATCCAATGGTGATAGATTAGCTCCAGGGTTCACAGAGGTCTCAGTGTGGCTCATCAATATGAAGGTGAAAGCAGAGCGATGGGGGAGGTTCCCAGAACCCTCCTTCTGGGAGGCACCCTCAGGCTGTGACCTGATTGACAGGCTAGACTCCACCCTACACTTGTATATCTTCAAGTTGACATGAAGGTATGTAACCATCACATCCTCTATTCTGGTTTTTGTTTCTTTCTTTCTTTTTATATCAGTCCTGGGAAACTAACACAATATTGATAATATGTGAAATAATGTTTTAGTTGTATTATAACAAATAAAAGTATATTATGAAGATAAATTCCACCTCTTTCTTTTTGACCTTTCTTTTACACTAGTTTCCAGGAAACTTTAAGGTACAAACATGCCTAGCATTGGATTTCTAAAGGACCATGCCCTTGTAGCTACTGTAACAAGGTCAACTCAAAACTCACTTTGATCAAGTCAATTTTGACTCATAGCACCCTCTTAGGTCACAGTAGAATTACCCCTGTGAGTTTCTGAATATGTAAATATTTATGGGAACAGAAAGTCTCATGTTTGTCCCAAGAAAGAGCGTGTAGATTTGAACCATGAGGAAATTAAAACTAAACACAAATGTTATCTACCAGAAATTAGAAAGCTCAATTATTACTGTCTGAGGATGAGTTGATGTTTAAATGAAAGAATTGGCTGATAAACAATTAGGAAAGATTAAATAATTATTGTTTAGAAAGTAATGGTATATTTCTATGCCAGCATTAGCCTACTAGAATGTTTAATGGAAAAATAATTGGCCACAGTACACAGTATACTTCTGAGTACATTTTATAAGGAATGTAAGACGTTTTTTGTTCGTTGCCATTGAGTTGACCCCTGCCCCATGACAACCCCTGGGTTGCAAACTGGACCATTGTGATCCATCGCATTTTCATTGGTTTGTTTTTGGAAGTAAAACTCTAGATCATTCTTCCTAATCCATCTTAGTCTAGAAACTCCATTGAAATTTGTTCAATATCATATCATCGCAAGGGCCTCCATTGGCAGATCACTATTAACTACACAGAGATGCACTGGGTGAGAATCAACCTGCGTAGCCACATGAAAGCTGAGAATTTTACTACTGAATCACAATTTCCCCAGCTCACCTATCAAAACTAGGTTTATGACTTGTTTTTCCTTGGTGCACAGTTTAGAGAAGAATGAAAATGGCTCTCTATGACGCTGGCCTAGACTCAGGTGTGTCTTCAACCCTCCACTCTCCAAGTCACAGCACTCATCAGACTAAGAGCTTTAAGTGGATGCTGCTCAGGTGACCATCTTCTGAATGTAATATATAACCTATCGTGACGCGAATTCTACCTTGCAAGTCTGGCTAGACCAGAGGATGGACACTGGTACAGATAGGAACTGGAAATACCGGGAATCCAGGGCAGATGATCCCTACAGGACCAGCGGTGTGAGTGGCGATACTGGGAGGGTAGAGGGAGAGTGGGTTGGAAAGTGGGAACTGATTACAAGGAAATATATGTAACCTCCTCCCTGGGGGACGGACAACAGAAAAGTTGTTTATATATATATAAACAACAGAAAAGTTGTTTATATATATAAAAGTTGTTTATATATATATATATATATATAATGAAAGAATACCAAAATGCAGTGCTTCTCCATGTTGAAAAATATACTAATCATGAAGGCTTGCCTGAAGTTATAGAAACGCATCATTCTCCAGAGACTAAAGTCTTCCTGTGGCTGAAATAGACTGTTGAATACACCTGATGCTACATTGCACCATCTCTTCCCATAAGTTGCTGTTCTCTGAAGCTTGGCCTCACTGTGATGTTGATGGTGAAGAATGTTGTAAGGAAGAGCCTAATGAATCAGGTTGCTGCATTTACCAGTAGAGACTGTGGAGCACCTGGTGGTATAGAGGGTTATGCATGGGGCTGCTAACAACAAGTTTAGCAGTTCGAACCCATCAGCCACTCCTCAGGAGGAAGAAGAGGCTTTCTGCTCCCATAAGATTTACAGACTCAGACACTCTACAAAGGGTCACCATGGGTCAACATTGACTTGGCAACAATGAGTTTCTCCTACTGTGGTGGCTTAAGTGTTCCTGTCATGCTAGATATTATGCCACCAGAGTGTCAATTACCAGCAGGGTCATCCATGATGATATTCAAGCTGGATTCTGCACAGGACATGGCAAGATGAGTATCATTTCTGATCTCAGATGGATCTTGACTGAAAGCAGGGAATACCAGAGAGATGTTTACTTGAAGTTTATTGATTATGCAAAGGCATTCAACTGTGTGGATGATAAGAAACTATGGCTAACACGTAGAATAATGGGAATTCCAGAACACTTCCTTGAGTTCATACAGAATCTGTTCATAGACCAAAAGGCATTGGTTCAAACAGAATAAGGGAATGCTGCCTGGTTGAAATCAGGAAGGGTGTAGGTCATGGTTGTATCCTTTTACTATACTTACTCGATGTGCATGCTGAGAAAATAATCTGCGAAACTGGACTATATACTGAAGAAATTGGCATTTGGTTTGGAGAAAGGTGAACAATTGGTGAATTGCAGGTGGCACAACTGTGCTTGCCGAAAGCCAAGCGAACTTGAAGCACATGCTGATGAAAGTCAAAATTGCAACCTTTGGGATGGATTACAACTCCATGTAAAGGAAACTAAAAATCCTCACATACACCTGGACCAATAGACACCATCCGATAAATGGAGAAAATATTGAAGTTGTCAATATCACTTTACTTGGACCTACAACCAGTACTCATGGAAACAGCAGTAAAGAATTCAGTAAAAGGCTTATTCTAGTGAGTAAATCTGCGGCCCAAGACCTCTTTAAAGTGTTGAAGAGCAAGGATGTCATTTTGAGGACTAAGGTGCACCCGACCAAGCCATGATATTGACTATTGCTTCATATACACGTGAAAGTGGTGCAATGAACCCGAAAGACAGGAGATGAATGCACTTGGATTATGGGGTTGATAAAGAATGCTGAAAGTATCACGGTCTGCCAGAAGACAAACAAATCTCTCTTAGAAGAAGTCGCACCAGGATGCTCCTTCAACATGGGCATGGTCAACCTTCATCTCACATACTTTGAACTTGTCATCAAGGGTGAGTGGTTCTTTGAGAAGAACATCCTCAGTGAGATAGATGTAGTCAATTAATATGGCTCTTCTAACCATAATTCCTTATGCGATGTATCATAATTCTGAACTCTATAGTTGTGGTTATAATCTCATTTTGGATAATCTCTGCTGTACCAATGGCAATATTAAGGTGGAATTAAGTTATGACCTTAGGAGAGGGTGTAAACCAAGTGATACCCTTCGTTTCTGTTAAAGCCTTATTTCCATAAGGGCGTTCCTCTGTGTCTAAGATGCATCTCAGACACAAAGCGGAGCCCTAGGATCCTCAGAAGAAGCCCACTCAAAATCAGAGGCACCAAAGATGTTGGCACAGACATTCTGAGGACAGAGTAAAGCAGTCAGGCCAAAGCTAGAGGCAGAGGCACGGAAACAATGAGAACAGAGCAGCAGCATTGGGATTATGGGACTGGAAGGCAGAGGAACAGGCAATTTCCCTGGTCCATGGAGGCAGATACCAAGGGCCTATGGGTCTGAGAAGATTAGGAACCAAGAAAGACTTAGCTGCTGGCTGAGGAAAGGTGCTGCTGTGGAGCAATGATTGTCTCCTAACTATTTCCTGATCCTGACTTGTGCTAATCTGTTAACTCCCCTAAAAAAACAACAAAAAAACTCTTATCAGGATTATTGTCTGTAGAACCGATGTGACCCTAGGGAAGCCAGAGGTCAGAGATACGGCCCTCCCCTCTACCCTGCTATCACATTTGGTAAAGGAGAGGGTCAACCCCAAAAGAGGAAGCCCCTGAGCAAGGTGCATTGACACAGTGCTTTCCACCAACAGGTTCAAACGTATCACAATTGAAAGGATGGCCCAGGACCAGGCAGCAGTTCCTTATGTTGTACGCAGTGCTCAGTGATATCAAACAATAACGAAACATCAGCTTTGAAAGTCAAACCTTTTCACTCTCTCCCAGCGTAGGTACAGGGGAACAGATGGGATATCTGCTGGTCTTTTTTTCTGTCAACCATTTCCTAGCATAGTTTTCCAAAAGCAGAATTGCAAGCAGCAGCAGACGAGTTATCAAACAGTGGAGTTTATCAACTGTCCTAGTCTGTCTGGGACTGGGAGGTTCCCTGATGTGGGAAAATTTGGCGACCTTTGATCCAATATTGGCACCCTCTATCCCTAGTAGATCTATCTGTGGCTACTTTCACAAATAAATGTCACCACCTTGTTGGAAGCCTCTCATCTTCTGGGTGGGCAAGTGTCGCTCTCCTCTGCATGGTCACTTTCTACTCCTTTTTCAGCCTCTCGCTCCATGTTTTGTGGGGGGTGCTGGGAGCATTCAGGGAAGGTGTCAAAGTAGATCCTTACACTTTATTCTGCATTATAAGCTATAGTACCAAAGTTTTAAATTGCCAGGTGGAGTGGGGGAGGAGGGTACTAATTTATCTTTTTTTTCTGAAAAGGGAGTAGTCGTTCAAATAAGTAAATAAGTTTGGGAGCTTATGACATAAACCATCTGTGTAAATCTCCATTTTTTTTCTTCCAAGGCCCCATTTTGCCTTACTATGGTCTGAGTTTTAGATTCCAAAAGAGTTTGCTCTTTACAAGCCTGACAGACAACTGGGAAATACTGGAACCTCTCGGCCAAGACCAGTCCTGAGAAAGTAAGCCCGCACAACACAGTGCAGCAGCCCTCGGCTCATCCTCTGGGTCTCTGAGGGACGGCACATCTAGTTCTCTAAATTCCTCGAATAATGTTGTTGTTGGGTGCCATGAATCCTGTGTAAACAGTCTACAACAAAATGTAAGCCTGCCCCAGGTCCTGCACCGTCCACACGATCATTCCTAAGATTGAGACCTCTGCTTCAGTGGCTGTGTCCGCCTTTGGTAAGGGTCTTCCTCCTATGCACTGGCTCGCTCCTTTACCAAACATGACCTCCTTCTCCACTGGCTGCTCCCTCCTGATGACATGTCCGACGTACATGAAAGGAAGTCTTGCCACTGTCAAATAATACAAGACTCATATTCATAGGACATTGAAAATGGTCTTGGCTCAAGCTCTTTCGCCTAAGATTTATGAAAAGCAGTGCTCCCTATCCCTGCCTCATACAGGTTATCTGTCTTCCTAAAAATCTCTCATCATCCACCCCCCAAATATTTCTTTTTCATTTCCACATTCAATTTTTTTACAACCTCTAAGCGAATGGGGAATTTAAGATTGCTAAACTAGTTTTCCAGAATCTTCCTTTGAAATGTGTACCATTGCAGTCACCTCATCTTGAAGAGTGCATGCTGTTGGCTCGAGCAATTAGCTGAGGTTTTGATTACAACACCTTAGTAGACATAGATCCGTGTATGTTTGTGCATGCATTCAGCCGTTATGTTGTGTATTTGATGTCTTCATTAAGATCACGCAATGTTGGTTTTTTATTGTGTAATTTAGAGTTTGCTGAAGATTTCAAAAGAGTATCATATCACATATGGTACAACAAAATCTTCAAATATTCATTTATTATTCGATTTTGCCCTAGCCTTCAGGTATTGGGTTTCTCTATCTTTCCTTGTAGCTCTCTTTCCCAGCATGCCAGTTTCTCATTTCCAAAATCCTGCTCTTGGTCTTGCTACTTCACTTCTGATTTCAGGAGTAATAGCTGTTGTTAGGTACAGTGGAGTTGATTCAAACTGATCATGACCCCATAGGAGAGTGGACATCTGCCTAATGGGGTTTTCTTCACTATAATCCTTTTTTTAAAATAAATTATTTGAGTGGGGATGCTTACATATATTATAACAAACTATACATCCATTATCTCAAATGGACATATACAACAATTGGCATCAATAATCTCTCAACTTTATCTTTCTTCTTGAGTCCTGTGATATCAGCTCCTCTTTCTTTTTTTCCTTCCCTCCCTGATGCTGCCACCCCCACAGACCCTTAATATATTACGTATTGTTATTATTATTTGAACATATCTTACACCACCCCTTCTATCCCTTCACCTACTATCCTTGTATTCTTCCACAAGGGGGGTTATTCTGCGGTCATTGCTATCCATTCCCCCTTCCCTCCCTTTCTCTCCTTCCCTTCCCCAAGCCTCTTGGAATCATTGCTCCCATTACTATTTCTGAGGGGGGTTGTCTTTCATGAATTCGGTGTATTGAAAGCTCTCATCTGTGCCACTGTCTATATACCAGTCTAGCAGAAATTGGGAGATTTTAACTCTCGGAGGCCAGGTGGTGATGGGCGCATAAACAAGGCTGGAGAAAGAAGGCTATATTCAGCTGCCTCAGCAACCCCATGACATTTCTATGAGCTTCTATCACTCTGGTAGACAAACCCGAAGTGTCTGTTTCTGCACTTCTCTTTTGTCATCTGAATAGCAATCCCTCCTTTCCCGTCTTCAAGAATGCAACTTTGGGGACTTTTAATTTTGACAAGCACTGCAGACAACTTTACCTGTGACCTATCAAGGGCAGCCATGTGTAGGCTGAAGTTTAGGAAGAAATGCTCTTATTTTAATTTTAATGCTCTCAATTCAGGAGGGAATTCTTTCTTTTGTGTTCTTTCTCTGAATCCTTGATAAGGAAAATTTTTTGCTATCAAGTTGATTCTGACCCACTTGGGCCTCAAGACAGGCCTATAGTATTTTCAAAGGAAAGCAAACTGCCACATTCTTCTTCTGGGGAGCAGCACTGGGGTTGAGTCACTGACCTGGTGGTTTGCCATCAAGCACTTACTTAGTTACTGTGGCACCAGGGCTCTGAATCCCCAATAGCCCGGATTTAATACACTGAAAAGACAGGGCAGGAAGTTGTGTATCCAAGACAAAAGTCCATGTTCAGAGGAAACCTGAGAGAAACTCTGGAGCTGCCTTTGAGATGTCTTGCCTACCTCTTGACCTTGAACTTGAGATGTGCTTGTCTCCCAGATGAAAGAATTCTGTTATTCCTTGAGGCAAGGTCAAAGGCCCCACCAAATGGAGAAGGACAATTTACAAAGGGCCAGGACTCACTTCATGGTGTCTACTCACTCAACCTATTAGATCAGAAACCCCTGAGAACCTTGTCTCCCGTGCAATGTTTTCACAGGAAAGGTTGTCTGAAAGGGAAAGAGAAAGAAGGCTAGCAAATGGGTGTGATGCATCCTTCACTAACAGAGAAAGGATTGGAGAAGTGGCAAATGTGGAAGATGAGTTAAATTTGGGACACTTTTATTTTGAGGTAAAACTGCCCAGTGAAGATTCATACATTTAGCTTCATTTAGATCCAGAATTCAAGAAAACTACCCAGCCTACAGACACACGTGTAAAACCATCGGGCTCAAAGCCAGAGATGTTCTTTTATTCAGTAGTAAATCATCTAGTCATGAGACCACATTCAAATGACATATAGGAGTGCCGAGTATGTGTGTTAATCTGGGTAAACTAGGGAAACAAATCCACAGAAACTCATACGTATAAGAAAGTTTTATATAAAAGGTAAGTACATTAAGAAAGCATCCCAGCCCAGTGCTGTCCAAGCCCGTAAGTCCAACATTATTAGCCCATATGTCTGACACCAATCCACAAAGTCCTCCTCCATCTCACAAAACACACACAATGACGCCGACTGCAGGAGGGAAGCATAATCAGTGAGTGTGTAAATATCTCAGTGCTGGGAGGGGTCTCCACACGGGTGCTCTGGCACCCAGGGCTGCATCAGGGTAGGTCCATGTGGCTTCTCCTCAAGGAGGGATGTCTTGCAGGAAGTGAGCCTTTCCAGCTGAAGCAGGGAAATGGCTAAGGCAGATGCACCCTGGACCGATCATCAGAGAGCAGGAGACCCGAGAACTATCAAGGCATTTATCACCGAGGCATTTGTCTCTCCATCCTTCAATTAATCCTACATGTGTTTATCGGTCAGGTTGGCACAATAAACCTTAACAATCTCAGTATGGAACTGCTCCAACCACACAGGTGGACAGAAACTCCTGAAGTGATGTGTATTCAGTTTTATTGCTGCATAACACATTCTTATAAAATTTACTGGCTTTAAAAAAAGAGCACATATAGTATCTTCAAAGTTTCCATGGGTCAAACGTCTGAATATGGCTTACCTGGATCCTCTGCTCAATGTCTATAGTCAAGGTGTCAGCTGGGCTATCTTCTCATCTGAATGCTAAACTGAAGAAGAATGGACCTCCAGGCTCACTCAACTTGTTAAAATAATGCATTCTCTCGAGTGGTAGGACATATGGACTGTTGCCTTTTGGTTGGACATTGCCCTCAGCTCCCAGAGTCCTCCTGTCATTCAGAGAGGACTTATAATTCCTTGCCAAATCAGCTTCATGACATAGGCACTTTGTCAGCCAGGGAGATCTCTGGATGAAGTTGACTAGGAGGCAAAGTCTTCTATCACGTAAAGTAACGTGACCATAGGAGTGACACCCGATCCCCTTCACCACTCTCCACTGGTGAGAAGCAAGGCCCTCCTGCACCCAAGGAGATGGACTGATGCAGGACACCGAGAGTTGGGAGTGATGATGGACCCCCTAAGAGTCTGTCCTCCACCTGGGGCTTCCATGGAGAGGTGTGCAAAGCTGGAGGTGACATGCAATAATCAGGGCTTTGGGCAGAAAGGTGAGGACAATAGGTTTGCTAAATGATTCACCACTTGTTAGTGTTGTTTCTTGTTCCTTCATTTCATTGGCATAACTTTGTTCCTGAAATCCTATCATATTGAGATTTAGAAGGGCTGAAGCTGGGACAGAGGAAGGGAAAAAACCACAGGAGCCTGGTGAAAATCCTTAAACTTGTAATCTGGGATCTTCTTGGGCAATTATATAGACAGAGGAACCGAACACTGAATGGGTATAGCAATTGCTCAAAGCATATTTTGGTTTTCCTACTTTTCTATCCGAAAGAATGGCGTTGATGAGATTTTGGAAGGAAGAGCCAAATACAAGATAGGTGTTAAAATCAAACTGCCGAGGCTCCCTTTCATCAACAGCTTCTGCACACGAAGGCCTAATCACCACACGCATGAAGCCGTGGCCTCGGCTGTTCCTCCTGTGGTCTTGCCTCCCAACACCTCCCCTGTAGGAGCTGGCGGAGCCTCTCAGAGCTGTCGCTGTGAGGAGCTCATCCAGTTTCCTCTCAGTCTGTTCTCCACCAGAAGCACACTCACAACACAGCCATCTGCTCAGCAATCCGGCGTCCCAGGCACCAGGGACAACGATCAGGATGTGAAACCAGGTATGGGGCCATTTCCTCCTGACACCTCAGAACGCATCTTCCCTCAAAAGCTGTAAGGACAGACGTGCCCTATTTATCAGGGACCCAGCCAGCATGGTAGCAAATATTTGTTCTCAGTAATTCTGGGACATCAAGTATGCCTGACAGTAATTGAACTCAGCCTGTTTAAGCAACTGCTTTTACAAAGTCAGTTTTCACTGGGTAGTTAGTAGTGAGAAAGGGCTCTTGCCTCATCAGCAACCAGCCATGCCAATTTTTGTTTAAAAAAAAAAAAATAACACATGGGAAACACATGACTCTCCCTAAAAAGCTGACTACCCCGTCACAAAGAAAGCACATGCAAGCCAGCCAGGACAGGAGTTGCGCAGAGAGGCTGGGTAGTTAAACATGTCGCTTCCGGTTGAAAATGAACAATTTGGATGTCTTTGTCTCTTTATTTTCTTTATTTGTTTTGTGAATACAGGGTGTTTAAGATAATACAAGTTGTATAAAAGAAAAACCAAAACAAAAAATAAGAGTTGAGCTGAACTATAAAAAATCTGTCTACCTTGAGCATTATGCTCTTTTTAGATCTGTTTGGGATCAAAGTGACCATAGCAATTGGAGCAATTAGACAGGACCCCAGGGGGACAATGAGTGTATGTTGCTGGTGGAGGAATGGCTCAGAAAAGGGGGTTGAGAACGATCACATAATCCATGTCGCTGAATTGTACGTGTGAAAGGGGTCGGATGGGTGTATGCGCTGCTGTGTGTATTCTCAACAGCAGTAAGATAGACAGCTCTACTTCGAATCTTAGTATGTTAATTTACCGTCTCTTCACCTTTCAACAGAATACTCTAATGTTCTTAAATCGATGCTTCCTCGTCTGCTTCGAAGGGAAAGTTGTAAAGGTACATGGGTTAAAGAAATTAAAGGGATATGTTTACGTGGTATTGTAGTGACCACATCCTGGGCGTGAAGAAGGCAGCATTCACTGAAAGCTCAGTCTGGTTCCATCACACCCATTTAATTATTCTTATTGTGATCCGCCACCAACTTGGCCCCTGACCAATAAGGAGACCACATACAGCAGCTGTGCAGTCCGGCTCCATTCTTATTGGTTGTAACTGGGACCCCTGTGATCCATTGGATTCTCACTGCCTAATTTTCAGAAGTAGATTGCCAGGCCTTTCTTCTTCCTGTCTGTGCTCATTTGGAAGAGCCTCTGGAACCTGTTCAAATTCTTAGTAATTCAAAACTCTATTGACAAATGAAGTCCATTGGCCCAGATTTGAACCAGGACTGTCTGCATGAAAGGTCAGAATTCTATCTGAAACACCAATGCTCCCCCCATCCACACCCTAACCCTTTACCATGGAGTCTGTTCTAAATGATGGCAACCCAATATATGTCACAGTAGGACTAATCTCCATAGGGTTTTCAATGATGAATATTTGGGGGGCAGGTTCTAGGACTTTCTTCCAAGATGTCTGTGAGTAGACTTGAACTCCCAACGTCCCAGTAAGCAGCTAAAGACAGTAACCACATGCATGACCCAAGAACTGATCTACATGATTAGGAACGAAGGCCCTTAGTGGGAGAGTCACCTCACCAGACAGCTTCAATGTGTGAGATGTCGTCCTGCCCAAGTCTACCAATTAGGGGAGATTCACAGACTGAAATAACTATTTATTTATTTATCAGCTCTGCCTGCACCTGGGGAGCATCTTAATTGGGGGTTGATACCGAAGAGGATGAAGCTTAGAGCAGGCACAGTCTTGGCTCAATCAGCAAGCATCGTGCTGACACCCTGACCCAGGCTGAACCCCAACTCTAGTCAATGACCACTTCCGACTCGATCCTACGAGCCCCTGTGAACTGTCCGATGGCCACTAGGCATCCTGGTTATCCCACTCCAGCCAACTGAAGTTCACAGGGAAAGAGATTGCAGCCAAACCGACAAAGAGGAGGTTCCAGAGGCTCCCATGCAGATTAGCAGGTCTCCGCCTCTCTCCTGGGCAGCCCCATCTCTCTGCATCAGGAAGCATCATGGACATATTTGTTTACTCCATTTGCCGATATGCAGTTTGCATAATATTGAATCTGGAAAGGACACTGCATCCACTGACAGGAGTTTTCCCAGCTGGAAAGGGAGAAGAAAGAACCAGCTCTGCATTTCAGAGTAAAAATAAAGACACCGATGCTTTCTGCCAGGCTTTCTGATGGATGCTTCGCTGGGTGGGAAAGGCCATGTCTGCGGTCAGGCCACGCTCCCACATCCAAAGTATTGTTGGATGGCTTCCGTGTAAACATCGTTGGCAGCTCCTGGGATGGCTCTTTTGGTAAAAAGAATATGCTGGAACGAAGCGTGGGCCTCCGGCCAAGACACATTTCTTCCCATAAAACAGAAACATGTACATGTCAGGATGCGGGGAGCCAAGCCACTCCGAGAGTGGTGGCGTCCTCCTCAGTGTCCCTGGAGGATGGGAAGGACGACGAGGCAGAGCCCGGAGTTGACCTGAGATGCCTGCTGTGGAGCAAAGAGCTGAGCATGGACACCAGCCCCTGTGTCCCCTGGCCACACCTTTTATTCGGTGCCTTAGGCCAGGGGATTTATATTCTCAGACACAGTGCAGGGCCTGCGGCCCCTCCAAATTTGTCAAAGCAAAGACACAAAAGCACAAAGCCAGAGTGAATGAAGAGGTGCCCAAAGAGGATGATCTTCCTGGGGCCTCGAGAGACTCATTCTAATACAGGCTCTCTTCCCACCTGAGCACCCAGACCGAAGCCCCGTGCCCTCTCAGGCTCCCCAGCTCTGCCCACCGCAGACTCCTGGGAGATGCTCAGAAGCGTTGCTGATCCAAAATCACCCCAGCACCAAGCACAAATCCCCATGATCTCTCCCTCTCAGAGGGTGGGCCACAGACCAGCATCTGAGAGCTTATGAAAAATGCAGGGTCTCTGGCTTGCCCCCTGGCCTGCTGGATCAGAATCTGCATTTCAACAAGATCCTCAGATGGTTCCCAGGACAGACACTTATCAAAAAGTGTTGCTTCCTGGACAGAGGTTTCTTCCCCAAGGCCCTGGCACCTGAAGACCTGCACTTTAATGAAGCCGAAGGTGAAGAAGCTCTCCCTCACACAGCGCTTTGCGTCACAGGCTTGATTTTGAGTGAAAGGCCATTGGATCACACTGACCAACCAACCAGTGGCTGTCAAGGTGACTCCAACCCACGGCTATTCCATGTGTGTCCAGAGTAGAACTGCTTCGGAAGGGTTTTCAGAAGCAGATTGTGAGGTTTCTCCCTCAAAGTATCTGTGTGTAGGTTTGAACCACTAGCCTTGCATTTACCAGTGAAGTATTTAACTCTTTGCACCACCCAGACACTCCACTTTGGATCATACACCTCACTATTCCTAGGACTGCAGTCATCACAGCTACCTAACCTCTATAAGGTGGCTGTCTCTGGATCACACCTTCATCCTACTCTAAATTATTCCCAGCGCTGGGAAAAAGCATGGGGCTCAAATGCAGGAGGATGTAAAGCTAGGCCTCCCAAGCCAAAGGAAAACTTTTAAAAACTGAGATTTGGGGTCCTTAGTTGCAAATACCTAAGCCTTAGCAAGAGTTGGGCTTTGCTTGCCTCCGGACAAGGTTCCTTACGGGGTCTATGCAATCTCTCTCATCTGTTGATTCCTTTCTTGCTCTTGTATGCTCACTGGAACCCGAAGAATGCATGAGTTCATTCCTGGGCAGATCACCAAGCTCTGCAGAGGACTAGCTGCAGAACTCTCATCAAGATCAAAAGACAACTGCTCATCAACAAGGCACGCAAACTTGGACTGGGTCGTCCGTGCACATCTAATGTGATGATAACAAAATTGCCAATGGCCAGTAATAAATAAGCACAGCCACGGGCCAGAGAGGTAGGGAAGCTAAGCCAACTCCCTCTTGTATGGGTCCCCAGGACCTAGGCCAGTGGTTCTCAACCTGTGGGTCGCAACCCCTTATGGGGTCATATTTCCGATGGTCTTAAGAACCGAGACACCCACTCTTCTATCCATCTCCAGGCAGGTCCGCCCACATGCAGATACGCCCACATGCGAGTGCCTGGTGTGAAGACTGTTATCCATGCTTCAAGACAACATTGCATTTGTCATTAGAAATAAATATTTCACAATATAGAATTACATATTGTTTTTGTGATTAATCACTACGCTTTAATTATGTTCCATTTGTAACAATGAAAATATGTCCAGCATATCATATATTTACATGACAATTCATAACAGTAGCAAAATGACAGTTATGAAGTAGCAACGAAAATAATTGCATGGTTGGGGGTCACCACCACATGAGGAACTGTATGAAAGGGTTGCAGCATTAGGAAGGTTGAGAACCACTGACCTAGGCCATCAGTATTATGACCATGACACTTGGTTTCATGAGTATACTCCCTGGGATGTCCACTCTGTTTCCTTAGCTGGTGCCCAGGTGTGCGGATCTCAGAAGAACAATTGCATTTCTATAGGTATGCTACACACATGTGCTTTGAGACTGTGATTATCTGTTTGCCACCATCTACTTACATTATAGACTTGCTGAGCTGAAAACAAATGTTTGCTCCATTGCATCTATTGAACAGTCTACTACATAACTGGAAACACAGGTCTGTGGGAAGCTTAATTTTCCACAGATATTCATCTCTTCACTGAAAACGGACTTGTCTAGGCTTTGTTTTCTTGTGAAGGGTCACGGTAGCCCTGGAGTTATAACTGTCTACATTTTTGTTCAGGCTAAAATCAGTACAGCAGATTTAATTGCATAAAATTCAGTGACCTTGATTATCGTTTTCCCCAAGACAAATCCAAAATGACTTCTCAGGAGTACCTTGGCCTTACCTATGGGTATCTCCTGGCTTCTCTCCAAAGGGAGATGCAGTAACTTGCTACTCAGGCAGGAGTTCGCGTAAGGTGACACAATTTTGACGAGAGTATGTTAATCGTCCTCCCACCTTGGGTGACTGTCAAAACATAAGGTTCTACATCTACCCACTTGCCTGTAACAGAGAATCTTCGCCCTCCTGGTAGTTGTCAGAAAACGTAACCTTGAACTTGGAGCCAACCAAAACCTTTCCCTTCCTTTTGGATGAGAGGAACTATGTAGGGTCTATTTCCTAAGAGGGAATTTCATTAGTTAGGATAATGCTACTTGCTCTTTTAACAGATAAACCCTGAACCCTTTGTGGCTTACTGCACAGGAACTTGGTTTCTCATGCACATCACAATCCAGTGGAGGTCTTCTGCCTGGGTGTCCTTTCACAAGGCCTTCAAGGGTCCAAGTTGCTTCACCCAGTGGCTCCTCTTTCTTCCGGGTCCTTCAGACAGCAGATGAGGAACATGACCATGACAAGAACACTTCTACTTCCCCACCAGTCAATCTCATAAATACACCTTTCTGCTCATACCCTGTCACAAACATGTCTCACTGAAAGTAGTCAGAAAAAGTATCCTTGCTTTTGATAGTGCCCAGGAGGGAAAGAAATGTGTTTCGGTGAACGCATAGTAGTCCCTGCCATAGAAATGCATTGCTTGAAATCAAGGGTGGGGAGCCTTTTTTTTTTTCAGCCAAGGGCCATTTGGGTATTTATAACCTTATTCGTGGGCCATACTTGCCAAATATTTCATTAACTCACCCCTAATGGGATAGCTGGAACTTCTCTTTGGTGGGGCGTGTCATGTTACCTCGAATTGATGATTCTGAGGGCCTTATACAGCCTGTGGAGTGACTGTTCCTCTGCCCTGCTCTAAATCTTACAAATCGATCCCAAAGTAAGCCATTGCAGCTGAGGGCTGAGTATCTGGGTGGGAGGACTATGTAGGTCCCTAAAGAAAGCCTTCTATGGAAACATGAGGGCATTGCTCTAGCAGAGGCAAAAGAGGAAGTTTTGAGTGTGGGATGTGTGCAGGGCTCGTGTCTTCCTGATGCCTGCAAAGCACTCTGAAACTGGCCTTCGGGATCGGATGTACTCACCTTCCTGAGAGGATTCTGAGAGAAAATTACCTCCTGGGCCTCTGAAGCCAAAATAATGACATTTCTCTTCAGCACCTGCTCCTTTTATTTTGATTGTTTTGCCCATTGCTTGTTCTTCCCTTTTCGCCCTGGCTGCTGGGAAGCTTGATCCATGTGGCCCACTCCTAGCAAACAGGTGGGGGCTTACGAGAGGCATTCTATTGACTCAGCCTCCCCCTGGCTTCCATTCATCGGTCCTCCTGTTCTCCTTGACCTTGTTTTTCTGAGTATTTATTTCATCTTGCTATATTCCAATAATAAACTTCACTTAGGCCATTCTGTGAAGAAGAAAAGAAAAAGACGGCAGGACTGGTTGGGAATCTGAATGAATATATATCAACAGATGACCTAGCAAAATCCTAGAGCAGCAGTGATTCAGGAGCTGGTGACACCACCAGTCTTCCTCATCTTCTTGTCGTGGTCTTGACCTGTGAGTCCGACCATTTCACCGGTGATGGCTTTTAATGAGCAACATTCTTCCCTGTGCTGTGGAACGTGGATGCACGCGTAGACCATCAGGGCCACCTTCAAGACAAGTCCTCACTAGCCTTCCAAACATCCACAGACTCCAAGAGCAACCTTTCCGCAAAGGGATGATCATCTTCAGGGGAGTCCTTTTGATACAGAAGTCCTGGCGCCACCTGTGCCTCTCCCACAGTGACACTTCCTGTGTCTTTCGACCACAGCCACGCCTTTCCTACATCACAACCGCTCTAACAGCCCACCTTTAAGGCCTTTCTGACTTGTGTGGACAGATTAGTAAAGCGTCAACCTGGCTCATTAGTTCAGAGCAAGACTTAGAGCTACAGTGCCCCCTGTGGTAGTCACCTTCTGCACGTGACTCATATGTGATGGAAGTGCAGAATATTCGTTTGTTCATCACTGACAAGTAGACTCCAACCCATAACAGAACAAAGTGTTGGCCAGTTCTGCAGCATCTCCACAATTGCTCTTGTGTTTCAGTCTAATGCGATAACCATGGTACCAATCGATCTTGCCAAAGGCCCCCTCACCCTCCCCGGCGTCCTGCTTCTTCAGACACAGTGCCCTGATCCTATCATTGGTCATTCCTGATGACGTGTGTACCATGTCCTCTGGTGATTTATAAAGTTTTCACTGACTAATATTTGGAAGTAAATGTCCAGACATTTCTCTGTAGTCTGTAAGCTCCACTGAAAACAATGCAGCATGGGTGAACTTACTGGCATTTGAGAGATTGACAACACAGCTTCTATCATGAAAGCAACATTCAAGACACCATTTGGTGACAAAAAATAAATAAAACCTAGATAGGTAGTGGCAAGTACAAAATTCATACTGTATTACAAAACATTATTACATAAATATGTAGATATGACAATAATATTTTTAATATTGATTCCATGTTGAAATGATGATATTTTAGGTATGTTCTGTATTAGTCTAGGTACTTTAGAGAAACTAATCCACAGCAACTCGTATATAATAGAGTTTTATGTAAAGAAAGTGTGCCTCACGAAAACATCCCAACCCAATGCTGCCCAAGCCCACAAGTCCAACATTAACCCATTAACCCAACACCAGTCCACAAAGTCCTCCTCCTCACAAAACAGAGGCAATGACGCCGACTGCAGGAGGAAAGCTGAGTCAGTGAATGAATAAGCATCTCAGCGCTAGCAGGGGTCTCCACTCGGCTGCCCCAGCACCCAGGGCTGCATCGCAGTAGGTCCATGTGGCTTCTCCTTGGGGATGTCTTGTAGGAAGTCAATCTTGCAAGCTGAAGCAGGGAACTGCTAAGGTAGCTGCACCCTGGTGCGACCATCACAAAGCAAGCGACCCGAGAACTAGAAAGGCGAGACTCACCACCCATTTATCCCTCCGCCTTTCAATTAACCCCACATGTGTTTATCAGCCTGGTTGGCACAATTAACTAACTCAGTTCTGTTAAAGAAAATAGATTATTAAAATCAACCCCTTATTTGTTTTTAAATGTTTTTAGTTTGGCTACTTAAAAAAATAAAATGTTATGTAGGGCTTGCATTTATGCACGCATCATCCTTGTGTTAGATATTGCTGCTCTAGAGCAAGAATGCCTGCATTTGAGTTACTTAATATTATATGACTTTTGCCATGTTATTTAGCCTATCTTGACTTCAGATTCCACATTGAGGGGGGTGTCGATTATAGTAGGGATGAGGATTGAACGGTTAATGTTTTAAAAGTGCTTTGAGCAGGGTGTAGTGAATAATAGGTGCTAGTTTGTTGATTGTCTTCAAGCAGTAGATATTCCTCTCTGCTTCCGTGGACCATGAATCTCATCCTGAGGGATTGTAACCCCAGTGGGCAAGAACACACTCCAAGATTGGCAGACGTCAACCCATGAGAGGTACATTATCTCCTTGCTCACACAAAATAAAGAACGATTGCTGTGAATGGTAGGGAAATGGACCTAGACTCTTATCCCAAAGGCCCAAGATATATCTCTGTGGTGCCTCCCTCCACTTTGCCTGCCCAGATTATCGGCTGGGGCTCATCAGACATGATACAAATGAATTCGTTTCTCTTGACTGGAATCCTTTTGCTCCCAAATGGTAATAATAATTTCGTCTGTGCCATTTGTTTCTTAAGAAAGGGCTAATAACATCACATGTATGTAAGTGTGCTTGCTGACAAAGTGCTTTGACCTTGATGAAGTTCAAGTGATAACCCCATAGGTGCCCCTTCCATTTAGAAGCCCTGCAGAATTAGCTTTTAGGAAAAACCCTGCCTGGCCCACTTCTCCCCTTCCCTCGGTGATGTACTGCGGCATTCATCTTCATAATTGGGCATCTTGCGTCACCAACTGGGCCACATTTCAAAAGGTTATTCTCGTGGCCTGTGTCCGGCATGTCTCCTGTGGCACTTTTCTCAGCCTGCCTATCCTTGCAGTGACGCAGGTCCTCTTCTGACCTCCACGTCATCTACTGCTCCCTGGCTGCAGCACTTGCATCTGATTTACTCCAGCGTTCACCTTCTCTCCTGCCCCCCAGAGCCGAGCACAGACCAGGAATAGAAAGCATCCAACAAATCGCTCCCGGGAACAGGAGCATGCAGCTCACAAAACCAAAGCTCGTTTGCCCCTTTGGTGATAGCAAAGCAAACTCAGGGCAGCTCTAACACACACGGACACACAGAGAGACACTTCGGAAGGAGCGGGGCCAGTGGACTTGGGTTGAACTTGGGTGTTGTTCACTTAATCTCTCACCACCATGTCTCGTCCTGGGCTCTGGGTCATTAGGGTTTGGCCCAGGGCTCTGGAAGAGTCTGACCTATATGTTCGAAGGGAGAAATTGAGAATTATAATCCTCCGCCTGCAGGTTTTAGTTTCCATCCAAATATACTCAGCTCTGAAATTCAGAGCTGGAACGCAGACTTCAGGGTACCACGCAGCTCCATTGTGTGGGTTTGGATTTCAAGGACAAAACATATTAACTTTAGGCGAAAAGTCATTTTGAGATTTTTCTTTGGTAAAATGAAATCTTACCTGGAGCAACCGCTCTTTCTTAAGCAGAGACGTTCAATCACCCACCCCCGGCTCTCCGAATAGCAGCTATAAAAGATAAAAATATTTTCCAGTTCAGAAATTATTACGGTTATCAAAAGCACTAACGATGTGGCAAACGAGCAACTGACTTTCAGAGGTTTGCTCATGAAGCCAGACTCTGTGGCTAAGGAGTATGTGTGAGGTTGAGTTGACTAGAGAAAGAAATCCACTGACACTCACCTATGGGCAAGAAAGAGCTCTCTATCAAGGAGTAATTTCTTATCATGAAAGGAGCCCAGCCCAGTGCAACTCAAGTCCATCTTCAGACTCACGCAACCACATGCATGGACGCAGAACACAGGAAGATTACAAGGTGGTCAGTGCAAGGTCACATGGATGCAAGGTCAGCGGAAACATCGCAGCACTCGGGCAGCTCTCAGGGTCAGCAAGCAGAGAAGGCGAAGGCAGAGAGAGAGAGAGAGAGAGAGGTTTCCCCAGGCCTCTTTATGAGAAAGCCACGCCCACACGGAGGCACCATCAGACTGTATCCTGATTGACAAGTTGGATACCACCTCTACATCGGTCTATATCTTCACGTAGCCATAAAATTATGTAATGACCTCAGAGCAAGTGGGAAGGCATGTTTGGGAAGTAAGTGGCCAGTGGGGGAAAGGTTTTAAGGACAGAGGATCACACTGAAGCATGGCTCATGGAGAAAGACAGAAAGGCAAATTGAGAACCAGAGGCCTGGGATTGCAAAGAGTGCTGCTTTATCTCAATGAACTAGGGAGAGTTCCCTAGTCCTGCAGTCAAGGAACCAAAGTTCAAGTTTGACATTTTCTGTTGAGGTCTCAAAACTCCAAAATTGAACTCACTGGCATCGAGTGAATTCTGACTCCCAGCAGCCCCATAGGGTGCACTAGAACTGTCCTGTGAGTTTCCATGGCTAGAAATCTTTAGGGGAGCAGAGAGTCTAGTCTGTCTCACGCAGAGTGAATGGTGAGCTCGAACCAATGACCTTGTGGTTCGCAGTTTAATACATACATTATCTTGGTCACCCGGGCTCTGTGACTCCAGGGCTTCTCTTCCGCTGACCCCTGGAATGTTGCCTGTCCCGAAGTCATGTCTTTGGTTCTAGATAACTTGGCCAATTTACCTGTTAAGCAGCCAGGCAGTCCTACTGAGGGAGCAGAGTGCAGTGAGGCCCATGCACCCACCCTCCGTGTGCTCTCCTCATTTTCTTTTCTCCCAGAACAACGCAACAATTTAGTACTCCTTATCCTACACGTAGTACACTGATGATTCTTCATTTCTGTTCCTCCTGGTCTCCAAGAGTGAACAGCACAATCCTCATCGACTCAAAGAGATCAATCCTTCACCCCCCAAAGCAGAGGAACTTACA
>NW_022103906.1:81711993-81716928 GCF_000313985.2 Echinops telfairi | reverse complement strand
AATGCCTATGATTCACCAACAGTAGAAATTCAATATTTTAGGATCATATTACAGTTGTAGCAGATATCTCAACTATTATGTACATCAAACATGTGGCAGCTCTTGAGTCAACAAACAGATCTTGTTTTTGAATGTGTTATGAGAAAGCACACACATGACTATTTCACATAACTGGTTAATTTATGTGTTGATAACCCTGTCAACAGAATTGCCATTTTTTTATCATCCTATGCATTTGATGTATTTAGAAGTATTTTGGGGAGGAGTCCATTGACCTTCCTAGATGCCAAAGGACTCTGAGCGAGAAGAGGGAAGTGCCTGGTGCTCCTTGTGGTCCCCATGAAGCAGGTCTCAACCACAAAGATGCCCACCGCATCAGGCCCTACAGGGTCGCACACTGCAAGTCTTGGAGCACTTGACAGGTGAGTTCCCCAAGGGCTGTGACATGTCATGAGCATCCTCTCTTACAGCAAAAGTGAGGAATTCAACAAAGGTTAAAGGAAGGTGCTTTAATAAGTTTGTTGGGGGGTGGGGGAATTGAAAGAGAATAGAACTTTTCCATGAACTTTCTGAAGCCCCCTGCGTAAAACTCAAGGGGGAGAGGGTGAATAGACAAGCCAGGAGACGGGGGTCCCCCAAGGCCTCTCAGAGCCCCCCTTTTCCAGGCGCAGGGCCAAGCAGAGCCCTCTGCCCTCTGCAGGAGGGCTTGCCATATGCCAGGCTCACAGGCAAGGAGCTGAGGGAAGGTGTATCCAAAAGAAAATCACTCTGAGGTCCAACCTACCCGAAGCTATGTCTCCAGCCAGGAGGTGCCAACCAATTCCTGATACACTGGGGCAGCTTGCTCATCCCTCTCAGGAAGGCCGGGGGAAATTCGTTTATGAACATAATTCTAAACTGGGTGAGAGATATTGTCAGCCACTCAATTCCCTACTCCTCACACTAATTAAACAAGCACTTTGGGTTAATTAATTTGTAGGAAAGGACCATATTGCTGAGCGCACATTTTTTCCTAGGCTTCCACTGCTCTACTTCTCAAGTCGAAATTACTTTGCTGCAACTTTTCTTTCTCTCGCTCACCCTTAGCTCAAAGTCTGTTTGCATGTTTTTCTTTTGCAGTTGGAGAAAAAGGAAAAAAAATTGTAAGCATTAAAAAAAGGAGAGGGGGGGGGTGTATTTGATCCTTTGAAGACAGAAATACTGCCCATGGATTTTCTGCATTTAAGTCATTGGAGAGAAACCAGCGATCTTGTGAACAGAGTTGGAAAGAGAGGGACCAAGGAAGACGAAGGAGCTTTGATCTGCTCCGAATAGACCAGGGCAGCAGCCCCTAAGATCGCAGCGCAGCCAGACCCTGGCGGCCCTTGGAGACCTCTTCGTACTCATTCCACACCTCTGGGCCACAGGTTCTAAAAACAGAATGGTTCAAAAGAAGGGAGCTTTCCACTCATCCTGAAATGCTCTTGCCCTCCCAGCGCCCACTGCCTGAGGCTCTTTGATCAGAGGAAGAAACGCTGAGAACTAAGAAATCATTCTGAGTTCCAGCTGAAGAGGGGGAGAGCTGATAAACCAGGGAGATACTCTTTGTAACCTGAGCTTGTATCCCTTTCTTCATCTCTGGGCATGAAGAAGAGAGGCGAAGTACACAGTCATCAATACCGAGTGATAAGTACTCAGAACTTCTGGGTCAACTCCAGGGCTCACTCTGTCCTGGGGAAGAGACAACACCTTGCACGGGGCATGCACTGAGCAGAAGATACACAGCTTCTTACTGCTGACCCCTGCTGAGGAGTGCTAGCCTTTGAGTGCAACCTAGATGCTAACTGGCGGTCCCATAGGCCAGTGATTGGGACTCAATTCATTTCCGTGAAAACAATAAACAAGTAAAGCTGCCTTAGCACCTAACATGTGTTGGGCATTGTGTAAAGGAAGCCTGCGGCGATGCCCACAACCAGCAAGCTGATCATGACTAATTAATGGGTGCCCTGAACATTGTGTTCCTGAGGGCGAAGGTGGCATGGAGAGAAGTGAGAAGGCTCGATTCCATGGGACAAGGCATGCCAGACAAGATTTCCTTGCCGAGGTTTGGTGCACCCTGGGTTTGGGTGAAGACATAGAAGTAACAGGAAAACATGGGTGAGAAGGATTTCCTATACAGAAGCAGGAACCCAAGCAAACCCGCACAGCAACACAAAACCAGTTCCTAGTGAGCTAACACCTGCTCAGGAGGGGCTGTGTGTGTTGTGTGTTGGAGTAGAATGTGTTTCCAATGGCTGATGCTTCAGAAGTGGTCGCCAGGTCTTTGTTCTGAGGTTCCTCTGGGCAGCCACTCTGCTTGGCCATTTGCACCATGCATGCAAAGCCATACAGATGCGGAGTATCCAAGTATGTTGGCCAGTTGGGGATGGATGAACTTTATCTCAAAGGAAGAGAAAGGCAGAGAAGCAGCAGCAGTTATAAGGATGAAGCAGTGATGTTCATATCTAGACAGGGTCAATCCACTGCCAAAAAGATGAGGCAGAAATAATGAACATGAATCAGATCCAAGTCAGGCAGCAGGAATGGGAGAGGGGGCCTCTTCCCCCAACTAGTGGGCGTTCACCAGCTCCAGTGCCATCTCTTCCATGAAAGACCCTCTCTCTCCTGTAGTCTACAGAAGTTTTCCTGCATTCAAACATAAACAAAGAAAAAGAAACCAAAAAACCACAACAACTGCCATGGGGTCAATTCTGACGAATAGCGACGCTACAGGACAGGGTGGACCTCACCCTGGGTCTGAGTTTCTGAGACTAACTCTTCACAGGTGTAGAAAGCCCCATCTTATCCCTTGAAGAAGCAAGTGGTTTCTGATTGGGCTTGGCAGCCCACCCAATGCCACAGGGCTCCTAGGATTTTTCCAGTATGGTGCTCTGCAAATTTAACCCTGGCTTGTGATGATTCAAGGGACTGTGTCATCTTGTTCTTGACTGTGGGTGGGAACCCACTGCCCTGATCGCCTGGACGCCCAGCACTAAGCACAGGGCAGGTCTCTCAGAGAATCAGAGCTCAGTGAGCAATGGCTGGGAAGGCACGGCGCATTGGGAGGGCAGGAGAAGTAAATCTTATAGCTCATGATTCCCAGTGGGTGAAAAGGAAAAGGCCTACCAGGAGCATGAGGGTAGAGTTCGAGACACACCTCTCCCTGGAGCCCCCGCTTTAGTTAGAGCTGATGCAAACCCAGATGATCTGATACCCATCATGCCAGTTTTGGCAGAGGCAGGACAGGATGATCTAATAGTTTCCAGCCTTCCTGTCTATTATCCCCAAACAAAATGACATGTGCTTCCCAGCAGCTCTGTTCTGGTTATGTGCACTATAATTAAGCACGAAGTCCCCACCCACCCACCTCCATCCACACAGAGAGGGTGGGGAAGACCATGACAGCACAGGAGAGCTGTCTCGCCGAATCCATCCAACTACCCACCTCACAGGGCTGGTTTTCAGACTCAGCTCTTCTCGGCCCTACTAATCTCCGAGAGCCCTCTGCCCAATGGCACTCAGTATCTCAGCGAGGCAGTCAGGGGCCCTTGGATGAGAAGTGTAGGAGCCAGGATTCTAGCCTCCCTTCTGCAACTGAGGAACACTGTCTGTCTTTGAAACACCAATCTCACCCTGGAGCCCTGGTGGCATGATGGGTTCTGCTTTGGGCTGCTTACCTCAAGATCAACAGTTCCAAACCACCAGTTGCTCCCAGGGAGAAAGAGGAGGCTTTATACGCATACTCAGTTCTATCATGTCCTATAGAGTAGCTAAGAGCTGGAATCGACCTGATGGGAGTGAATGAGCCTCTCCCCTACAGATGAGCCTGGGAGTCCCCAGAGCCACAGTTCAGACCTGTCTTTGATAACAAATCTGGGCCGTTTAGTGAGTAGTGATGCACTGGGCAGCTAACGGCAATGTCAGCAGTGTAAAACCTGTAGGACATTCCTACGTTGTCCTATAGGGTGGCTATGAGTCAGTACTGGCTTGATGACAGTGAGTTTGGGGCTTGCGGGGGAGGGGGGCCACGATGGGTGGAGATCACAGCACCATTCTCTTTCCCCAGTCCTGGATGCAAGGTTAGATTTGATGAGTCTTGTGAGATTCTTCCAACCTTTCGTCACTGGGCCTCTCAATACCAGGTTGGACCTTGTCCACTAGGAAGACCCTATAGCTGCTGCAAAGAGGCACAGGCCCCAGATCAGATCCTCAAAGTGGGGGGCTCCAACCTCCAAAAATGGTCCCTTCTGGTTTCTCGGAGCACAGACCTGCCCGGGGTTGTCTTTACTGCCGAGGAACTATATTAAGTTTTCCTAAAGCTCCTGTAAGCCTCCCAGCCCTTTGGGTCTTCCAAGAATGGATCATGATCCTCTCCATTAGCCCTGGTCCAACCCCAGATCTCTCTTATGATTGTTCCCAGGAGTCTGTCTGACTTTATCCAAATCCACACCAGACGCAGAGGGAAAAGATTATGGAGAAGAGACTGGACAGTGCATTGCACTGTGAGATTCGACATCTGGAAAGAGTCCCCAGGCTCCAGTCCCCATCCCGAGAAGTCACCACCTGTGAAGAGCCAGGAAATGTCCCTGCCAAATCCAGAGCTGCCTGAGCGGAGGAAGAGCAAGCCCAGGCACCAAGTCCTGTGGTTCATCCTCCTTCCTTCACACTGGCCACTCTTCTCTGCCCCGCAATCGCTGTCCTAGATCAGGCCCTACAACTGCAGACTCTCTCACTCCAGCGCAATCCTCCTACTGCTATCAAGGTGACCTTTATGAAGTGGCCTCTTGACAATGAATCCCCAGCTATACATCATAAAGAGCCCCTGTGTCTGAGAGATGAAATCACTTAGCTTGTATCTCACAGCCTTCCATGGCTGCTTACACTGCTAGCCTCAACCCTAATTCTGTTCCTCCCCTA
>NW_022103906.1:81702176-81710986 GCF_000313985.2 Echinops telfairi | reverse complement strand
GCCCCCTCATTCACTATGATAAGATTTTTTGTTCTGATGATGCCTGATACCTGATTCCTTCGACACCTCGTGATTTCACAGGCTGGTGTGCTTCTTCCATGTGGGCTTTGTTGTGGAAGTCAATTTTCAAGCCTATCTTCCTAGTCCATCTTAATCGGGAAGCTCACCAGAGGCCACTTCAGCAACCTACCAATACTCAAGCCTCGATGGTGTTTACACATGAGGTACAGTGGACAGAAACTGAAACTAGCCCCCCAAATGAAAATCAAGGATTGAACCACCATTGCCCATACTACCTAATGATATTTATGATATTTAATAGGAGTTTCACTTCTTCCTCCCCTCTCGCCACACATCCACACACACAAATATCACATCTATGAGAGGAGTGATATTTGTCTGTTTTTTTTTCACAACTGTATCCCCAGTATCATGTGTGGCACATGGTAAAACACAAAACAAAAATAAGAGCCCATTGCCTATCAGTTTCATTCAGACTCACAAGAGCCCTATAAAACACAGTATCATATTTTTATGCAAATAATGCATATGTTATGAATTTTAAGGATCCCTGATGGCGTAGTGGCTGTGTGTTGGGCTGCTAACCCCCAGCTCATCAAGTAAAAACCACCAGCTGCTCCTTGGGAGAAAGATGAGGTTTTCTACTCCTTAAAGAGTTACAGTCTAGGAAACCCACAGGGGCAATTCTACTCTGACTTGCAGGGTTGCTATGAGTCAGTGTTGGCTTGATTTATAGCAGTGAGTTTGTTTATTTTGATTTAATTTCCCACATTCATTTCACAATTGTGCTATACCAATAATTTACATATTGATGCCCTCTATTTCAATGTTTGTTTTTTCTTTTCAGCACGGTGGATTGACTGTTAAGTCTTCATCTTGGTGCCTATTGAGGCAGAGGTTTGGTTCCTAGCAGCAGATCCTCATGGCATAACCTGGAGTTTCAGAAGCAGGACTTCTTCCCTTCCCTGGAAACAGCTTTCTCCAATAAAGACATAGATCACCTTTCAACCCCATAAAGCGCCCTCACCAGGGAAGACTGCTCCAATGGAGGAGATGCACGAATCTGTAAAACCAGGCTGCGAAGGTCACTCAAGCAGGCAAGACCAGCATTCCCTCTTGCATGGGCATCTTGGAGTGTGGATTGGAGTTATGGGTACAGAAGGGTCTTGCATCCCTCTTTCAGACAAAAGAGGCCATGATGCAAGAGCTGGGTGCATGTGGGCAACCACTTCTGCCTGGTGGAGGATCAGCCCTTGCTCAGGCTCGGACAGTACTTCTGCCACCTCGGGAACTCCACAATTCTTAAGTTTGACCCTGCACTGCTTCAGAGCAAACACACTGTCTCCTCTGTTAATCATCCAATGACCAGGGCACTGCCAACCTTGATCCATGACTTCTTGATCCTGGCTTCTACCTCCATTATACAAGTACAATGAAAGGCAACATTTTCAGTCTCTTTAATAATGATGAGTGAAGCCCAAAATTCACTTCTGGACATGTCATGAGAGATGCATGGGGTATGCATGAGAACACTATGCCAGAAGTTTTTTACATTCCTTTATCATCTCTGCCCACTATGTTGTATGCATGTTAATTACATGGGTGCACCATTTGAGAAGATAAATCAAGTAGAACTGCCCCCATAGGGTTTATCAAAGTTGTAAATCTTTATGGAAACAGACTGCCACGTCTTTCTCCAGAGGGACAGCGGTGGGTTCAAACTGCTGAGAGCACTTGCCGCGGGTTGCATTTGGTTTGGTAGGTATACTATAATATTTACTAAATGAATGAAGGGTGAGTGAGTGAGTGAGTGAGTGAGTGAGTGAATGGATAAATGAATAAGCACCAGCCATTTAGCTATGTGTCGGTAGGATTCTTTGGGGATGATATATCTAGGGTACACTACTGCACTGATGAAACGCATAACTATCCTCTAGCTCTTTAATATTCCCCCCCCCCACTATTATGACCTTCGTTTTACCTCACGAATCTAGCTAGACCTTCATATGTAAACTTGTACAATGAAGATCTTTCAATGCATGAAACTCAAGATAGAAAAATCTCTCAGTAGTAATGGGAGCAATGATTCCCTGAGGGTGCAAGAGGGGCAGGTGGAGGAAGGGGGAACTGATAGAAATGATGAATGTATGACCCCACTCAAGGGGAACAAACAACAGAACTGTAGGTGAATGGATACATTGGATAGTGTAAGCTATGGCAATAATTAAGGGTCCATGAGGGTGGTATGGTTGGAGAGGGAGGTGATAAAGGGTAACTGATATCAAAGAGTTCAAGAAGAAAGAAAATGTATTAAAATGATGATGACAGCAATTGTACAATCATGCATGATCTAATGGGACTATGGATTGTAATAATATCAGTAGGAGCTCCTAATAAAAAGTTTAAAAATAATAAATAGATAGATAAAATACTCTGAGATGCCTGAGCTGAGGCAAGAGACCTGGCTTGGGAGTCAGGTCCCCTGAGCTGTAGACATAGTGCATGTGAGTTTGGATGAGCCACTTCTGTCTAAGCGTTTGTTTTTCCCACCTATAAAGTGAAAGAGAAGTGTTCTAAACTACCACTGAGATTTTCAAAAAGCTAGCCCTCTTTGCTGGCTGGTGACCCTTACCCTCTAAATGAGAACCCAAAGGCCTCACTGAAGCCCTTGGAGATCAGTGGGGTCCTAATTAGTCCTGTTCTATAATGTGTAGGAGCCAAGATGATGTACTGGGTTGCACATTGGGCTGCTAGAAGCAAGGTGGGCAGTTCAAAAACCACCAGCTACTTCATTAGACATGACTATCTGCTCCTGTACAGATTCATAGACACAGAAACCAGCAGGGGCAGTTCTGCTCTATCCAAACTGAGGTTATGGCAGTGAGTTTGGTTAGGGTTTATAATGTTTATAATTCCATCATATCTGGTCACCATCACTTTAACTTTAGGCCTCTCCATCATTTTTCTAACATCACAGACACACAGCAAAGGGTCCATGTGAACGATAGGCAGCCATCTGTTGAAGTTCCTGGAGCCTGGCCACATGGCTGCCAGGGGGCTAAAGGGCAGTCAGTGCTTGTACTATCCCCCACCTCCTGCCCACCCACCCCTACACACAAGCAACCACTCTAGCATCAGACGGGAAGCTTTGTTCTCATTATTTCTCAAAGGAGACACAACTGTTCCACACCTCACCCCTACCGTACCCACCTTTATACCCATGCTTCTCCATTGTGTTCTTCAAACAGAGAATTTAAAGAAGATCTAGATCAAAGAGGTGCCCTTGTCCTCACATAAGGGTAGGGGTGAATTTAGAAAAGCTCTCTTAACTCCCACATGGGGAGTTAATTTTGCTTTGTTTTGTTTTTTACTTTTTACTTAATGCTTTCCTTTTTGCTGTTGAAATCCAATTTGCTCACCTGATCAGACTGACACTTTGTGACCAGAGAGTGGCTCTGAGTGAGGCAAATGTCTTGAATGTCAAGAGGAAAGATTTGATTGGCAAAGTGAGGGAGGAAGGCTGAAGGAGGTGACAGGTTTTAACAACAGGAGATTGGAAAGTTCTTGACACATGCTGAGGCTGCCTCCAGTAGGTCTGTACAGGAGTTGACCCATTAGGCAGGAGTTAAAGGTATGGTAGAAAAGCCAAGAAGAAATGTAGGGCGAGAGTTAGAATGTGCAATGAATAAGAACACAGGGTCTAGAACCAGATTGCCTGGCTTGAGACTTTCCAGCTGCTATAGAGTTGACCCAGACTCATGGCTACCCTGTGGTTGACAGAGTAGATTTTGGCCACACAGGGTTTGCAATGACTGTGTTTACAGAAGAAAACCACCAGACCTTTCTTCCAAGTGACTCTGGCTTCCGCAGAAACTCCAACCTTTTGGGTTAGCAGTATAACACATTAACCATGTAAACCATTCGGAAGCCTGCACTACCATCTACTGACTTTGAATTTAGGTCAGTTTCTTAAGATGTCTCCTAATCTGAAAATGGGCAAACCCTTCTCAGAGTCTTGTTGTGGTAATTAAACGGCTAAATACTAGACTCAGTTCAGCGCATGGAATAGAAGTAATTTTCCATAAATAACAGCTATAATTATTACCATTATTATTATCCCTACTACTACTAATTATCTCCCATCAATTACTACTACACTTCCCTGACAAAGTCACACAGAGTGATCAACACACAAAGCCTCGAGATGCATCCTCTGGTGACCTCCTCTTCCAGCCAGATAGCCTCCTTCAAGATTCCCCTCTATAAAAATTCTCATGCTAAGAGAGAGAAGTCAACATAGCACCCAGATAGAATCACCCACACCGTGCTCCTGTTTCCAGATCAGAAAATTAAGAACAATTGAAGATCCCCTGGGATATTTACCCTTGTGCAGGAGAGAGCTGGGAAAGACACAGGAGTGCAGCCAGGGGAGAATTCAGATCCAGTTGACCCCAAACCCACTCAGCTAATCTAGTCCCCCTTCCCTGGGGGACAATGCAACACAGCCAACAACCAGAACACCCAACAAGCCCATTATGAAAAGGGAAAAAAAAAATTTTTTTTTAATACTTCCAGTTCCAGGCTGAGTTCCTATGTGCAATTGTGAATGCAAACCTACAGAAACTTGGTCCTAGTATATTATCATAATATTAACATAACAATAAGGCAGAAATCTAATCCCCAAAACATAGCCTAGCATTTTAACATAACAATACAGGAAAAACCAGGAGTTGAAAGCCATAGCCCAAGCCAAAAAATGGCTCTACCAGTTTAGGGCTCCACAGAGAGTCTTTAAAAGACAGCAAATTGTGGCCAGACAGTACAGACCAGGCCCATGCCAACACTGCAGGCCTGCCACCCACCAGGCCCTGTGGCACACCTACTGTCACCAACCACAGCACACCTTCTGAGACCCCCACAACCTCCAGCCACTGAGTCGCCATGGTAACTTGACTATACACCACAGAAGACAACTCACCCCCATAGTAGGCCACAGGTATTCCCCGAAAGCACTCTTACCAGTTACACAGAGAAAGAGATCAGGGTCCCTCAGTCTCCCAGGAACATGGAACCTAGTTCTTCCAAAAGTAAACACAGACTGCAACATACCTCAGCACCCTAGAAAAACAAGAAAAACAAACTGAAACAGCAGAAGAAGTCCTAAACCTAACGATGCTCTTAGAAGAAATAGATGTTGATCTGTGCAAAAAGAAACCCTCAGATTGCTGCTTGGAGTAATACGGGTTATGAGGGAAGCAACACAGAATAAGGACACAATGACAGAGGAGGTGAAGTTCACAATAGACGGGATGAGGTCCAAGATAGAGGAGATGAAGTCCACACACCAAAGGGAAATACAAGAACTAACAGATGAGGTAACAGAAGCAAAGTACAAGATAACAGACCTCATCAACAAACTAGAAAAGGCATAGACTCATACCAGCTATCTCGAGGACAATCAGGCAGACTTCAACAACAAACCAGAAAGACAGTCACATAAGATAATCAAAGAGGCAGAAGAAAACCTGAGAACAATGAAAGATGCTATGAAATAATATTCAAATAATGTGTCTTCCATAATAAGACACAATGAAGAAGTCAACAGCTGAATTAGCAAGGGAATTCCTGGAAGCAAACTTCCACACCTTAATGAATCAGACATTCATACAGTAAGCAGAGAGGACACCAAGTAGACTAAACCCCAGGAAGAACTTACCAAGGCACATAATAGTTAAGTTACCTAACTTTGAGGAAAAAGAGAAAATTCTAAGAGCAGTAAGAGAAAAAAAGGTAGTCACATACAATGGTAATCAGGTAAGAATATGCTCAGACCTATCAGCAGATACCATGAACAGGAGGAGAGAACAGAGTAACATATTCCAAGAGCTGAAAGAAAAAACGTCAAACCAAGAATCCTCCAACCTGCCAAACTATCTATTAAGATAAGTGGTGAGGTAAGAGTCATCCCAGACAAGGAAAAACTCAAAAGAATATGCCATAAGACACCCAACCCTGTGGAAATCCTTGCCAACTCACTGTGGTCAGAAGACCAACATCCAATAAGCACAAGCAGGAGACCGCCATATAGCGCAAGTCCACCCAGGAGTCAATGCACCGAAAACAACTACCAAGAAAACATTGCTTGAGAGGGAAAAGAAAGCAAGAAGGAAGCCGCACCACCACCTAAACACAGCACACTGATATGAAGGTAGATAGTAAAACACCCAATACAAGGTACGAGATGACAGCAATGAATCCACAAATGGTGGTAAGAAGTCTGAATGTCAATGGCCCGAACTCACCCATGAAATGATAAAGGTTAACAAACTGGCTCCTGGCTCAGAAAGCATAACTCATCAATCTGTTGCCTGCAAGAGACACATCTTAAGCTCGCAGTCAAAAATAAACTAAGAATAGAAGACTGGCATAAAATATACCAGGTAAACAGCAATTTAAAAACTATTAAGGTTGCAATCCTAATCTCTGAAAAAATTGACCTCAAAGTGCAAGCCATAACAAGAGACAAGGGGGGGGCACAATATAGTGCTCAAAGAATCAGTAGACCAGGAACCAGTAATCATAATAAATATATACATGCTGAATGAGAGACTTGTGAAATTTGTCAATTAAACTATTCAAAAGATGAAATCAAACTATTTTGTCAAACAAACTATTTAAAAGGAATCACGGATTCAACAATCATAGTAGGTGACTTTATTATACCACTCTCAGAGAAACGAGATCACTAGGAAAGAAGCTTAGCTGTGAGGCTACAGAGCTAAACACTACAATTAGGCGACTGGACCAGATGAACATTTCTAGAGCTCTCCATACACATGCAAAAATATTCACATTCTTTTAAAGTATACATGGTTCATTTTCGAAAATAAACCACATGCCGGGACACAAGTCTTCCTGAGTAAATTCAAACACAGAGGTCACTAGACATCCCTCCTGGACCATCATGCCATAAAGCTGGAAATCAACAAAAGGACAACCAGAAAAACAACGGGAAACAACTGGAGGATGAATAAATACTGGCCCAAATTAGGAAGTTTCTAGAAACTAATGGAAATCAGAATACAACGTACCAAAACGTATGGGATACAGCAAAAGAGGTTAACACAGTAAGTTTGATAGTGATTAATGCATATGTATAAAAGGATACACTATCACAAAACCTCCAATAACTAGAACAGAGTCAACAGAACAATCCCTCCAATAGCAAAATAAAAGAAATAATAAAATCAGGGAAGAGTTAAGTGAGTGGGAAGACAAGAGAGCAATGCAAAAAATCATTGCAGTAAAAAGCTGATCTTTGAGATCAATGGAATCTACAGAACACTGGCAAATCTAATCAAGGAAAGGAAGGAGCAAACATCCATAGCCAGGATGAGGAATGAAACCAGGGAAATCCTCATCAGACCCCAACGAGATTAAAAGGATAAGCACAAAGGACTTTGAAATTCTGTATTCTAATGAATTCAACAACTTGGAAGACATGGACAAATACTTGGAAAAATGATCCCTCCCTAGATTATCCCAGATAGAAGTCAAGAATCTCAAGAGACCATAACAAAAGAAGAAATAGATATGGTTATCAAGAAACTACCAATGAAAAAAGTTGCTGGACCAGATGGCTTCATAAGAGAATTCTATACAGCATTCAGGGAAGAGCTGACACCAAACCTCCACAAATTATTCAAGAGCACAGAAAAAGAGGGAAAACTCTAAAACTCATTCTACAAAGCCAAGATAACTTTGAGACCCAAAAAGGGCAAGGATCCTATAGTCATAGAGAACTATATGCTGATATCTCTTAATGAATATAGATGCAAAAGTTCTTGACAAATATTGGCCAACAGAATACAAAAGTATATAACACATATCATCCATGATCATATCATGATCAGGTGGGATTCATTCCAGGGATGCAGGAATGGTTTAACATCTGAAAGTCCATCAATATTATTCACTACATTGATAAGAGAAAGGATAAGAATCATGTGATATCGATAGGCGCAGAAAAAGAATTTGACCACATCCAACACCCTTTCCTAATTAAGACACTCAAGAAGATAGGAATGGAAGTTAATACAAGATAATACAAGATCAAGTTAATACAAGTTATTTACGAAAAGCCAATAGCCAACATCATAGTCAATGGAGAAAAGATAAAAACAATCTCACTGAAACAGGGGACAAGGATACCCTTTGTCCCCACTTCTTTTCAACATCATTCTGGAGTTCCTAGCTAACAATATAAGGCAGAAGAAGGACATTAAATATATCTGCCTGGGAGAGGAGGAGGTAAAACTATTGCTATTTACAGACGACATAATTCTAAACATTGAAAATCCCCAAAGCTCCACAATAAAAATTCTGACAGCGATACCGGAATACGGAAGAGTGGTGGGATACAAGAACAATAAACAGAAGTCTATTGGTTTGCTATATACATTGGACAAGACCACAGAAAAGAAGATCAAGAAGGCAGTATCCTTCACAATAGCTAAGAACAAACTGAAATATCTAGCAATATATCTGACCAAAATACAAAAGACTTGTACAAGAAAAACTACAGAACTCTACTACAGGAAACCAAAAGTGACCTCCACAAATAGAAGAATATCCCTTGCGCATTAATAGAGGTCTAGATAAAGACATGTACATATGCAAATATATGTATATGAGGATGGGGAAATATATCTATGAGCCTACATTTATAGGTTTAGTATTAAGGTAGCAGAAGGACATTGGGCCTCCACTCAAGTACTCCCTCAACACAA
>NW_022103906.1:81694371-81701029 GCF_000313985.2 Echinops telfairi | reverse complement strand
AGCCCAGAATTAGCAGAGAACTCCTCAAAAAGAAGAACAAAGTTGGAGGGCTCACCTTACCTGACTGTTATTAACACTTACTATACAGCCACATTGGTCCAAACAACATGGTGCCGGAATGATGAGATACCCAGACCAATGGAAAAGAACAGAAAACCCAGAAATAAAACCATCAGCATATAGACAACTGATCTTTGACAAGGGCCCAGAAAGCATTAAGTGGGAGGTGGATGCCTTCTTTTAGAAGTAGTGCTGGAAACAATGGAGATACCCCTGTAGAAAAATGAAACAAGACCTTACCCCACCCCATGCACAAGGACAAACTCAAGGTGGATCAAGGACCTAGGAGTAAAACCCCAAACTTCAGCACTATCAACCTCGGGACAAACCTAAGGGCTTTGGCACAGGGAATACATAGGCTAACTGTAATAGGGAAGGGTACACACAGAGATGAAGCTGAAATCAACAAATGGGATATACTAAGGATAAAACACCTGTATACATAGAAAGACTTCACCACGAGAGTAACACGAAACCTACACACTCAGAGAGGATTTTTAGCAATGACACAACAAAGGACTTATTACTAAAATCTACAATACTCTCCTAACCTACAGAAAGAAGAAAATAGTTTGATAAAGTGGGCAAATAACCTGCACAGAAGTTTCACTAGGGAGGAGACCTAAATGGCCAATAAACATATGAGGAAATGCTCCTGATCTTTAGCCATCAGAGAAATGTAAATGGGAGCAACTATGAGAGTCCACCTAACTAACACCCTTGAGGCTAGCTCAAATCAGAAAATCAGAGAGCAACCAATGTTCGAGGGGATGTGGTGAGATAGGAATGTTCCTCCACTGCTGGTGGTCATGTAGATACATACATCCACTGTGGAATGCCATCTGGTGATATTTAATGCAAATGTAAATTGACTTAACTTATGACTGAGCAATCCTTCTATTGTGTATATACCCAGAAGAGGTAAGAAATAGACCACGGCCAGTTGTCTGTGCCCCAGTGTTTACTGCAGTACAATTCACTATCACAAAGAATTGGAAACAACCTAAATTTCCATCCATAGATGAGGAGGGCAGTTCTTGGGATCCCCCAGGACTGGTGGGGAGATAATCAGAAAGATCAGCAAACAGACCTGAAATGTTATGTGCTTTTTAGGGGTTTGTTTTCCGTGTTTATTTTTTTTCCTCTCTTTTTATTCAATCTTTTGTATTCTTTCTGTTTTTTCTCTGCTATTGTTGTTTGGCCTACCTATACATGATAGGTATGGGAAGCAAGCCCGAAGAGAAAGCAATGGGACCGGTGCTTCAGGAAGGACTTGAGGGGAGGAAGCAGTGGGGGGAAAGAGTGGTGAGCGAACAATGCCACAGACAGGGAACTAAAAGCAACAATGAAGAGGATGCAGAAATTCCAGGGGTGTTGGAGCAACAGCAATCTAGCTGAGAGGAATGACTAAGAAAGGAAAAGGGCAAGTGTGATGGGGGAGGGTGGCACAGGAGGAACGTAAAAGGAAACAGAGGAAAGAGCTAGGAAGCAAAGCTATAGATAGGGATATACACACAGGTGTGCACTTATGTAAATATATTAATTCATAAAAATAGAGGTACTGGCCAATGTACATATATTTACAAGGCAATATTTGAGGAAGTGGATGACTTTGGACCTCTGCTCAAATCCTCCCTCAATGCTAGAACACTTTGTTCTAACAACCTGGCATGCTGTGATGCTCACCCTCTCAACACAACCGCTGAAGACAAATGGGTGCATAAGCAAATGTGGTGAAGAAAGCTGATGGAGCCTGGCTATCAAATGATATAGCATCTGGGATCTTAAAGGATTGAAGTTAAACAAGCAGTTATCTAGCAGAGCAGCAACAAGCCCACATGGAAGAAGCACACCAGACTGAGAGATCATGAGGTGTTGACGGAATCAGGCACCAGAAGACAAAAAATAATAAAAACCCCAAAACATATTGTTGAGAATGAGGGGGTCAGAGGAGAGACTCAAAACCCATCTGTAGAAAATAGGACATCCCTTCACAGAAAGGTCACAAGGAAGGGATGATTCAACCAGGGTATAGTACAGCACTGATGAAACATACGATATTCCTCTGATTCTTTGAGGCTTCCTCACCCCCCACTATTGTGATTCCAGTCCTGCTTTTCAGTTCTGCTAGACCAGAGTATGTACACTGGTATGGATAAGAGCTCATGACACACGGAATCCAGGTCAAATATACCCCTCAGGAACAGAAATGGGAGCAGTGATACCAGGAGGGTAGGAGGAAGGGGGGGGGAGGAGGAGAAGGAGAGAAAGGGGGAACCGATCGCAATGATCGAATGATCGGCACATAACACCCAACCCTCCCACCCTGCCCAACCAGGAAGATGAACAACAAAAATGTGGGTGAAAGGAGACAGCTGTGTAATATATGAAAATAATAATAATTTATCAAGAGGTCACAAGCGGGGCCAGCAGGAAGCTGATACCAAGGACTCAAACAGAAAGTAAATGTTTAGAAAACGATGATGGCAACATATGTACAAATGTGCTTGATACAAAACATGCTTGATACAATTGATGTATGGAATGTTATAAGAGCTATAAGGGTCCCCAATAAAATGATTTTAAAAATAGGTAACATCATCATGTTCCCTTTGAAGGGCAAGGACCCAGGGCCCAGGACAACAGTTATCATACTCTGTCTGAGGACCACACTACCAGGTGGGAAATTCCACACTGCAGGTGGGAAATGTCAAGGCAGCTGTCATCAGAAGAAACCATCCTATCAGGGATACCCACTAAGAGATGACCCAGGGGGACATCCTGAGAAGTTAATGGGCAGAAGCTGTGCGAAGGAGGAACCCAGGGGGAGCTATGCCCAAATCTAAACCAAATCAGTTGCTCTGGATGGGACTGGGACTCAGAGAGACCCCGTTTGAGCTGAGGACGGCTGCTCCGTAGGATTTCCATGGCTGTGACCTCGCAGAAGCAGATAAGTAGGCTTTTCCTCCCAGGCCGTTACTTTGAGGAGTAAGGTGTGCCTGACCCAAGGCAGTATTTTCAATCACCTCCTAGGCAGATGAGAGTTAGTCATTGACTAAGGAATACGAAAGAGGGATCAATGCATTCAAATTATGATGCTGGAGAGGAACATTGAAAGTACCATCAACTTCCAGAAGAGCAAACAGACCGGTGTTGGAAGAAATAAAGCCAGAATGCCCCTTAGAGGCAAGGAAGGAGAGGCTTCAGCTCATGTATTTTGGACATAATATCAGAAAAGATCAGTCCCTGGAAAAGGACGTCATGCTTGGACAAAGTAGAGGAGTGATAAAAGAGAAGAGGATCCGTGAGGAAATGGATTGTTACAGTGGCTGCAATCATGGGCGCAAACCGAAGAACAATTGTGAGGGTGGTGCAGGACTGGGTAGGGTTTAGCTCGGCTGTACATAGAGTCACTATGAGTCAGGGGGGAGCCAGTGGCACTTCACAGCAATCAACGGTGAAGGTGCTTGTGGATGGGTTCGATGCACGAGCCTTTCGGGTAATAGGGCTCTTGGAGGCTGGAACTCCACCAGGAGCTCCTCTTCCTCCATCACCTGGTCAGACACAAAGCCCCTCCCTGGGCTCCTGGCATCACTCTGATGGTATGCTTCTGTCCTGCCCCTCTTTCGCCATTGTTCCCTTCTCTCGAGAAGTTGACGTTAAAGCTGGTCGGATACAACAGCAGCCTGTCCAAACCAATCAAGACCCTGCCTCTTTACAGGAAAAACCTACTACCCATCTCCAGCCTTAATTCCAGACAATGATTTCAACTGCCAAAGGGAAAAAAAATGATGCAAATCGGGGCCAAATTGAAAATCTGTTCATCACTCCTCCTGATGCCTGGGGTCCCTTGTTGGGGAATTTTTAAATGGCACAGCTCATCAAAAGCCAAAGAAAAGAGAGGAGACAGATGGACTCATGCATTTTTACAGAGATTCTTCAGAAGTGTCCTTGTGGAACCCCCTCTGCCCATCCCTGCTGCAGTGGGGAAGTCGGCCTTCCTGACCTGCTCTGACTAAAGATATCCCTCCCTGCACCTGACAGCCCTTGCATAGAAGTCTGCAACAGAGATGTTTCTCGCACAATTGGCTCGGAAAAATCCCAGGCATGCTTCCTGCAAAAGAAAACCTCCCACTGCAGAGCACAATGCAGGAACAGTGGCTTTTAACCGTGCAGCAGCATTTGTGCCCATGAAAAATGGGACTTCTGGTCAGCTCAAACTGATCGCACGCAAGATGGGGGGAACTGTGCTAGAGCCAGGATCCACCCAAGACACGTGGCTGCTTCTTGGCAAGTCTCTAGAAAGAGTACCAGAGAGCCACATCATAGGGTCTTTTCTGAGCAGAGAGTCTTGGGGACATTGACTTTGGCTACAGAATTGGCTTCTACATGTCAATTCCAAGCACCATTTGGAGGAAGCGTGGGAGTACGGCCCTGGACACCACAATTTCTCAGTAAAACCCTCCCTTCACTGCCACGTTCTCGTGACCCACTGCCTGGTCACCCCCAACTAGCCAAGCCTCCGTCATCTGCACACCCCCAGAAGTGCCTGCTGCTTCTCTGGATCCAGAGTACAGCAGCAACACTTAGCTATCCACTCCAAACCTCATAGGAAAGCACTCCTTCCCCAAACCTAGTTTGTCCTCAACTGCTACCCTAAGAGCCGTCCGTCAAGCCCAGTTGTACCACCGATGCGATGTCTGATGATGTGCTTCCTTTAAGGCTACAACCAAGAATCCCCATGGGGAAGTTGCCCTCTTTAAGACATGGGGTTGCCATGCGTTAGACGAACTCACCGGCAACAAACATCAACTCCCCAAACCTCTCCTTCACTCTTCAAGACCCATGTCCAATCCAATGTATTGGATAAAAATCTCCCTGGCTTCTCTGTGCTGCACAAGTCTCCATCCAGGACTTCTGAGTCCCCAACTGTGCATAGCATAGACCTGGTCTTTGATCAAAAAAGAAACAAAACACAAAACCCCACTGCTATCTAGTGCATGCTGACTCATAGCAACCCTGTAGGACAGCGGAGAACGACCCCTGGGAGTATCCGGGACTATAATTCTTTATGGGAGTAGAAAGCCTCATCTTTCTCCAATGGAGTGGCTGGTAGTTTGGGACTGCTGACCCTTTGAATCACAGCCCAATGCTTAATCCCTATGCCACCAGGGCACCCAATCAACTCCTCCTTTCCTCCGCTTTATTTCTCACTTAAGAGAGCAGCACACTCGTCGCCACCTCCACCCTCTGAAAAGGAAACTAGGAGTGTTGAGATGAATGCCAACACCCTTCTGATGGGGAAGGCTTTTTTTTTCTTCCACAAAGACAGTATGATAATGGTAAATGTTGGATTTAAAACAAAGACAAGATGATAAAAACAAAGAAAAACTTGGGCTTCCATCTATTTGACGTCAGCTAAAAAACAGACGTTAGAGGTGGGTTCGGTCGGAGATGACCTTGCTGTGTGTACACATGTGGACAAACCTGTGAAAATGCAGCTCTTTTGGCTTTGCCTGCAGATGGTGTTTCCGGCAGGTCTCAGGACAAGAGCAAGTGAGGACGGAGTGATTCACTCCTGGAGACTGCTCCGAACAGAAGAGTTCAAAGTTCTGCTTTTAATCGATTTCATGTGTGATATCTCTGGGCAACATTTCCTCCAAAGATAAGGGCGGCATTGATTTTCAGCTAGAAAGTACAGACCGCCTAGAGGAACCGGAGGCTCAGTTTCGATGCGGTGGGGTGGGGCTCTGGCTACTACTTTGGTAGATTAGCTGTACCTCCCAGCTCAGGCTCCTCCCCGATGAGCTGGGGGGCCCACGCCTCCTCCACTGTGAGCCAGTCACCAGCTTGGTGAGCCGGGAAGAAGAGGGAAATGAACAAAGACCAGGGCATTTCTGAACAATAGAGCGGCACATCTCAACGTCTGCTCCACCTTCAATGAATCTGTTAATATTATTGAACATGAAAATATCTCACACCTTGTGCTAAATGCTATGGAGAGGCAGACAGCCCTGGGGCTTCCCTCTAAAGAGCAGAGAAAAAGGACATTAGGCAAGTAGTATAAGTAATTGCCAAGAGAAATGGAATCAAACACAAGTAAAGAGCAAAGACAGAGTGATCATCATGTGGACAGAAGGCTCTACTTTGCTGGTCAGGGTGGGGGTGGAGGTGGGCGGTCAAGTTCATGCATAGCTGCTCATCTATAAGCAGGGGGCTTCCACCACGGCCTCTGCTTTCTACCAATCCCCGCTCCCTGTTGGCTTTCAGCGATGCTGGCCAGCCTGGGGAGGGTTGACACAACACTGAGACTGGATTCTGTGTCCAAAGTTGGAACTCACTTGGCAGCACTAACAATAACAACGACAACTCCATTCTTTTTTTTTCCCATTCTTCTATTATCGGCGATGTCCCCCACCATATCCACCCATAGAGTTTCTCATCCTATTTTAATTATTTGCTTAGTTACCATTCTCCTCCCCTAGACAAAGTCCTGGAAGACAGGCCCCTGTTGGTCTCTTTTACCACACAATTTGGACACCCCAGGCTCACCCAGAACACAGAGAGAACATGGCACACCATTGACCCAAGAGATTCG
>NW_022103906.1:81688664-81693482 GCF_000313985.2 Echinops telfairi | reverse complement strand
CTGGCCATTCTTATCTAGGAGCAATGTGTCCCTTCTCAGAGGGGAGGGCAGGGGCTGAAATAGGCACAGACCAGCACCCAGACTGGATAGTGGCAGGTGATGTAGCGGCAGTTGCACGGCAAACCTCTAAGTGGGATGTACCGAAACAATCCAGACTGATCTTGCTTTGTAGGTATGCTTCTCCCTAAAGGGTCACTTCAGCTTCCTACTATTCCCCTGGGGGAAATTAAGACAGGAGTTTTTCATGACTGAAGGAGAAAAGTAGCCTGCTCATTTCATCACAAAACTCCAGTGAGCCTATGGCAAATGGTCTCTATTCATTCCCTCTGCCTGATTTATACCAAAGCCATTGCTCACCCTGATGGCATTCAATATATCATCAGAATTAACACCGTGCATTTTGGTATTTCACCCTCCACAGCCTCATAGAAAAATGGATGCTAATGAAGAGATCTTCTATGTTTTCCTAAGAAGGCTATCACTTCTGATAATACAGAGTGCTTCAGTGGATCAATAAAGGCAATAAATCAATGCAATTTATTAAATACAACAAGCTCTCTCCTAGACAAGTACTCAGAAAGAGCCCAGAACAGCATGTCACCTGCACTCTGAATTGGGGGTGGGGGAGTGCTAGTGGCTACTTATTATGAACAAGTTTCCACAAATGGTCCCCAAGAGATTTTTAGCCAGGTGTGGGACAGGTCATAATCATCCCATTCCAGTTCCTAGAGATTTTTAGCCAGGTGTGGGACTGGTCATAATCATCCCATCCCATTCCCTAGCAAGCCTCTTCCTGTGGGGTTCTCCCTCAGTGCTCTTCAGAAAGAATCCCATTGACTGGGTGTTATGGATTGAGATGTGTCCTCAGCCCACACCTGAGTCAGAATTGACTGGAAGGCAGTGAGTGGAGTTAGCCTGTGAACATGACCTTGTTTAGGGAAGGGAGGCTTCCTTTTGTTCTCAGTTGGGTTGGACGAGGCCATGCCAGAGGAGGGTGGGCTGTAGTCCTAATTCCTTCTAAGTAACATCTCATAAAAAGAGAGTGACCCTCAGAGGGAGGACAGGCATGCCAAGTGAGGGCAGAGTCAGATGCATCAATAAGCAGCGCAGGAGTGCCAGGGGTCCCCAGCCGCCACCAGAACCTGAGAGAGGCATCGACATCACTAGATGGCTACTTCCCCAAACCAGCCATTGAAAACCTTCTATGGATCACAACCAGCTGATCGCCACATGCATGAGGCAACACGAGACCAGGGCCAACTCCTTGTTGTAACAGCGACAACCACAATGGAGTGCTGCCTACTTGGAGTTTCAGGGGTATTGAAGGCATGGCTACCACTGCTTGGCGAAACCTGAAATAGAATAGCCAGGTTGGGATTTGTGTCAGTCTAGGTACATTAGAGAAACAAATCCATAGAAACCCATATGTATAAGAGAGAGCTTTATATAAAGGGCAAGTGCACATCAAGAAAACATACCAACCCAGTGCTGCCCAAGCCTACAAGTCCAACACCATTATTAGCCCATATGTCCGACACCAATCCACAAAGTCCTCCTCCATCTCACAAAACACACACAATGACGCCAACCGCAGGAGGAAAGCCAAGTCAGTGAATGTGTAAGCATCTCACTACTGGCAGAGGTCTCTACACAGGTGCTCCAGCACCCAGGGCTACATCAGGGTAGGTCTATCTGGCTTCTCCTCAGGGATGTCTTTCAGGAAGTGAGCCTTTCCAGCTGAAGCAGGGAACTGGCTAAGGCAGCTGCACCCTAGTCCAACCACCAGAAAGCAAGAGACCCAAGAACTAGAAAGGTAAGGTTCACTGAGCCATATATCTCTCTGCCGTTCAATTAACCTCTCATGTGTTTATCAGTCAGGTTGGCACAATAAACTTTAAATATCTCAGCATCCATTCCACAGTCGTCATCAGTTCACAAATTGGACACTGGTGTCACCTGATGCTGAGTGTCTCAAGGAGGCCACCAAAGTGTTCCCAGCATGGGTGTGAGATGTGAACATGGACGCTCTGGCTCCCTCCAGATCCTGCATAAGCCAAAGCACAGGCAAAGCCTGATGTGAGCAGGAGGCATCCTCTCCTCCCAGAAGGAAGTCAGAAATGGACCATGCAAGTGCATTCAGAATGAAGGGGGGCGTGTGGGTGGGATTGTTCACAAGTGTGAGAGAAAGTAAGAGGATGGCCCCAGTGTCCCAGAGCTTAAGGGGGTTGTCCGAAATAGATTCAAGCTGCTTATGCTCCCGGGAAGTCTTGCCCTTTGAGACACCGTGGTCATCCCCCAGTGAGACAAATCCCTCCCCTGAGCTCCCCCAGAGCCTGCTGGAAAGCCTGGGTGATTTGTTGCCTGAAGACTGTTATTATGGCCTTGAATATCTGTACCATCCTTTTGGTGCTATATTTATTTGTAATTATTGCAGCACTCTGTTTGATTAGAACTAATGGGCAAGTACAAAACTCCTGTCCCCCCACCCATGGAAGATGCAGCACAGTTGCTGGATAAAGAAGGCACTAGATAGAAGGAGCCCAGCCTACAACACTCGAGGCTCCACCTGAGAAGGAGAAATTTTACCAAAGGAATGTCCCTACAGGACACTTGTGTGGACAGCTCCAGCACCTTCAGGCTGTGGGGACAGGGTGTCCTATTTGTGAGCTGCCATTGCTGAAAGCTCAATGACAGGGGCAGAGTCCTCCTCTGCAGGCCTCCTACAGAGGCTGTGATTTACCATGCACATTATTAATGAGCTTCCTCTGAAAGTTATTCTGGCTGCATGCGGCGCTAAGAGGACTTGGGAGCACAACTTGGCAGGCGAGATCGGCTTTAAAATGCAGCACTTCGCCTGTCGGCTAAAAAAAAAGAAAGAAAAAATCTTAATATCAAAGAAGGAATTAGAGTATGGATTGGGGGAGAAGAGAAATAAAAGAAGGGTAAGAAAGTATAAAATGAGAGAAAGAAAATGGATAGATAGATGATAGATAGATGGATGGATTTCCATTGTCATGTCCATTCTGCTTTTTTCCTCCCATCTTCGGACAATTCTCTTGCCACCAGGGTTCCCCCTGCTCTTGTCTCCTTCATCAAATCCTGCAGGTCTTTGAGGGCAAAGAATGGCCTTACCTGGCCATTCTTATCTAGGAGCAATGTGTCCCTTCCTTCATTTAATTATTCATCCGAACAAAGGCTTCTTTGATTACAAGTACTTCTGACAATCGCTCATCCCAGAGGCAGAGATGAGTCAACTTTCTGAGTGCTCTTCTGCCTCAAGAAACTGAGTTCCTAATGAGGAAGCAAAATGGTCCAGAGCAGATGCTGCCCAAAGTATGGCATAGTGTATGGAACACACTGGCCCACAAGGAAAGACTGAATGGCCAAGTTGGAACCAAATGAGTAGAGGTGGTGTTACCGGCTCATCCCCATTTTGCCATTTTGTCACGGCCAGATGTTATGAGCAGCAGCATTGCCCACCCTCCCAAGGGACAGATAGGAACAAGAAACTTAAGAGGAAGTTTCTTGGGCACCGAAAATAGTTTGTTGTTGTTGTTGTTATTTTAAAGAACTTATCAAGTTAAATCTAACTTGTGTGCATTAGTCTGGGTTGACTAGAGAAACAAATTCATAGACACTCATATGAGTATAAGATAGAATTTTATATACAAGAGCAATTGAATATTGAGAAAACATCTCAGCTCAGTCCAGATCAAGTCCATAAGTCCAATGTTAGCCTGTATGTCTGATACCAATCTATAAAGTTCTCTTCAGACTCATGAAACATATGAAATGATGCTGAATGCAGGAAGCTCACAGGCCAGTGGGTGGGAAGTCTTGTGGATCCAGTGGTGGTGTCAGCATCTCAGCGCTGGCAGGGGTCTCCGTGTGACTCCTCTGGCCTCAGAGCTCTGATTGCATCAGCATAGCCCCATCAGGCTCATTGTCAGTAAGGTCTCACAGGGAGTGAGCATGTGTCCTGCTCCCAATGAGCTAATTATCTCCTTAGTGCCTCCAAATGAGGTCAGCAAACTGCAACCCAATTGACCTGCTAAACTCCACCCCTTCACTATTCAGTCTCTAATTGACAACAGATTATGTAACTACCACACCCAGTAACCGCACATGTGCCAGCCTAGAACTGTGATCCATACAATTTTCAATTTTCAGCTATCCTCCAAAGAGCCTCTGGGTGGATCTAATCATCCAACCATTTGGTTAACCATTTCTACTTCCCAGGGACTCCCTCTTAGATACCAGCTTTTATTCTTATGTAAAGCTAGAACCACTGATGAGTTAATACCTCAAACAAAATCTTACACCTGGAGCCTCCTGTTCAGTAGCTGCATCCAACCAACAATGTAGGGATAACGATGGTGATGGGGTATGGGATGGAGGCATGAGGAGAGGGAAGGGTCATGCCATCATTGATAGCTATGGATAGTTCCTTTCAGAGAGGACCACACATTCAGGCAATGAACAAGTAATGTGTATGTAAGAGCTTACTAATGGGGAGCTTTGTGGGATAATAGGAGGGGAAAAACGGAGAGACACAGAAGGCAGGACACTGATGTATGGTCAGTTCCTATGAGTGACAATGGACTTAATGGCAGTGAGTGGGTTTTGTTTAACTTCTGTAGAAATGGCAGCACTCTTCCCACCCCAGCCCAGGGGAGGGTTCTACAAAGAAGCGCCATCGAATATCACAGCTGCTCACAAAGGGACCTTGTCACATAGTATACATGTACCAGTCCGGCTGCACGGGCAGAGTCCATCCGACTATGAGAAATGACTTTCATTATTCACTTGGCAAAGACG
>NW_022103906.1:81685792-81687997 GCF_000313985.2 Echinops telfairi | reverse complement strand
ATCTTACCACTGGCAGCTTCTCGACAAAGTGGTGGACGAAATGCTCAGATGTATCATAAATTTAACCCAAGGGCCAGACCAGACTGTGAGAGTTGGATGCTGGATTTTCTTTCCTGGGAGCTCCCTGTGATACTCAGATTTCCGCCATACTCGCTTTCTCATTTCAGGAGGACGGGGAGCAGCCAGTGATGTTTTTCTTTCTGCAACAGGAGATCAAACAGCAGCTTCCTGGCCAGGGTGGCTATAACTGGGAGTCCTTGGACCTCAGTCCTCATACCCCTAGGTCACTGCAGGGAGTTATAAGGGATGCTTCCTTCCACTGGCCGACGCCCCTGCTCCTCATCCCAAGAGGGGTTACTTTCTCCAAGAGAAAATTTTGGCAAACACATCAGTAAATGCATCAAAATGAGAAATGACCCAGTGTACACACATCTGTTTTGAGTCAGAATCTCCGGGCTACATTTGACAAATAGCAACAGCTCTGAATTTCTCCCTGCACTAGGCATCCATAAAAAAAGTATTCATCTCCTTTTTATGAAAATCTTCATGTGTGTCCCCAGTACCAATGGAGGGATTTGCCATTCTCCTCCAGCAACGTCCCTGCATGAAGGTCTATCCATCAGTTCAACTTAGGCTGCAGGAAGATCTGTCGGTATATCCACTTCCTAGCTCAAAAGGTTAAAGTCAGGGCTAAATAACAAGTGATCACCAAATGCCATTCTCATTGAGTGGGAATTAATATGTATGCAATTCTTTGTAGATGGCTTCAGCACTCCACTGGAAAAGATCAACATGTAATAAACTTGATCATATAACAAAAACATAACCATCCTGAAATGACTAGAGCAGAAATACACAGAAGACACTACTTTGTACCATTTTAAAAAAAGTTATTCTACAAAGTAGAGGAGAACGTGGGGAAACAAACACACAATAACAAAAGTACAACTCTCCTGGTTGAAGATGTGGATTCTCATAAAAGGTAAAAGCTGATTTATTTTTATGAAATGCTACAAATATACTCTTAAAGTGACTAAATGCCTCAGCTACCTCACCCCAAATCATTACTTTATGGAACTTTTAAGGCCTTCAAGATATAGCTCTATTGCTAAAATAGAACCATTCCTTGAGCAACGGGGTCGTAAACAGGACATTAGTGGAAGAAAGAATTCTTTCAGAACAGTGGAAACTTGCTGCCCATTTCTTGTGGCTCACATACTGTGATCTGGGGTGAACTAGAATACCCAGAAGCCCTAACTCAGGATTAGCTCTCTCCCCCACCCACTATCTGGCTACCACACTTAGAGTTGTCCTTTGAAATCTCACGCAGTGCATTATAAAAGCAAACGGACTCCTCAATTCACAGGACTCGAGGGCTGGGAGTGACCTTAGTAGTCATCCAGATCAACCACATGTGACACAACAGGAAGAATACAGAACCAAAGTCCATGCAATCTGTCAGCAATAGAACTTGGGTCCAGTTCATGGCCTTTAGAAGCCCAACCTGGTACCCTGTCCATTATCCAGCATCACAAATGGACATGCGCAACCTGTGGCAGTACACGTCTTTGTAGATATAAGCCTTTTATTGTACAGTTCTAATATCTATAAAGCTTGATTCTTAAAAAATAAAAATGCAGGTTTCCTGAAAATATCTTTTATACATGCTAACTTTTGAAAGGTAGCACCTTAGTCAAAATCCAAAGATAGGCTAGCAATCTTATGAAGTGTGTGCTAATTATTAACTTCATTTTAATGACGAAAAGTCTAGTTTTAGAGAGGTTGTGAAAACTGCTGAAGGGCCGCCTCTCGGTCAGTAACACAGCTGACTTCAAATCTAACTTTGCTTCTAGAACGCAAACTCATAAGCAGTATCCAATACATGACGTCACTTTAAGGAATAAGGTATGCCTCACCCAGGCCATGGTACTTTCAATGGCCTAATTCCCATGTGAAAGTTGGATATTGAGTAAGGAAAACTGAAGAAGACTTGATGCATTTAAGTTATGGTGCTGGCAAAGAATATTGAAAGTACCATGGATTCCCAAAGGAACAAACCGATCTGTCTTGGAAGAAGTACGGACAAAATGCTCCTTAGAAGCCAGGAAGGCAAGACTTCATCACATGGACTTTGGATATGTTTTCAGGAGAGACCAGTACCTGGAAAGGACATCATACTCTTATTTATTTTTTGATCGTGGCAAT
>NW_022103906.1:81682871-81684346 GCF_000313985.2 Echinops telfairi | reverse complement strand
CCTCTCGGTTACATTGCCCTTGATCTAGCCCTGCCAGACCACATACACCCTCCTTGTCACTGGTTTTGGATCACTTGTTGTTTCCTTGCCCCTGGGTTTGTTAACACCCACTTCCTTTCCCCCGCCTCTCCTTCTCCCAAGTCCCCCCAGAACTGTCATCCCGTTGTTCTCTCTTCTGGCTTGTTTATCCCGCCTATCCCTTCCAGGTAGACATGCAGTGACAACAATATGTACTATCACAAGACTGAGTGCAACGAAGCAACAATAGAAAGTAAAACAATTGCTACAACAACAATTAAAAAAAACTATAAATAGTTCAGGATTTATTTGTTGCCCTCTATGAGTGCTTTCTAGTTGAGTCTGATGGGGTGCCATGCCCTGACCCCACATCTATCCCTGGGGACTTCATTGCTCTGCTCCCCCACCTGCTCTGCTGCCTGCTCCCAGTGGCTGGCTTTGGCATAGTGGGCTTAGGGTGGGCACAATTCCTGCTGTGTGTCCCTAGTGTTGTCCCCAATGGTGCTATGGGTCAATGAGGAATGCTGCAGGACATCGTACTTGATAAAGTGGATGGGTATAGAAAAATAGGAAGACCCTTGGCAGGATAGATTGACAGTGGTTGTAACTTTGGGCTCAAACATAAGAACCATGGTGAAGATGGCACAGGACCAGGAATTGCTGTGTTCTATTGTGCAGAGGACAGGTATGAGTGGGAACCAATTCAATGGCACCTAACAGCAACATACTTTGTGAAAAGTGAAGTTTTAAGTGGGAAGAAAATGCTTTGAAAATAAGGATGGCGGCATATGTGCACATGTGCTTGACACCCTGGAGGAATATATGGATTGTGATAAGAGAAGTAAGAGCCTTCAATAAAAGTATTAAGAAAAAAGATTCGAGTTCAATGAAGTGCAATATGAATAAGAATGGTCACTGCACATATATAACTCCACTGACACAGAGTCCGTTCCTTTGTACAGACCTGTATAGAGTGTTTTTGAGACTGTATCTTCATGGGAAGAGACGGCGTCATCTTTCTCCTGCAGGGTAGCTGGTCTGTTTGCACTTGCTACTTTGCCAGAGGCAAACTGGTTGGATGCGATGTAACCCAGAAGAGCTAAATAAATCCGAGACTCTTCTCTTAGTTACCTGGCTCTTAGTAGCTGAAAACTAGGTCCTGCCATCTAGTTAGTCTATAGAGACATCCTGAGACTAGCCTAAGACATAATGAACCATTTTGATCTGTTTGCTTTCTCATGGTCAACAATCGGTTTCCTGAAACACGTAACTGTAAAGCATCTCCATGTGAGTCACCAAAGTGGAAATTCCCAAATAAAAGGCATATATTATCTATAAGACAGAAGGTATAAACCTGTAAATAAATCTCTCTTTCTTTCCTCTGACTTGGAATGAAGGAGTTAGCTATGCCACTTCAGGGAGTGAACCCTTGTTGCAGGTAACAAAACCAAATGTGT
>NW_022103906.1:81680110-81681538 GCF_000313985.2 Echinops telfairi | reverse complement strand
GATTTGAAGAGTTTTATTGATATATCATTTATATACCCACCATTCCATGGTTAAAATATATCAAAAAGAGTTGTTCGATCAGCCTCACAATCAATTTAAGAACATTTTCTTCATCTTTGTACCCCTAATTCCCCATTATTCCCCAAACTTCTCTTCCATAGCTCTAAGGAATTATTAATCTAGTTGTTGTCTCTATAGATTAACCTATCCTGGATTTCATGTATAAAGAAAATCACACACAAAAAAACCAACAATGACAACCAATAAAACACAGAAAAATCCCAATCCAAGTGAAAGCAGAAAATAATAACTAAAACAAATTTAGTCAAAATGGAAAACAGATTATATTATGTTAAATTTCAACTCTCTCTGCAAGAATCCACTTTTCAGAGCACTCTATCTGAGGGCAAGGCTATTCACATCCCTGGTCAATGGTCTGAGGAAATTTAATACTGGTTGAATCCAAGTGGTGGCTTTGCCAATGGATTTTGGTCTCTCATTGTCATGTGATTGTCTATAGCTTTCTGTAAACTGCGTGCTTAGAGTTTAAGCTCTAATACAATTCCTTCTTCTGATCTTTGATTTTATTATTCACAATCCTTGGATCCTATGAGCTGGTGCATGCCTTCTGTGTGGACTTAGCTGAAACCTCACTTAGATGGCTGCTTGTTTTAAGACAAGCCTTTAAAATCTCAGATGCTATTCTTTCTGATATCCGGGCACCATCTGACTGCTTTACCACACTTTGCTATAGCATCTTTATCTTCAGTGATCATGTCATGAGGGCCAGTATTAAGTACTGTATGCCCTAATTATATAGGACTGGACCTTCTCAACTGACCAGTCACATAGTACAAAAATAGACATTGGCTCAATGCTCTGAGTGCTTGAAGTAGCATTTTCTCCAAGCCTTAAGCACACACATACACTAGTGCTCTGAGTTAATTCTGCCAGTGTCTGAGTGCCCACGTATCTGATATCATCCTTAAAGTGAGCTGCTTGCACATTCAGTGGGGAGGAGCGTGAGCTGCAGAGCCCTCAGTTCTCAGAGCAGCTCCCCAATTTATGCAGAGTCAGAAACACAGTTGTTTGCAGGACAGTGCTCGGTCTCTGCCACAGTTCAGGCAGCAGCCGTGTGGTTCTGATGAGGCAGCTGCCAAACATAAAACTTGCTCATTTTCAAGGTAAGTTTTTCTTTTCACTGGTTTCAACAGGTTGCCTAGTGCAGAATATCTCCTCGGTGGGTGACATTTTCTGTTTGCTACTGAAGAGGAGAGGCAGACTCTCCAATATCTCAAAAGGATTTCTAGGTCAGTAGGAGAAAAAGTCACAGAGAAGCCTGGCACAGGTTCCCCAGAGGAGCTCTGTGAGGTGGCTGCCTAGGGAAAATGAGTATTGCACTTGGACTGCTTGGAATCAGGTAGGAGA
>NW_022103906.1:81674372-81679508 GCF_000313985.2 Echinops telfairi | reverse complement strand
GGAGAAAAGATGAGGCTTTCCACTCCAATAAGATTCACAGTCCCTCAGAAACCCCGAGGGGCAGTGCTACGCTGTCCTATAGGATGACTATGAGTCTGAATCAACTCCGCGGCAGTGAGTTTGGCTTTTGGCTTTACTTTTGGAAATGTTGGCTCTGGCTCTTTCTAGAAGAGCCGGTGGTGATCTGCGCAGGCGCGTGTTCCCGGTATCACTGCATGGCGCACATTGTGAATGCGCTTGCCTGTGAAGGAAAGGTTGGAAGTTGCAGGCCGCTTGGAAGAAAGGCCCAGTGATCTATTAAAAATAAACGAGGCGCTAGTGGAAAATCCTCTGGACCACAGTTCTACTCTGACACCCGTGGGAATAGCATAAGCTTGAATCCATGCAACAACAATTTTTAGTGGTACGCCAAAACCCAACCTACCACCATGGAGCAGATTCCAGCTCATTGTGATCCTAGATCGGGTTTCCAAGGCTGTACATCATTGCGGGAGCAGACAGCCTCATCTTTTCCCCATGGAGTGGCTGGTGAATTTGAACTGAGGACCTTGATGTTAGCAGCCCAATGCTTATCCCATTGCAACAGACATCAGCTCCTTTGGCGCACAGGAGCGGAGTTCTCTCTTTCTTCTGGTTGCCAGGAAGCTCAAAGTTCTCCTTTCCTGCTGACTGAACAAGCTATTTTCCTTGTAGGTGTCTGGTGTCGATTTCACCCGACCACCACCAACAAATGGCATTTGCGTTTTAATGATTCCCGTGTGACTACATCTTTGATTGTAGCCTCACTCGAATCCCCCTTAGAAATAAGCCAACTATTAATAATTGACGCATCAAAAAACATTATTCAAGAAAAAGTGTGAAGAGAGAATTAAACTTGGGGAAATAATCTTTCCCGTGACTACATAGAAAATTCTGGCACAAGAAGAGAATATATTCAACCTAATGTCGCCTTTTGACCTGAGGAACTCAGATGTCCAGAATGAGAATGAGGCTTGCCCCATGTCGATGGCACAATCAGTGAGAAGACGGAACCAGAGGTCACGGGACACCAAACAGGCCGTCCTTCCTTTGACCTCTGTTGTCCCAGGACACATTCTGCTATGTATGGTTTTGACCTCTTCTTTCAAGTCTGTTACAGACACATGTCCTGTTTCCAGCAAGACGGAGACAGACGTAACCTCCTTTCTCCTTTGAATTCTATTTTTTCTACTAAAGTGCCTGCTCAAACAACCATGATGTCTGCCCTGATGTTGAGAGTTAAAATGTTGGGAAGGGAAATGACATTCCCTGATGTGGCTGAATGTGTCTCCCACAAACAAGCTGTGGCCCCATCCATTGCTAGGCCAGTGGTTCTCCGCCTTCCTCATGCCTGACCCTTTCATACCGTTCCTCATATGGTGGTGACCCCCAAACATAACCTTATTTTCGTTGCTACTTCATACTGTCATTTGGCTACTGTGATGAATCGTCATGTAAATATCAGATATGCAAGATGTATTTTCATTGTTATAAATTGAACATAATTAAAGCATAGGGATTAATCACAAAAACAATATGTCATTATCTATTGTGAAATATTTATTTCTAATGACAAAGAAATGAAATGTTGTCTTGAAGGATGATGTGGCGTGGGTAACAGTCTTCACGCCCGGTACTTGTATGTGGGCGTATCTGCATGGGGGCGGACCCGCCTCTGAGCAAGTGTCTCGGTTCCTAAAATCATCGGAAATCGGTGTTTTCTGATGGTCTTAGGCGACCCCTGGGAAGGAGTCATTTAACTCCCAAAGGGGTCGCGACCCACAGGTTGAGAACCTCTGTTCTAGGAAGTCATACAGGCCATCGACCACCCAGCAGACACGCATTCTCCCTGCAGCAAACTGCAAACCCCCCGTTTGTCCCCAAAGTCCTAAATATCCCGTGTTGAGTTTCTTTCCGCCCACTGTAAACAGCACATTGGGGAAAGCCCCGATTCCTCCTGAGAGCTCGTTGTTCTGCCTGTTCTCAACTTGAAGTGACAATTTCTGGAGCCAAGCGCCCGAGGCAGCGTGCAAATGAGAAGGCAAAGAGGGGATGCTCAACATGGCAGGGAACAAGGTTCGTGAACCCTCCATAACCCGTGTGTGACAGGGCTCAGCCCGGCACCCTTCCAGACTCTCCCCCCTCGTGAGATCCAGCTCAAACATCTTCACCCCAGCACAAGGCCTCCCCTGGCCGCCCCCTGCCGACCTCGGCCTGCGCTCCTAGTCTCTTCCCGCCACTGCACCTTCCGTTTCAGAAACACCAAACCGCTTCCGGTTTCCAAAACACACGGAGCCTGGTCTTGTCCCTGCATTTCTGCTCACGTGGCCTCTGGACCTGGCCTCTCAACGAATCTCCTGCCCCCTCTGCGGGGTGGAGGGGGAGCCACGTTCCCTGTTGCTCATGGGCTTTGACCTTTTTCTCCCTGCAGCACACATTCATTTAAGCGATTAGAAAGATCCACTCTCCCGGGAACGCTGCCGCTGCCCTGCCATGTGTGGAGGGACCTGAAAGTATCCAAAGGGTTGACTTTTCCCTGAAAGCCGGGGACTGAATGTGGACGTCGCGGCGCCGTGCTAAGTCTTGTGTACTTCGTGGCCTGACAGGAGTGAGCCCAGTGGAAAACAAGTCGGAACACTGCTTATGTAGCTGGTGCTTCTGTCTGATTCCCTTTCCCCCAAACCTCAGCGGCTAAGATAACACCTTTTCCGTTTTTTTCGGTTTGTTTGGGGATTTGGGGGGAGTAGGTGTGATGGGAAATCCTTGTCCACCCATGTAGATATATTTCTCCCCCACCCTAAGAAATCTAGAGCCTCCAGAAGCTCCCAGGGCTCCCAGGATCAGGGCAAAGCCAAGGTGTCGCTAGAGGGAAAGCAGAACTCAAGAGGACCAGGGCTTTCTTTACATGTTCAAATGACTAAGCAAAAGTCAGCAGGGCACGACCCGGTCATAGCCATGAGTCACGTCAACATCCAAGCATTACGCGGTGTTAACAGGGTCTCCAAATGAATCATCAGAAGACCATGTAGTTAAACTTTCTTAGGTATACATTTCTTCATGCAGTTATGGAATCACCGGCGGCTAAGAGTTATGGGAGACCACAACCCACCCCAGCTTTTTCTCCTGAGGAGGCCAAGGCCACGAGAGGCAAATGAACGAACTCCAGAGCCAGACCCTCTGTTTCTCGACCCCACCCACTGCCGCCTCATCCAAGGAGCTGGCTTCCACTCACAGGCCTCTAAATTACACACGGGGAAGGAATCTTGGCTCCTGCCATGAGGTCTGAGAGCAGCTGCACTTCTCCCAACTGGGGATGCTGCAGGGGGCCAATTCACAGGCTGCTTAATAACAACAAGAGTGGCATTGTGACACACAGATGCCATCTCATCTCAGCAGTCTTCTCTCCATTCTCCATTCATTCTCTGGCCCATCTTTTAGAGAAAGACAAAATAGCAGGGGAGTTCTAGTGGAGACTCTCTTAGACCTTGCGTCTCCTGCAGGATTTTAAGTTTACCATGGACAAGAATTCAGAGGATATCATGGTTCCACACAAGTTCAGGGATACATCCTTCCTCTCGAGAAGCTTGAAGTCTTAAGAGTCTAGGCTTCGGTATGTCTTCCTAAGCATTGGCCACTGAATGTATTCCAACTCTTGGCACCCCCTTGTGTGTACCAGTTGAAAATCCATGGGATTTTCAATGGTTGCTATTTCAGAAGTAGATCCCAGGCTATTCTTTTAGGACACGCTGGGCAGACTTGAACCTTCAGCCAAACAGGACAACCGTTTCTCCCTACCAAAGGACTCCTTATGTATGTGCCCAGAGACCCAGAACTCCTCTGTTCTGTACTTCCGAGACAATAAAAACAAGAAAGAGCTCCTCGGACCTGATAACTCTTTGCCCCCAAAGAGAGAGGTGTCAACTAAGAGGCCAATAGAAAGATGGATGAGTGACTTTGTCCTTACTGACAAAAAGCACCCTGAGGGGCACTGTCACTTGAGATTTGAGGAGCCAGACACAGGCTACTATCAGGTCCCTACAGGGTCAGAACAGCTGATTGGCTAAATCTAGTAGCATGTTGCCAGAGGAGCCAATGGTTAAACATTAGGAGCACCTCTGCTTGGTATGGGATATCTCATTTGATCTTTAAAATATTCTTATGGGCAATAATATTGTAGAAGATAGAAAATCACCTCTCCTAGATGTCCACATCTGATTCATGAATCCTTTGTCCATACGTAGCGAAAGGGATTTTGCAGATGTGATTAAGTTAAACATCTTGAAATAAGGAGATAATCCTGGATTATAGGTGGGCCTGGTTTAATTACAAGTGCCCTTCTAAGAGGTAGGTAAGAGGATCCTAATCCAAAAGAGAGTTGTGAAAACAAAAGCAGAAGTCAGATTGATGAGATAAATAACTTGAAGATAAAAGGGGGCCATGAGCTGAGAAATGAGGTCAGCCTCTAGAAAGTGGAAAGTCCAAGAAAACAAATTGTCCCCCGGGAGTGCTAAAATGAACCCATTTTAGATTTCTGGCTTCCAACACTGTAAAAATAAGGAGTCTGTGTTGTGTGAGGCCAACAAGCTTCTAGAAATTCATTAACAGCAATAATAGGAAAGCAACACAACTAGTATGTTCTCTGGTTTACACATGAAAGCACTAAGACTGAGAAGTGAAATAACTTGTCTCAAATCATATGTCTAGCAAGTGGCAGATCCAGGGCTTGACCCCAGATAGTTGGGCTCCACAGCCAGGATTCTTAGCGACTAAACTGTACTGCTGGATAGTGCCTGGTGAATCTATACACTATTACATAAGGGAGGAATGAAAAAGATATGGTCCCTGATATGTAGAGGTGAGAGCTGAACTAAGAGACGAAATACTTGTACAAATAATGACACAGATTTCATGAGGCAACACACAGGGGGAGTACATAGACACCCACACATGGGCGCTCTCAAAAACCACAAACTCACCATCATTGACTCAATTTCAACTCCTAACAATTCTATAGGACAGAGTAAAACTGCCCCTGTGTGTTTCTGAGACTATAAATCTTTTATCTTTCTCTTTGGTAATTTTATGGGCTTATTACTCATTTATCATATAATTCATTAG
>NW_022103906.1:81671870-81673097 GCF_000313985.2 Echinops telfairi | reverse complement strand
GGGGGCTTTCCCAGCACTATCGTGCAGCCTGCTCACCAGGCATGCCTGGCATGCCCATTGCTCTCCAGCATTCCATCAGAGGCACTGGCCAGGGCTCCCTGAAAAACCTCAGTGGCCTGGAAGAGATGGCCTCTTGAGAATACAAAGCAGCCTGGCTTTCCCCGCAGTCACACAGCATAACTGGCAAAAGAGAGGCCAGTGGTCTCTCTGGAAGCAAAGTTTGGAGCCTCTACCTGATTGACCCTCTTTCGGGGAGCAAAAGCAGTTAGGATCGAAGGGTCAGAATGGCTTGTTTGCACTGCCCATCCCTCTTGGGGTGGATTTGAGTAGTTTTGCAGAACTCTAAGAACAATGCCCGCCTAGGACCGATTTGCTGACTCTCGGTTCCAAGTTACTTCGGTGGGAGCTTCCCACAGCTGCCTTTTGTCACACCAGGGCCCTCCAGCTCCTTCCCACAGCCCAAGCCATCCGTCACAGCAGGATGGAAGGCTGGGTGGGGAGGAGTAATGAGATAGGGGATACATTCCGTTCAGTTTACAAATTGCTTTCAACCCTGTGGAGAGAGATGCTCCTAAATGTAAAGGGTAAGCACTGCAGGAGGAGGGATGTGTGCGACTGATAGCTTCACTTCAAACCTACCCAGAGTCGAGGGCAAAGCCACTGCCCCCTGCCATGAGACCCTAATCCTTTCTTCAGCAATAAGGGTGTCATGCAATGCCCTATCTCTTTGCCAGAGACTCACATCATCACACCCAAGCCCAGAAAACTCTCCCTGGAGTTCAGCTCACTGGGTCTGGGCACTCTCTGAGTTGATCACCCCTCTTCCTTAGATATTCTTGTCTTGGCTTTCTGGAGGGTCACACTCCTGTTTTTCCTCCTGCCTCCTGACTCTTGGTAACAGCATCCAGAGAGTCTCAGGCTGCACAGGGTTTAAGAGAACAAGCGTGAGAGGCAGCTTTCTGGGATCCTCCAAGCTCCTCCCACTATTAAAAACTATGTGATCTTGGACAGACTGCTTAATCTCAGGTGCCTCTGATGATGTCATAGAGTTGTAAAAATAAAAGACTACATGTAACATAGTCCAAATGATTCCTATCAGATAGAAGCCCTCAATAAACATTAGCTACTTATATTACTATAATAATCCATTATGGCACAGTCTCTACATTCCGAAGCTCTCCAAAGTCATGCCATGTCCCTCTCTCATCTCCCTGGCAGGCTTGTGCA
>NW_022103906.1:81661264-81667900 GCF_000313985.2 Echinops telfairi | reverse complement strand
TATTGATTAACAATATTCAGGTCTAATATCTTCCATAATTGCAAAATGAGATATGAAAACGACTGTGATTTCCATCAAAGACAAAATGAGGTCCTACTCATTCTCCTGGGGGATAAAGTTGTATATTTTCTCTCCCATCTCCAGAAGAGTCCATCTCATGAACCCAGAGTCCTAGGAGTCGGCATCAACTTGATGGCAGCAAGTGTGGTCTGGGGTTTTTCCACTGAGTAATTCCAGTTCCTCCCTCAGCCTCAGAATGACCTTCCCCAATGTCATCCAGCCTAAACGAGAACGCTCCACTTCTATTATACTCGCTCACAGTACGTCGTTTTACAGCTCACATTTTTTCTCAAAGTATAAGTCTGTCTGTCTTTGTCTACATATCTGATCTCTTTCTCTGTCACTAGAGTGAGAGCTTCATGAGGGCTCAGACAGCACCTGCGCTATTCAGTGCATGTTGCACTAACCTCTCTACTTAACAATTTTCTCTGTAACTCGATTGAACTTGACCTTCAAAGAAATTACCAAAGATGTGCCTCTTTCAATTGTAGCCTTTGTTTAAAAAAAAAAAAAAGACAGTAAAATATTTGGCTCATATTTCCACATTACTTTTTTTTTTCAATTTCCCATACTTTGAGACAAATTCAAGGACTGAGAAATGGAACTTGTTGCTGTCAAGATGATTCCAGCTTCTGGTGAGGCCACGTGTGTTCAGAGTAGAACTGTGCCTCCTAAGGTTTTCCACGGCTGACTTTTAAGCAGTAAATCACCGGGCCTTGCTTCTGTGTGGTATAAAGGGCTAACATTACTGTTAACAAAAATCTTAAAGGTTTGAGTTCATGGGTGCATTGGAAGAAGTACCTGACAATCTAATTCCAAAAAATCAGCTATTGAAAACTCTATGGGGCACAGTGCCTCTCTGAGACACCCAAAGGATTGCCCTGAGTCAGAATGGACTTGACAGGAACTGGGGCAGGAGGGAGTGTCTGTCTGCTAGATGCAATAACTGCTCGGAGCAGCTTATTCTCTGAGCTGTAGCTGTCATACGTGACCGCGGGCCATGAATGCCAGGGCTTCAGAACCGTTCCTCCCTCAAAGTCACTGCATCTAACCTTTCTCTCTCTGCTTCCTTCCCCTCTAACCAGCAGTCCTGTTTTCCTCAAAGAGAAAAAAAACAAAACATGACCTTTGCCCTTGGTAAACTCACCTGTGAGACCATTAAAAAAGAGAGGAAGGTTTGGGTAGTCCAGTGGTAAAGACAAGTCACTGTTCTATACGAAATGCAAGGAGCAGGTCTTGGTGGAATCCGTGAGTGAGCTCACCCCTTTGTGCACCGCAATCCAGCTCTCTCACAATGCTGATAACTCCCAATGGTCCCCATTGTCCCTATTAATCAAGGTTCTTCTCCCAGGGAGCGGAATAACTCGGCATCTAGGGAATTTTTAGGACAGAAGTGATGAAACCAAAAAACAATATGCAAAATGCTCAAGAAAAAGAATCTGCAAATTTCTCAGGACAGTACTGGCCACAACAGACACCTCACGTTTCTTGCCCCAGCAGTTTCATGGAAAGGCGTGGTTCTAGAGGGAGACCAAGTTGTAGTTTTGGGGTGCAATCCAATCAGTTCCAACCCATAGCGAGCTTCTGCACAACAGAACGAACACGGCCCGGTCTTGTGTCATCCTCACAGGTGTTCCTGTTTTTGAGCCCATTGTTGCAACCACAATTTCAATCCATCTTAAGAGCCTTCCCCGCTTCCACTGCCCCTTTACTTGACCCAATAGGATGTCCTTCTCCAGGGCCTGCTCTCTCTCCTGACAACATGTGCAGAGTATGTAAGACAAATTCTTGTTCTCCTTACCTCTAAAGAGCACTCTGGCCATACTTCTGAGACAAATCAGTTCATCCTTTTAGCAGTCTATGGTACTTTCAATAGTCTTCTTTAAGACCAACATTCAAATTGTATTCATTGTTCTTTCATATTCCTTATTCAATGTCCAACTTTTGAAGTACGTTAGGCAATTGAAAATACCATGGCATGGGTCAGTTACACATTAGTCCTTAGAAACATCCTTGCTCTTCAATAGTCTAAAGAGGCCTTGTGCAGCAGATTTACCCAATGCAACATGTATTTTGATCTCTTGACTATTGCTTCCATGAGCACTGATTGTGAATCCAAGCAAGACAAAATCCTTGACAATTTCAACCTTTTCTTCATTTATCATGATGTTACATCTGGTCCAATTGTGATGATTTTGGTCTTCTTTATATTGAGTCGTCACTCATACTGAAAGCTGCAATTTCTGATCTTCTTCGGTATGTGCTTCAAGTCCTCCTCTATTTAAGCAAGCAAGATTGTATTATGCGCATATCTCAGGCTGTTAGCAAGCCTTCTTCCAATCCTGATGCCACATTCTTCATATAAACCAACTTCTCTGATGCTTTGCTCAGCATACACATTGAATAAGTGTGATGAGGAGAGGATACAACCCTGACCTACTCCTTTCCTGGTTTTAAACCACACCATATTCCCTTGTTCTGTTTGAACAACTCCTTCCTGATCCATGTGCAAGTTCCAAATGAGCACAATCGAGTGTTCTGAAATACCCACCCTTCTCAAGCTTATCCACAGTTTGTTATGATCCACATGGATAAATGGCTTGGTATAGTCAATAAAACACAAGTAAACATCTTCCTGGTATTTTTTACTTTGAGCCAAGAACCATCTGACATTAGTAATGATATCCCTTCTTCCATGTTCTTTTATGAACCTGGCCTGAATCTCGGGAAGCTCCCTGTCTGTGTACTCTTGCAACCATTGTTAGATGATATTCAGCAAAATTTTACTTGGATGTAACATGATATTAATGATTTTTTTCTATAATGTAAGAATTCCATTACCTAACCTTTTGGGGGAATAGGTACAATATGGATTTGTGAATTCACAACTACAGAGAATCCTTGATCTCTTTTAGGGGTTTGCCTCCTCCTTTCTGGGGTGGGAGGAGATGATTTGCACAAGTACTCACATTGTTGCATGAAACTCTCTGGAGAATTATTTGATTTTTTTTTTTAATCATAAGAGGAATCTCCCTTTTTCCCATTGAAAACCCATTGTAGTTGGAGGTACAGTCTTTGCCAAAGCAAGTACAGTAAGTCAATAAGTTAATAGAAAGATGAGTGAAAACCTAACAATACCATGCATTGTGTCATATTGAAAGACCTGCTCCTTTAAGGTCCCTTTCCCGTTCTGTACAATGGGGGTATTCTACTTTTCCCCTGCTTCTCCTGGTCCTGCGGCATCCCTGCAAGGGAACCATGACTGCAAAAGGCAATGAGCTCAAACAAGCCTGTGTTACCCTCAGTAACCTCACCTGTGAAGTCCTGAAGGCGACATGCCAGGGGGGCCTGGCAGAGTGAAAACAAACCCGCTGTCCCCTGAGATCCAGCAGGAATGATTCCAGAAGGGTGGTCCTGGGTCCCCTCCAGAGGAGGCTCCTGTGTGGAACTGACCTCAGTCACAAAGTGCTGTCACCCTGCAGCTTCCTTTGTCCTCCCCTAATTTGGGTCCATTTCTCCTTGTTGTTCCCCAACTGATGACTGAAATTAATCCCCGGCATTTCCCAACAGTTAAATCATCATAATCAAACTCTGCAGCTGCCAGATCTGCTGACTCAAACCCCCTATGTATTCATATGATATTTGCTGGGTAATTACAGAATAGAGGTAATTATATTCATGACTCCATTACTTTCATAATTCCAGAGCCCCAGAAATCACTAAAAAGGAAAAATCCTCACAGAGCCTAGCCAAGAAATTCCTTCAACAACTACCCTAACCCAATTCTTACCTTGTTTATCCACGCACATAATTCTTTCTGACCGAGCTTTCCAGGTAAGAGCAGCAGCTTCTGATCTTCTCCATAACAGCGAGAAGGGAGGAAGGTGAAGCGTAGATTAGGATGTGGTGACTCATGCTTGATTCTGAGCAAAAAGACTTTATAAAATGTTTCAGTTACATTAGCCTTGACTAGTTCAACAAATAAGCCATAAATTCCCATCCATTCACAGTGGCTTGACCAAGTGAAAGCCTATTTTTTAACTCATGTCATGATTTAACACATGCTTCTGGTCGGGTAGTCTCTCCACATGCTCATTCAAGACCCCACATGCCTTTTACCACGTGTGCCACTGTACTTACTATACGGCTTCACAAGTTTGTCCAGTCAGACAATAGATGGGGAACACATTTTTATTGTATTTTTCCATATTAACAGCTTCATTAAAAGATAATTTACATATCATAAAATTCGGTGGTAAATGATAACAATGAGACACATGACTGCACCTATCTCTGCATGCTCTAAAGCAGCGATTCTCAACCTGTGGGTCACGACCCCTTTGGGGGTTGAATGACCCTTTCACAGGGGTCGCCCAATTCATCAATAACAGTAGCAAAATGACAGTTATGAAGCAGCAATGAAAATGATTTTATGGTTGGGGGCCACCATAACATGAGGAACTGTGTTAAAGGGTCACAGCCTTAGGAAGGTTGAGCACCGCTGCTCTAAAGGAATGAATCCAGTGCCCAACAGATGTGCACACATACATATAGTTGTAGCGGCACTGGTGCACCCTGGTTCATCAATCTCACCTTAACAACAGCTCTGTGCCATGATTATCACAAGGTTCATTTTATGGTGTCTAATTGTTTGGTCAAATATTAGTTTAGATGTTGCAGTGAAGGTATTTTGCATAAGGGATTCACATTTATAATCAGCTGGTTGTAAGTAATGGAAATTTCTCCTTGTTAATGCGGATGGATCTCATCTAAACATTTGAAGGCCATAAGAACAAAAACTGAGGTTTCTTAGAGGAAAAGGAATTCTGCCTCAAAACCATAAGTACACATCCGGTCAAAAGTGCGAGGCCACCAATTAGCCTACTTATCCCAGACGCAAGACTGCTAGAACAAGCCAGCTGCCAGAGCAGATATGAACTTGTGAACTCATATTTGTGTGAGTCAATGCCTTAAGATCAACCTCTCTCCCTTTCTCTTGCTCTCCTTCTATTGTTACTGATATACTTTATTCTATCTGTATGTTGAACAAATAATTGAAGAAGATGAACTTTATGAAGAATGTGGCAGCAGGATTGGAGGATGACTTATTAGCAACCTGTAACATGGATGACAGGAGGCCTTTGCGCTCTTACTGATGAAGATCAAAGACTAAAGCCATTGACATGGATTAGATCTCAACATAAAGAAAACGAAAATCTTCACAATTGGACTCATAAACAACACCATGATACATGGAGAAAATATTGAATTATTTAGTTTTACTTGGCTCCCATGAGAGAGTAGTTTATGACATTGTTTGAATCTGCTGCAGATGACCTCCTTAAAGTGGGAAAGGACACAGATATCGCCTTGAGGACTAAGGCACACTTGACCCAAGTCATGGTATTTCCATCACCTCATCTGCATGTGGAAGCTGAACATTGAATAAGAAAGACTGAAAGAGAATTGATGTGTGCAAAATATGGTGTTGGTGAAGATACCATATATTGCCAGAAGAACAAACACATTTATTTTTTAAGAAATGCAGCCATGATGCTTGTGGCAGTTACCACTACATAATCTCCTGTCAACTTGAGCGAAAGGGTGGAGGCTAGCTTGTCAATTAGGTCACAGCTTGATGACCTAATTTGGAGGCACAACAGAGATAAATAGCTCACTGGAGGCCAGTCTCTCTGCTTTCCCTTTCCTACTGTTGAGACATTCAGAGAGCTGGAGGAGACATGTGGAGACCCATGCCATTGTGGAGATGTTTCCACCTCCACTGGATCCACAAGACCTTCTTCCTACTGGCCCTTAATTTTCCTGAATTCAGCATCATTTCATGTGCTGCGTGAGTCTAAAGAGGAATGTATGGACTGGTATAGGACATACGGGCTAATATCGGACTTATGGACTTTATTTGGACTGGGCTGGGATGCTTTCTCAATATAAAATTGCTCTTTTATATAAATCTCTTTCTTATACAGATATGAGTATCTCTGAATTTGTTTTTGTAGCCAATCCGAACTTACACAATGTTCTTTGGAAGTGAGAATGATGAGACTACATCTCATATATTTTGGACATGCTAGCCATGGGAACAACATCAGGCTTGGCAAAGTAGAAGGTCAGTAAAAAAGAAGAAGAATCTCAATGAGATAGATGGAGGCTGTGCCTGCAACAATGACTATGAGGATGGTGCAGGACCCAACACACCTTCCTTCTGTTTTCCACAGAGTTGATGTAATTCAGAACTGACTCAATGGCAACAACCAACAACACTTCTCCATCTGTCTATCTATAATCTATCTATCTGTCACTTACTGAAGATCTCACACTACAGTTCTCAGTATAGATTGCGCATGAACAAAAATATGAACTGGGCCACATCATGGAAAATGACAAAAAATTGAAGTTGCCAAGGATTTTATTCTACTCAGAGTAGCAACCAATGCCCATGGGCCCAACAGTCGAGAAATCTAATGACATAATCGTCATAGCTACATCATGTCATATCAACTTGAAGATGTAGAAGTGAATGGGGTGAAGTTTAGCCTGTCAATCAGGTCACAGCCT
>NW_022103906.1:81657738-81660136 GCF_000313985.2 Echinops telfairi | reverse complement strand
AAAAAGTATAGCGTCTGGGGTCTTAAAGGCTTGAAGGTAATCAAGCGGCCACCAATTGCTTCTTGATATAAAGCTCTCTCACACATATATGAGTGTCTCTGAATGTGTTTCTCTCACCAGCCCACCCAAACATAATAATACTTTGTGAAAATTGGCTACAAATGATCTTTGTGTTCTTGACAACCATTTGACCCTTTCATGAACAAATAACTTTCTGCTTTGAATTTTTGTTGTTACTATGTGTTTTTAGTAATAGAAGGCATGCTGGAATCAAGCAAAAACATATTTTGAAGTAGTATATATATAATCATGTGGAACACATATAACCCAAATAGACTCATGGTAGGATTGGAGGAGTGTGGCCCATTTCTTCAGATTAATTCACACAGTTCACCTAGTTTATAGATTCCCACCAGATGGTGGCAAGAACTACAACTGAGGTAGCAGCTTTCCAAGGAAAATGAGAAGCTGAAAATACAGGTGAGTAACATATGTCCTGTTGGTCACAAAATAATCAAAGTGTTAAAGAATAAAGGTGTAACTCTCATAACTAAGTGCACCAGAACCAAGCCATGGTCTTTTCAATAGCCTCATATGCATATTAAAGTTATAGCACATAAAATTAAGATAAAAACAGAATTGACACATTGGAATTATCGTGTTGGCAAAGAAAATGACTGCTATGGGCTAAGTCAACAAACAAATCTGTAATGCTTCTTGGAATTGAAGATGATGGGGCTTCATCTTACTTACTTTTGACACATCATGAACAAAGAGCAATTACTAGAAAAGCTCAATATGCGTGGTAAAGTAGAGGATCAATGAAGATTAGGGAAACTCTCTACAGATCAATTGATGTGATGCCTGGAACAATGGGCTTAACCATGTCAATGATAGTGAGGATGGAGTAGACCTATGCAATGTTTCTGTATATTATACATAAGTTCACCAGGAGTGGGAATTAATTCAACCACCACCAATAACAACAGGAACTTATATGTATACACATAAGGAAACGTCAAAGGGTTCATGGGAAAATGACATTAACACATCAATTTTTCAACACACTTTTGTTCTGCCAACCATAGAATGTGTGTGTGTTGTGTGTGTGTGTGTGCGCAAACAATCCATTGCCCTTGAATCATTTCCAACTCATGCCAACTCACTTGATTGAGTCAGACTGGAACTTGGATCTATATGGTTTTCATTGACGCATTTTTCCAGAAGTAGATTCTCAGTTCTTTCTGCAAAGGAGTTTTTGGATAGACTCACACCAGAATCTTTCCATTAGCAACTAAGCACATTAACTGTTTACAGGGACTCAGGGACTCCAACCTAAACAACATGAAACACACATCTTTGGGGGTTAGCTGGTCACGTTTTCCCATAATGGGATACTATCAGAGCATGGATGAGCATCTCACAGAATTTGTGAAAGGCTGGACCACTGTAAACTGCATGCCAAGCAATACAAAACAGAAAGACAAATATACTAAAGAGATGATAAAGAAAATGCAACGTTGGCTTTTCCTGTCAATGTAACATCCAAAAGGATGCCATTATTGTTCAATCTAAATGTGATCCTTTAGTTGTTCCTGGGCATGGTATTTATTCTCTCTTCCCATATCCCAAGAAGCCCTGACCCTTTCCATTCACGTTTTCATTAAACAAACTGTCACCGCTTGTCAGAGTCGTACAAGGACAAATGTATTCCATTATAAATCCCAGTTAGAGGACTATCAACTCCTGACCCTCCACACCTACTGCCTTGGCAGGTATTTCTTGCAGTTTAATTCACTATGGAACGCTAAGAGGGAAGGTCTTGTATGTCCAGCCATGTGGAGAGGCCTCTGGCCATTGATCAAAGGGGCAGACAGGTAATATCTCATTTTCACAAAACTTGAGGCAGGTTGAGAGCCCAAAATTCAGGAGTCAAGGTCGCATCTCACAGGTGTACCTTGAAGGCTTGTCCCAGGTTTATTAGCAGCCAAAGCAGCCCAATGGCAGACACACTTGATAGTCTAGCAGGTGACTGGGCCCCTGGGCTTGGTCCTGGAAAGCCTTAGAGTGTTGTTGCAGCTGCTTGTAGATTGGAAGGGCTGAAGGACTGGGACATTGGTGAAACTATATGAGGGTGGAATGGGGTTATACATGGCGGAGAGGGATAGTTGAAATGAGGTTTGGAGACAATCTCCAGTGTGTTAGTCCTGGTAGACTAGAGAAACAAATCCAGGGAGACTCATATGTGTATAAGAAAGAGCTTTATATACAAGAGCAATTGAGTAGCCCAGCCCTGTCCAGTTCAAGTCTAGAAGTCTGATATTAGCCAATATGCCCGATATCAATCGATTTATTCCTCTTCAGATTCACGAAATACATGCAATGACACTGAATGCAG
>NW_022103906.1:81655435-81656479 GCF_000313985.2 Echinops telfairi | reverse complement strand
GAAGCGCGAAGTGGCGAGGGGTCACTGTACATCAACTCCAACACAGAGACACCCAGTGAGCTTCAGAGTAGAATTGTGTTCCACAAGGGTTTCAGCGCCTCCTTTTATTGCAAGTGGATCACTAGGCCTTTATTTCAAGGCACTGGGTGGGCTCGAGCTGCCGTTTTCCTTACCAGTCAAGCACCATTTATGGACGCCACCCACGACTCACACTATCTCGAAGCATATTAATGTGGCTGGAGCAGGGAAAGCTCTAAGCTGGTGGTGAAAGGCTGTGTGGGCAGAGTCTGTGTAGTGACAGTGGGGAAGGGAGCCGTAAGAAGAGCTGAGGAGAGATGGAAGGTGCCAGGATTCTCCCAGGTGCTGAGCAGGGAGAACACTGAGGCAAATAAAGCGAGCAGGCTGGCAGGGGATTCCATGGCAAGATAGGTTCTCACACCCCCTCAGAATAGCGGAGCTGAAAGGGACCTGGGACATCTTCAGAGTATACTCTAGGGGTCCTCAAACTACAGCCTGCGGGCCACATGCGGCCCGCCAAGGACATTTATCTGGCCTGCCTGGTGTTTTTACCGCTGCGGCCTGTCCTGCTTAGCAGACAACTCATCCAGTGTGCATAGGAATTTGTTCATAGTTCTTTTTTAAACTATAGTCCGGCCCTCCAACGGTCTGAAGGACAGTGAACTGGCCCCCTGTTTAAAAAGTTTGAGGACCCCTGCAAGCCTAAGCTTTGCACTCACTGGCTTCAAGACCCTGGGGGCTGGGGTGGGATAATTCACAGGTCCACAGTCTATAAGAGGCCAGGAGATCTCTACGTTGGCTTCAAGATCCATGCCTCCCAGCCCAGAAATGTGTGCATCCCTCCCCTCTCCTGTCCCCTGGTCTGCCTCTCACTACCAGCACATCCCTTCTCTCTCTGCCAGCCCTTTGTGGTCTTGTCAGAAATCCTCATTGTGCGCCCTGGTGTCAGCAAGCTCCCCCTTTAACCTGTGTGCACCCAGTGAGCTGCCCTCAACCATTTAGCCTGGACCGAAGCAAGCAGTGGGG
>NW_022103906.1:81605985-81652660 GCF_000313985.2 Echinops telfairi | reverse complement strand
CACAAGCTCATGATCAAGCAAGCATTATCCAGAGAACCCTGTATTTTACCTTGGGTCCTCACCCCTAAATATTCCTTTCTCTTCTGTTCAAGGTTCTAATAACACCCTTTCTGCAGGGGCTACTGTACCTCTGGACAGACAGGTAGGAGGAAGTTTACAAGTTCTAAATGAGAAAGAACTTAGATATAAAGTAAGTGGTTAGGAAACAGGCTGAATAACATCTCTAAAAGCCAGAAGGGGCCTGTCCTGCTTCCTCACATGATTGTAGGCTACACAGCCAATTTTAGAGTTTTTCTCTTACATTTAAACTTTGTGACTTAGAGTGAATGTAACATAGCATCATTTATGTAATTTTGTCCCTCCCTTCTTTTTTCCTATAAAGGGATATAGTATGAATTAAATTATATCCCTCCCCACCCCACCTAAAATATATGTAGTGGAATTCTAACCCTTGTTCCTGTGAATCTGACACAGCTTGGGAATAGGCTTTTCTTTCGGTATAGTAATGAGGCCATAGCAGAGAGTGGTGGGTTCTAAGCCTAATCCCTTTGTGTGGTGTTTATAAGTACGGGGTATAGACCAGCAGACACAAAGACACACACAGATGAAAAACGGGGGCATGCGATGATACATCTACAAGCACCCAAGACATGTAAGAAGAAAACCGAGCAACCATCAAAGAGGGGCTCCTGGCCCTGACAAAAACTCTGACAAAATAAATGCATGTTCTTCCAAGCCACTCACTGGGGGCATATTTTTCAGTACAGCAATACTAGATAATGAAGGCAGGGTACTTCTTTTTTAAGCTTATCTACTGAGTATGGTTATATCCCACGTACACCAGAGTTACCTCTGTTTCCTAATAACACATGCCTGGTTTTATGATTTGCTTCATAGAAAGTCCTATATAGACACGCCTCTCTCTGAAGTGGAGGCTGGCATTCCATCGAATTGCATCATAGTCCGTTAGTTCCTGCCCCCTGCATGTGGGACCTCCCCAGCACCCACATATGAATTAAAGGCATTAAGGGAAATAAATGCATGGGTGAATGATGAAAAGCCTCCTCAAAAAAAGGAAGTGTTTGGAGATTTATCAACATCTCTAGGGCACTCTTAGCCTCTCTAGGTTATCTCTGAAATGCATAGGATTTAGGAAGGATTAGAGGAAAGTTGAATATCTCTAAGAATGTAAGAAAACAATTAATGACTTGGAAAATAGGGCCCCTTAAGGTAGGTTAGGATTTGTGGTCATATGGTTTTAACAAGAGGCAGTTGAAGACACAGAATACTTTAAGGAGCCTTTGAGTCTAAAATGAAATCAACCATATCTAATCTACTTGCTCTTTCTTTCATTATTAAAATGAAGCAATTGCTGCTTCCCCATCAGTCTCTTTCCTCTTGATTCCTCCTCCTTTAGCCCCACCACCACTTAGAACGATTAGTGTTCATTAGTTCAGCGATTCGTGCCCTGGGTGGCTTTTGGGTGGTTGACTATTTTAATCATCATAGGACTGCAGAGATGGGGGTGGGAGGGGGGTAGGTGAGCAGGTAGTATGGCTGAGTTACAAAGTAATAACTATCCTCCCACGCACCCACATGTCTTCCGGGAGTCTCCACAGGGCCACACACTGTCTTGTAGTTTCCTATATTTCCCCATGGTAAACCCAGTAGTCAAGCTTATGTATCATTGCTTCATTCCCACCCCACACCGTACAGACCATGTTTGTCTCCACATGACCAACTCCTCCAGGAAGATCCTCTTTCCTTCCTCCAGTCATGTAAACATCCCCATCCTGCAAAATCGACCCCAAATTGACATAGGCCCACCCACCTTCTATCTCACAGGGTAATCCCTTTCCTCTAACCTCTGCAGAAAGTATGCCATGGGCTAGCCCCAAAGCCTTTAGAACAGTGGTTCTCAACCTGTGGGTCGTGACCCCTTTGGGGGTCAAAGGACCCTTTCACAGGGGTTGCCTTATTCATAACAGTAGCAAAATGACAGTGATGAAGTAGTAACAAAAATAATGTGATGGTTGGGGGTCCCCACAACATGAGGAACTGTGTGAAAGGGTCGCGGCATTATGAAGGCTGAGAACCACTACTTTAGAATGAAGGGCCAGTGTGGTAATTTTTGCTTTTGTATAGCCACAACTCATCCTCACAATTTAATTGTAAGCCCCCTGGGGATCCATGTCCGACTAGGCTTCTTAATTTGTTATAAAGTTATAAAGTTGCTCTAGACTCATGGCAATCCCACTCAAAACAGGATCCAACTGTTGCGATTATAGGTTTTCACTGTTGATTTTTAGAAATAGATCACCAGGCCGTGCTGGGCTCTCTTTCTTCACCTGGAAGTCCTGCTGAAACCTCTTCAGCCTCACAGAAATACACGTGCCTCCCTGGGAGAGGGGTAATGGCTGTGTATAAGGTACACTGAGTCGAGTCAAGCCCAAGTCTTCCTCCTACGAGGTGAAATTCCTCCCACTGGACCACTGACGACCTGAGTACCTGGTTTCTCTTCAGGAGAGATGGGCTTACCTGAAGGGTTGTAAGCCAGCTGTCCCTATTTGTTTCAAGGGGACTGAAATACAAGGAAGAACACATCCTACCAGCTTTACTGTTTCTGCTTCGTCCTACCTGCCCGGTGCATCGGCAGACATTCCACTGTTCCCCAGAACTACATAGCATGAGTAATCACGTGCACATGGGAGAAGTGATATATGCCTAAATATCAAGGTCTTACTAGGTTCTAGGGATCTAAAAGCAGCTCAGGTCACTCGCCCCATCCATGAATGACTCACCTGCTAGTCCATCTAAAGACCCAGGCTTCTCTCACCTGGTCTTCCTCTATCAAGCTCCCTTAGGGCGCTCCTGGTCTTTGACTTGTTTCATGACAGAAAGCTCCAGGCCGCTAGATGTCTCGGTATCAATGGCCCTTCACCTCAGTTGCCCAAGATTGGGAAACTTTTCAACAAAAAGATCCTAGGGCTCCAACCTCAGAGATTAATTTAACTAGATCAGGGGCCTTCAAAATTTTTAAGCAGGGGACCAGTTCACTGTCCCTCAGACCATGGGAGGACCAGACTATAGTTAAAAAAAAAAAAAACTATGAACAAATTTCTATGCACACTGCACATATCTTAATTTGAAGTGAAAAAAAAATGGGGCAGAAACACCTGGTGGGTCAGATAAATGTCCTCTGCGGGCCACATGTGGCCCGCAGGTCATAGATTGAGGACACCTGAACTAGATGGAGCCTTGGTGCTGTAGTGGCTGTGCATTGGGCTGCAAACCCCATAGTCAACAGTTCAAAACCACCAGCAGCTCCAAACACTGGGCTTTCTACTCTGGTAAATAGTTACAGCCTTGGAAACCCTCAGGGGGTCGCTATGAGTCAGTGCTGGCTCTCTGGCAGTGAGGGGGAGAGTCCAGGCTCAGCCGTCAACAAGGTTGTGCCATTTGCATATCACAGGTTTTTAATAAGCCTTCTCCTGATCCTGATGTCACTTTCTTCTCCATGTAAGCCAGCTTCTCTGCATACAGATGGAACAAGTATGGTGAGAGGATCCCGCCCTGCCACACTCCTCTCCTGATGGAAAGTTATGAAGGCTTTTAAACCTTGTTTGCTGAAAATGAGGAGGACTTGAAGCACTTGCTGATGAAGGTCAAGGATTACAGTCTTCAAGGTGGATTCTGACTCAGAGTAAAGAAGATCAAAACCTTCACAACGGGACCAGTAGGTCACATCATGGTAAACAGAGAAAAGATTGTAGTATCAAGGATTTTGTCTTGCTTGGACCCATAATCAATGTGCATGGAAGCAGCAGTCAGAGATCAGAAGACAGGTTGCATTCGGTAAATCTTCCGCACGAGACCTCTTTCGAGTATTGAAAAGCAAGGATGTTACTTTGAGGACTAAAACACACCTGACCCAGGCCATGGTCACCTCTGTGGCATCATACACATGTGGAAGTTGGACATTGAATAAGGAAGACTGAAGAAGAACTGATAGAGTTGAATTGTGGTGCTGGAGAAGAATCCTGACAGTGCCATGAACTGCTGAAAGGACAAACTCATCGGTCGTGGAAAAAGTACAGCCAGCGTGCTCCTTGGACCCAAGGATAAGGATGGTAAGATTTTCTCTGACATACTTTGGGCATGTTGTCAGGAAAGATCAGTCCCGAGAGAAGGACATCATGCTTGGCAACATGGAGGAAGGCCATCAATACGATGGACTGACACAGTGGCTGCAACAAGGGCGCCGGCACAGGAACCATTGTGACGATGGCACAGGAGCGTGAAGTCTTTCCTTCCGGTGCATACAGTTGCTATGGGCCGAAGCTGGCTCGATGGCCCCTAACACCAACAATAAACAAGCTAGGCTAGGCACTGTAGTAGTTACAAGGTGGGCTGCTACCTGTTAGGTCAGCAGTTCAAAACCACCAGATTCAAAACCATGGGAGATAAACGGGGTTTCAAGTTTCATAAAGAATTACAGTCTCGGACACCCAGCAGGACAGTTCTGCCCTGTCCTATCAGGTCGCTGTGAGTCAGGATAGACTCAATGTCAGTAAGTTGGTTTAGTTTTGTTGGAGGCTAGGTCCAGACATCAGAGTGTTTTTAAAAGACTGCACTCATTTCCCACATGCCGGGAGGGATGAGGCCCCCCGCGTTGCATGCCACAGTCGAAGAGGAAGACACGGGGAGCCACCACACTGACTCTTCTTTAAGGTCTATCCCTTTGTCTACAAACACAGAGACTCTAAACAGGACAGAGTGCACCCAAAGTGCGTGCCCACTACAGGGAATGATGTGAAGGAGACAGACACACTCTGATTTCACCGGGGCTCCAGAGAACCATCAGAGGAACCTCACATCTGCACAGGAGATCCTCGCAGGAGCAACTCAGGCCTCACCTGCCAGCGTGGACGTCTGCTCATCCTTTCCTGTGATTCAGGTCCTCAGCCGGCGAGGCTCTCATGCGTCACACCCAAAGGATGGTCTCAGTCTCACCCAACCATGCTGGTCAACAGGGCAATGCTTGGGGCCCAATCCTTTTCATGATCTGGCTTACTCTGTGTGGAATAACCCCACTGCAGTGGTCAGCCCGTCAGTCCCTGGTTATGGCCCCCAGGCTCAGAAGACTTTAAAGTTCCTTCATCAGGACAAAGCAGAATCTCTGACATCCAATGGTTATTGAGATATACACACACACACACACCGTTTTCCCAAGTACAATAATTCTAAAGGACAGCCCAGGTTAACCCCACAATGAGAAGAGAAACATTTATTCCTACAGGCAACGTGTACAGAGAACTTTTTTCCCCCTGAACACCATGGAAACAGCCTGCACACTATTATGCAAAATAGTTATAGGTCTTCTTTCGGACTTTCAGAATGCATCCAGGGACGCACCCATGCTTCAGATATGATTTGTGAAACCAAAGCAACTGACCTAGAAGGCCATCTGTATCTGCAAAAGAATGACCCTCACCTCTGGCTGCATATCAGAATCAATGGAACGCTTTGGGGGGGAAAACCCCAAACCACCATGTGTGGACTTTTACCCAGGTCAGATTATGAGAAGCCCAGGAGATGAGACCCGAGCCACCCTCTCAATGAACTTTATAAATAGCCTTTCCTTTTACCTTGTGTTATGAATTGCATGGTGTCCCCAGCCCACCCCCAGAGCACGTGGTGTACGCCTAGTTTCTGTGTGGATAGAGTTCTGTTTATAAGTAGGTTTTTTTTTATTATGTTAGATACACTCAAGTAGGGTGGTTTCTATAGCTTCTGAATGATGAGAAGAGTCGATTAAATCCAGACACACAGCAAACACAGATGGCATGTGGGCATCACCAAGTAACCAATGACTGCCTAAGGCTTCCGACACAGGAATAGCTGATGTGGCCAAGACCTTGATTAAGACTATATGTCCCATCATTGCTACCTTGCACCCTGACTGGCTCGTCTCCTCCCTGCGAGGATGTAAGGGGATGTCCAGATGCCTACAGATGGGCTTTGGGTCTCCCCTCTGCACTCCCCCTCATTTACAAAGATATGATTTTCTTGTTCTTTGATGCCAGATACCTGATCCCATCGACACCTCGTGGTCACACAGGTTGATGTACTTCTTCCATGTGGGCTTTGCTGCTTCTGAGTTAGATGGCTGCTTGTTTACCTTCAAGCCTTTAAGACCCCAGATGCTATATCTTTTGATATCTGGGCACCATCATCTTTCACCACATTTGTTTATGCACATATTTGTCTTCAGTGATCATATGAAACATACAACTTTCCTCTAGTTCTTAAATGCTTCCTCCCCCCTACTATCATGATCCCAATTCTACCTTACAAATCTGGCTAGACTAGAGGATGTACACTGGTACAAATAGGAACTGGAAACACAGGGAATCCAGGGTGGATGATCCCTTCAGGACCAGTGGTGAGAGTGGCGATACTGGAGCGTGGAGGGAAGGTGGGGTAGAAAGGGGGAACCAATTACAAGGATCTACATATAACCTCCTCCCTGGGGGAAGGGCAACAGAAAAGTGGGTGAAGGGGGATGTCGGACAGTGTAAGATATGAGAAAATTTATAAATTATCAAGGGTTCATGAGGGAGAGGGAGGTGCGAAGGGAGGGGGGGTAATGAGGAGCTGATATCAAGGGCTCAAGTAGAAAGCAAATGTTTTGAAAATGATGATGGCAACAAATGTACAAATGTGCTCGCCACAATGGATGGATGGATGGATTGTGATAAGATTTGTAGGAGCCCCCAATAAAATGATTTTTTTTAAAGAGTGTATGTCCATAGACCCACAAGGACATCATTGCTGCCCTTTACAGCCCAACTGTGTTTGTTTTCTTGTAGCAGCATGTGGAAACTGAGACGCTTTGCAACAAAAACTCTCAGGCAGGGAAGCTTTCCTCCAGCTCTTCCTATATACAATAAGGGAACAGATGAGGCAGATTTGTTGATCCCTCTATACGGAGGAAAAGCGAGCACTGCTTGCACCATGGTTAAGCTTTCAACTGCTCACCAAAAAGTTAGAAATCCAGTCACCAGCAGCTCCATAGGAGAAAAGAGTAGGCAAGCGTTTACTGTCAGGAATGCAGCCTGGAACCTCATATAAGGCTGCTATGAGTCAGTATCAGCTCGATCATGCCCCACCACTCCATACTGATCACACGCCACCACACCATACTGATCATATACCACCACACCATACTGATCACACCCCACCATACCATACTTATCACACCCCACCACACCATACTCATCATACACCAACACACCATACTCATCACACACCAACACACCATACTCATCACACCTCACCACAACCATACTGATCACACACCAATACACGATACTGATCATATACCACCACACCATACTGATCACACCCCACCATACCATACTTATCACACGCCATCCTGATCACATACCAACACACCATCCTGATCACACACCAACACACCATCCTGATCACACCCCACCACACCATACTGCGCAGACCTCCGAAGACCAGGTGAAATGAATATTGATTCCCAGTATAAAAAGAGGATCTAGCTACAGTTCTTATCTTCAGAGAGTTAGCCAAGAAGACTCACCACGTGTTCATGACAAGACTCAGGACCTAAGTCTTGGCTCTAGGTGGTTGTGAAGATTTTTTTTCAAGTAAAGCTAAGAACATGTTTCTCTTTTTCTGTCAAAGACACTTCCGTCAGAGTTCCAGTAGAGGAAAAAAAGCAGTGATAGGTCTAAGATCGCCCAGGTCACTCCACATCCCCGGAGGCCTGTGAGCAATCACTCTGTCCCCAGGCCTTCCTGTCCCCGGGGGCCCTGGTCATCCCTAGACCGCGATTGGATGGAGGACTGTTCCCGCCTGTCAGAGCTGCACCTCTGACTCTCCTCCTGGCTTTCCCTTCTGACCGTATTCAGCAGCTCCCTGTGTGCAGTATAAGATGCATGAATGCTCTCCAAGAAGTTTCTTTATCCCAGCGCCTGAAGCCAGGACAAAGAGGAGCTCTTCACCTGTGAATGAGCTTGATTTTCGCCGCTGCTGCTGCTGCTGCTGCTGCTGCTGATGCTGCTGCATCTAAACAACTGCAGCAAGGGGCTGTCTGCACACTGGCTAACATTCTCGTCTGCTTTCTTTTTGGGTGCAAGTGACTTGAGAAATGTGCTGCCAGAGAACTAAGTTGTCGGTATAGATGACTAAATGAACCGTTATTAGAATGATAAAAAAGGCTACTTAATATGTAATTGGACCATTCTTCATGCTTAAAGACTGCTCAAATGAAGTCGAAACTCAGAAGCCCACGGACAAAGGCAAATGTTTTCTCTGCAGCCTCCATTTTATAGCCCGGTAAGATGAGACCCCAGCCTTCTCAGTGTCTTTCAAAAATTGATCGATAGAAATGTGCCCAGGGACCTCCACCCATTCGATTTGCCATCACAGGTGTATTGAAATCAGCTAATGGGAAAATAGCTTTCACAGGACCAGGCTCCTTCTACAAATGTTCGGTCCAAGGAGGATGGTCAGAGGTCCTCCAGTCTCCCATACCCCACTGCGGTTCCATTTCCAACTCCTCCCCTAATCCCAATGTTCATAGTACTGTTTATTATCAACCCGTTTATAGATCTCTAGTTAATATTTGCTCAGGGCTTATGTTGATTTCTCAATACATGCAATTTTCTGGTTTCATCTTTATCTTCAAGGATTAGATTGGATCGAGCTGCCTTGTAGTAATTTAGTTTTTATCTTATGCCTTACAGTTTTATGGTCTTGTAATAGCACTTGCTTTTCCTTCTTTTATTTAATTAAATATATCTTATTTCACCACTACAGCACTTTTGTTTCAAGTTTATTTATTTAACAGCTGGCAGGGTGCTGGTGTTTTGGAGGGGGAACCACGCTGGGTATTTTTAGAAATTCAGAAGTCGAGGAATGCACCAGCTGAGAAGAGAGAAGAAAAATCTGAACCTAGGAGATGGATGTTTAGAGATTAAACTTGGACTGCTTTGGTTGCCTGATGGAGCTCATTAGGGTAAGTCCTTAAAACGCACACTAAATAAATAAACACTCAACAAACAGCAGCAACAGAAAAAAAAACCCCAGTGTTTTGAAAATGTGCCGATCTCCGTCCTTCTCCATAACAACTAACCACTCATCAAAGCAGCCAGCGCAGAAATGCCCAGCCTTGGTAATGCCTTCGTATCCACATCATCCACAGGAGGCCCTTCTGATCTGCATGGATTCCACTGACTGGTCCCATCCAAACAGTCCTATGAGCACAAAATTGGATCAAGACAAGCCTTTTTCTGGTGTGTAGGAGCCTCTGTCAAAAGCATGATAGCTTTTGTACCACTATGGACTGAAATGCCAGTGGTGAGATTCAATACATTGCTGGGCTGACAGCCCTCCTGTCACCTTCCTAACCTCACCAAGCAACTTCTAGACTTGGGGCAACAGCATTCCAAAATCTTGGGAGGAAGTTGAGTTGATTAAGGCCGCTAGGGTGTAACTCTAAGAAGGTATGACCCTAAGAAGGAGTCTTCTGTCACATTTTGGGTGTGAGGTACCTCCATTGACTCACCCTATTTCTACCCTATTTCTGATCTCTGTGGTCCCACAGGCCACGGCCAGACTCAACAGGCCCAGAGAAGAACCAGTAGGTTGTCCTCATGCTCCACGATGAACTTACACCTGAGCTGCCGTGTAACTTTCAGCAGACCCATTTCTTCCCATCAGACGAGTCGCTTTTGCTTCATGATGCACCCTATAAGATACATCATTATTCATTCAGTCTGTTGGTCAGAAAAAGTTTAGATGATTCTCTTAAATTCACCCCTCATCTAGCACGACCACTAACTCTTGTTGGGTTCTTCTTCTGTGATTTTTCCCGTTCTTTCAAGAACTGCAGTGCCCAACCCTCTACCCAACTTCCACCATCTTGCATTACATCTCCAGGTCCACCCACTACCCAGCCATCCTCTCTTGGAGTGACTTGCAAAGTGTGGTCACTGGACCAGCAACATCAGTGTTATCTGGAAAGTTGTCAGTAATGCAATTTCTCGGGCCACTGGGCCAGAACTATTGAATCAGAAATTTTGGAGGTTGGTCTAGCACTCTGTATGTGAACTTGCCTTCCAGGGGATCTTAATGGATGCTAAAATGTAAGTGTCACTTTTCTATAGGACAGGAGAAAGACGGAGCTTTCTTCTGTTAAGAGTTACAGCTGAACTTCTATTGAGAGTTACAGTCTCTGAAACTCACAGAGGCAGATCTACCCTGACCTATGAGAGTAAGTTTGGTATTTGGTGTCTATGGCTCACAAATTAAGCTAAACACTAAACTCCTTTTCAGCTTAACAAGCTGTCATTGGCCCCCTCACCTGGTCTGACTTTCCAGGTGCTCCCTAATATCTCACTGCTGTGTCTCCAGGTACATGGCTCCTGGACCTCCAGTCCATACCTCAAGCTCTGGCCAAGCAGCTTTCCAGGCTGTTCCCAGAAAGAATCAGCATTTTCTTTGGTTACCTCTTGCTCTACAAGAGCACCATCTCTGTATCCATTATCCCTTGCCCAGTCATTTGAATAAAACCCTGTTTCCAAGCGAGGATCACAGTCCTGGGGATGGATTAAGCAAGTAAGATCCCTGGACAAGACTGGGGATGGAAGGAAAAGTACCATGTGTTCAGTGCCTATCACTGGACAGTCGTGATATTGGCTAATTTCTTGATAATTTATAAGAGCTCAATTGACATGCTCACATACACATCTAAACTATAAAGTGAGAAGATTAGGGTATCTAAATCCTAAAGCAAATGTGAAGGGGAGAACCTTATTGGTCTGGAGACTGGAGTATGAACAAATCTAAAAGAGAAGAAAAGTGTGGGTTGGGTGGGGGGAGCCAAATTTGACAACCCTAAGCCCACCTTCGATCCCAGAGCCTTCATTCATTCATTGTCCTCCCAGGATTTGAGAATCCAACAAATAGCCAAAGGCCCATCCTCTAAATAACTCAGTGCATTTTCTTGCTTTGATCTCTGAGTGCTATAACAAGAGAGCCAAAGGGGCCCTTGTCTTACACTCTTGATTTAAAGACTCTGCTGGGTCACTTTTGCTGAGTCAGGATAATCAAAATCTGTCCCAGAAAGAATACAGGAAGCACTGGGAAGTGTGAATGAACACAGATTCTGGGACCCATGTGTGCTAGACACAGGCAGGCCTCTCGCTCCGGTGACTCTTTGCAATGTTCCACCCAGGGCTCTGCTAGAGGGGCTCTGCTCTGCGGAGTTTGGTCCATGAGCCAGCCTTTCCGTAAGGACTAGCTGACATTAGTGCCTGCCCACAGCATACTGGGTAGGCGAATGCCCTTCTGGGTCTGAGGAAGGAATAATTTGAAGTTTCAGTAATTACAGAAAACCCACCATTAAATTAATCTGTGTCCCAAATCCTGTCACATCCTATCACCCTTCCACGGTGTCCAGCGAAGTCCAGTATCAACTTTGTGTCTGAAATCAGAGTAGGGAGGGAGCTACTTTTGAATTTTTGTTCGTATCATCTGAGGCTTTCAAGGGTCTTTTCCCTTTCAGATTTATTTCGGCAAGTTGCTGTTAATTGTGTTTTCAATTAGTTATGCTTAAAACATCTTGAGATTTGGGCAACTGAAATTGCAGTGCATTCATAATTATTAAACAGAGGTTCTAATCCATTATTTATTGAATGAATTTTTAATACTAATGCAGAATCCATTGTCACTGCCACCATGAGTTTAGCCATTAAGGAAAAAGCTGACGAAAGAAAACCAAAGCTCTAAGATCCTGAAATGAAGGCCTGTGGAGCAGAACTCCCTGGAGGAGAGGTGGGTCTTGCTTCCCTTTTATGTTTCCTTAATCAAGCCTTTGTTGCCTAAAGAGAGATTGAGTCCCCCCATAGAAGTAGCTCGTTGAATACGTGCAAACTAAGTGAATGAATGAATGAAAGAATTTAAGAGGAAGTAAGCTAGGAGAGACTCTTTAAGAGCTAACAGTTAACAAAACATTTATAATACTTAAAGAATAGTCCGTAAACCTGGAATTGTGCATGATAGATAACAACAAACCCTTCCCTCTCAGTCTGATCGATCAAAAATAGATCTTCCTAACACAAACTTCTATGCAATTACAATACAAATTGGTATATCCAAAGAGAGTGATTTTTGCTGTGGGACTTGACAGAGGCTTTGCAAAAGAGATGATGTCTCCATTTTTGAAAACCAATTTTCCAAGTGGCAAAAGTGAGGAAAGGGCCGTAGGGAAAGGGAAATAGGCACATTTTCAGGACTGTGAAAAGACAGGACACAATGTGGGAGCTGTTCGTGCGGACTTTGGTAGATGAGGAAATCGGACTGGAAAGAAGGATTTGAACAAGACTACCGGGACTTCCGCCATGCTAACAAGTTTGGTGGTCACCTTGCGGATTAAACCCACAGGTGGGGTGTTAACACAGAAGATCAGCCACTTGTTTGTTTTTTTTTCATTTCAGAACGAACACTCTTGGGAGACCAATGTTAAGAAAAGCACAGCAATGTGTACTCTCTTCAAGTGTTCTAAGCAATGGGCGGAGAACTGCCTAAGGTCACAGAAATGAAGTGAGTGGCTTAATCGGTCAAGTGTTGAACCTTAAACATCAACTTCAGACAGAAGACAAAAAAGGCAGAGAGGCCCCCTAGTGTTTCAGCCTAGTGTTCTGAGAATGGGGTGGAGAGAAGACAGATAGAAAGAAATGCTTTGGAGATGTGAACTTTGAGGGCCCCTACGAAATCCAGTTGGAGCTGTCCAGCAAACATTTCACATGTGATCCTTGAAGTTTGTATTAACTTGGCCGAGCCGCAACTCTCCGTGGTTTGGCAGTTAAGACAGAATTATGGCCTCCTGTGCAAGGCAAGGCTAAGAACATAACATTGTATTCTGGCAATTTCTAGCTTCCCAGCTCCTAGTGAGCCTGAACTCCCCTACCCCTTTCTCGCTCCAATGTACCTCAGCATGGGTAAGCACAGAGGTGAGTAGACATTAGGTGTTGAGTAAGAACCAATGTATAGTGGTTCCTTGGATCCAACCCGCTCTCTATCAAGACCCAGACAAGTCAAGGATTCAGAAAGTCCTCCACTAATCCTGGACCCCATGCCCATTCCTCCTTGCCAGCTACAGAGAGGCAAGAAGGAGGAAAACAAGGAAGTGACTTAGGCCCAGTCACCCCTTACCTTCCTTTCCAGAAACATTTCTAGAAATCATTTAGAATCCCTCAGAACATAAGAGGACATCCAACACAGTCCCTGTGATAGAGAAGCTTCAAATAGGAAGAATAGCCCCAAAGGCCCCCAGTGTCCATGGTGAACACAAGGTCAGAGGTTTCTATGCTGGGAAACTGGGAAATGAGGTCTGCAGGAATCCGTAGAGGTAGTGGTAGGAGAATGGTGTCAATGCAGCATTTGAGCAACGATTCCTTTTCCTTCCTTCTACACAAAACCCAACACTCATCCTTTTACTTTCATTTTATTCCCTTCTACTTGTTGACCTACCTACCGCCTAGGTATAAGTTCGCTGGGGCCAGAAACAGGAGTTACACATTGGGCTGCTAACACAAGGTCAGCAGTTTGAAACTACCAACTGCACCGCAGGAGAAAGATGAGGCTTGCTATTTCCATGAATATTTACAGTGTGGGAAACCCACCAGGGCAATCCTACTGTCCCCCGGGGTTGCTATGAGTTGGAACTTACTCTATGGTAGTGCATGGTTTTTAAAAAATGTTATCTCCTTCATGATACCAAACAAAAGGTTTGCTGCAGAGTAGAAATACTCAGTAAATTATTATTGAACAAATGAGCCCTATATTTTTAGGAAAATTCCTATGATATAGTTGAGAAAATCATGAACAGGTCTCAATTCCTTCTGATCAATCATTAAGTTGATAAAAAAGTAAAGCCAGTGACCAATACTATTTATACAGTTACATAACTTTCTAAGTAGACACTATATACCTAAGGGCAGCAGACAAAGAAGAGAAAAGCAGGTACGAACTCAAAAGCCATTATACAGTTAACTGTTTTTGTTTTATTTTTCCATCTTGCCTGTTATTTGGGTCACTGTCTTCCAGGAGGGACTGAGGATCCATTAATAACAGTTGGATTTTAGGGGAAATCTTTTTAAAGGAAGGCGTTGTGCCTTGTGAACATTCTGTGTCCTCGGGGAAAAGAAAGCAAGAGAAAGAGGAATTTGCAGCCAGCCCCACTCAGGAAGAATTGGGTTGGGGCCAGGAAATCAAAATGAAAATGAATCCAGCACGGTTGTTGGTATAACTAATTATCTGGAAGATTATTTATACCCCTTTTTTAAGGGAAGAGAGGTGATCCGTCGTCATTAAAATGATGTCAGTAATGAGCAGTGGAATTAGCAGGTTCCTGTTCGACTGTAATTTTTTTTAAAGCAACTGAATCTAGTAATGGAGTCCAGGGGGTGCAGTGGATGGAGGGCTGGGCTGCTAAAAGGTCAGGTGTTTGAATCCACCAGTCGCTCTATGGGAGAAAGATGAGGCGGTCTGCTTCTATAAGATTTACAGTCTTGGAAACTTTATGGGGTGGTTCTACTCTGTGCTACAGGGTCGCCATGAGTTGCCATGGTCTCAGGGACAAGGGGTAGGGGATCTAGTAAAAGCATGTTACTGACAGAGGTATACCACGGTCATCGCTGACCTATAATCCGATGCCTTTTAAAATAATGACAGCAACCTAAGCCATAAGACTCGTCATGATCTTAAAGGTTCTGCGATCCCATTTGACGTCCACAGTCACTTTCTAAGTATCATGATTATTTTCCCATTGTGCGATGAAAAATTGAGATGTCAAAAGTTCCTCAGTGTTACCCCTGGGGCTCAGACATATGTCTTCTACTTTCCATCCCTGTGATTTTTCTTCCTTGTGTGGCTTTGAGAACTTTCTCAGAACACAGTCTCTATCCGCTTGAGGCATGATAGCAGTTCATGTTCCCCAATGAGGGCACAGATGTTCGAGGGCTCAGCTCACAGAAAACTGGAGCTCAGTAGGCACTCAAGTCTCATTTCTCACACTGGGTCTTGAATCCCCTAATTCAGCCCTTAGGACACTTACGCCTTCTCGGGACATAGGCTCAAGGCGACGCTGGTCGCTGAAAACTGAAAGGTTGGCAGGTTTAAACCCAACCCGCAGCTCCTGCGAAGAAAGACCTAGAGATCTGTTCAGAAAAATCAGCCACGAAAAATGCTAAATACGATAGACCATAGTCTTATTCAGGCTTGTGTCATAGTAAGCACGTCTTTTCCATGGCCCCATCAGAGGACAACTCATTGTTGGAGGTCAATCATCAGAGAGGGAATCAAGCACCTGAAGTTATTAGACCAATAGGGTTTATACCTAAAGAGCCTGAGAGAAACTGTCAGGTAAGCATTCGACTGCTAACTACAAAGTTGGAAGTTCAAACCCACTAGCTGCTCCTCAGGAGAACGATGCTGCTGCCACCTCCAATAACGTGTTAGAGCCTTGAAAACCCCCCGTCGGGTAGCTGTGAGTTGGAATTGGCTCCATTGCAGTGTGGGTTTTTTCCTTTGTGTTTTTTTCCCCCAATAAGGCTGGCCCCTCTGGCATTTAGAAACCCTTTGACCCCTTGCTCTCCCAAATGGCAGCCGCACCTGCACACTCATTTTGAAACATGGAAGGGAAGCCGTTATCACACAGACTTGGAGCGGACAGGCACCAGTCAAAAAGGACATGAACAAGCACTTGTTCAGGAATCCCACCCCATCCTGAGAAGACAACGCTGCAGATTGTCACACCGCGCTCACCGGTGGACCCAAGGGCAGAGGGGGAGGGATGGCAGAGTCCAGCACTCAGCAGGCTCCTTTGGCTCAGAACAAAGTCCCACCCTGGCTCTGTCAGCTGCACGGCCGTTCTCACATCTGCCTGTTTGTTCTGATTGCATTTGTGTTCTGCTTCTCACTCTGCCCAGGCTGCCCTGCTACAGACAATGAAAGTATGTCTTAAATGAGAACTCATCTCTTTTCCCTCGACTGCACTAAACCTTCTAATTTCTCTTTCCCTCCTCTGCAGTTAGGATCTTAAGTCTGCTTGGAGCTAAATGACCCAGTTAATACAGCCTGACTCAGAACGTGGCTGACTGAGAAACTGCGGCTCTGCCTTCATTGGGGACTGGCTCTCCCAACATGGGGGGGGTGGGGGTGGTACTTGCACACTGCAGCGTTTTCTGCTGCACCCATAGTTTCTGTTTCTCCGTTGGGAACCCAAAAGGTTGGTGGGTTCTGGGTCCCCCAACTCACCTGAAAAACAGCCTCATACATCACACGTTTCCTCTCCCTGCAGGTTTGGATGGATGAGGAAAGGTTTATCTGGTTTATTAAAGGAGCAATGTTTTTGTCTTCTATGGAAACACACCGCAATGCTGCCAGATGAAATGATATGAATCATAGATCCAGCTCAAAATAATATGGGAGGTGGAAAGGGGCGCAAGGTGTGGTTGGGGTGGGTGGTCATTGGACTTGACTGATAGGATAGACTTCAATGAAAGAGCTTGCCTATTTTACATGTACTCACAAATCTGTAATAAAATACTATCTTTTAGATACTTTTGGAAGTTGTTGCAGAATTTGCATAAGTGAATTCTGAGATGTGCCAACCTCATGTGTGTCAGAATAGAACGCTGCTCCATGGGGTTTCAATGGCTGGTTTGGGGGACATGATTGACAAACCTTTCTTCCACCATGCTAACACTCAGAGAAGTCGGTTCAAATTGTGTTAATGGCTTGCACTGCTCACAGACCATACTTGTGAAAAAAATGAGTTCAATCCGAAAAGCAGAGTAAACAGTCCCAGAAATGATATTTTTAAATAAACCAAAATTTCAAGACGTGCTTAGTACCTTTTTCATAAATTCAGGACTTTTTTTTAACTCTGATGATTAGTTCTAGTCTTAATCAGATGATGATATTCCCAATTTACCCTAAATCTTTTATTTCAAAATTATTTCCCTTCAGGACAACTCTGAGTTGCAAACCAGGCTGACATCAAAAACCTTTCAGGAAGCACGTCCACAGCTTTCTTGCATCATAGCCACAGCCAGATTGTTTTTTCTCCCAGACCAAGTTAGATAAGGGAATGACCCTACCGTTTCCTCCATTTCATCCTCACTTGGCTTTACTGTACCTCCCTGCGCAGGCAACCGCGGAAAGATACATCACAGTCACAGCTGTGCCTTTGCGCCCCACCAGAAAATTTTCTAATTGACTGGAAAGAGATAAAAATCTGCTTCTCCATTGACCCACGGCCCTCTCTAAACTGCTTGCTTGCACCCTTGGGCCACATCTCAGGTATTTCTGTTTACCAGCCTACAATATGCCCAAAGGATAGCCAGTGCCTTAGAAGAAGGAGCCTCCTCAAAGTGCTAATGTGACAAACCCACTTTATGGAATCCCACCCCACACGTCTCTGTGTGAGTCTCCTTGAATCTAGCCGGCTGCTGGATGTCAGCAGATCCTGCCGGGGAGCTCCTCTTTCCACTTGCTGGTGCCTGCTACCTGGTTCATTGACTGATGATGTGATGGCTTCTGGTATCAAATGGAGAAACTTGAACAGGACAGAGCTGAAATCAACTAGTATGCAATTGTTGGGAACATGGGCTTCCCTTTGTTGTGGTTATTGTTGTTGTTGCTTTTAATATTTCATCAAGGAAGGACACATCTTATCTCCACAACAGCACCTAAGGGGATTCTGCTCAATGACTGTGCTACTTAATGGAACATCCACACATTTCTGATTTTCTGTGCTGGAAAAAGCTCACTGATATTTCTTTCAAGCATATATTTTAAAACTAGACTTTCCATCCACCGAACAAAATTACGACTTGAGAAAAAATATGAAAAATATACCTGGCCAGTCATTGTTCCATTAGATCTACCTTCTCAGACCCTGAGATTCAACTACACTAAATTAGTAATAAATTCTGTACTTGGGTTCTCACAATGGCCAAGTTTCTAAGACTAATTCCCACAGTCTTGGGTGTCAGTGAACACAGGATAATTGCATCGTATAGTGACCCCAGGTTTCTATCTCAAAAAATCCACCTCAACCTGACTGCCATATATAGGGTTTCCAAAGGTTTGTGAATCGTTAGGAGTAGACAGCTTTGACTTTCTCTGACTTTGCTTTAGCAGCCTGACACCTCCAACAACAACACCAGGACCCTCAGGATAGGAATATAGACGGTGGATGTCTGCTATTGATAGTCCTGACATGTGCCTTGGCAGCCTCTAGGTCAAAGGCAATCCTTTATCCTACCAAAGGATCAGGACTCTCTTCCAATATGTTGAAGCCAACTGAGAATTCATGTGGCTCTTTCATTTCTGTGCTGAAAATTCTGCATCTGAAGGAGTCAATTACTCACTCCTTCCAAAAATATTGGAGCCATTCCAATTTCATACCTTGGGAGGATGACCACATACAAGCAATATATTGGAGAAGCTATTATTTAGTCTGCCTAGAAAAGATGAAAATAACAATACTATAAAAAGGCACAAAGTGGTTTTAAATTATGCTACTTAATTTTTCAGATACAGAACCAGAAGATGAGCTCCTCAGGTTTGAAGGCACTCAATATATGATTGAGGAAGAGCTGCCTTCTCAAAATAAGAGTCAAACATAATGATGTGGATTGAACAAAGCCTGTAAGAGTGAAGCCATCAGGGCGTTCATTTGCTGGTGGGTCATGATTCAAAATGAGAAGAAATGGCTGAAAACATATATTAATGATTGGAACTTGGAATATTCAAACTATAAATCTAGGAAAGTTAGAGATTGTAAAAATGAAAATTGTGAGCTGAAATGGGTTGTTATTGGTCATTTTGAATCAGAAAATCATATGGTTTACTATGTTGGCTGAAGAACAATATATGGCTCATTTATAGTCAAAGAAGTCATTACAAGATCTATCTCATAATACAATCTGTCTGTAATAGGATAATATCTATCCCCACACAAGGAAATCCAGTCACTATAACTATTATTTAACTTTATGCACCAACCAATAAAGAAATGATGAAGAAATTGAGAATTCTACCAATGTCTCCAGTCTGAAATTGATCAAATCAGCAATTAACATGCATTGAACATTATTGAAGATTGGAATGTAAAAGTTGGAAACAAAATACACATTTTTTTCCTGCAACTCGCTCCAAGTTAGAGCAACCAGTAGTGTCACCTGGAAAGGTTTTCTCTGGTCACAGTGAATTTTTTCATAAAAGCAGATTCACTGGAACCTCATTTTCTGTGACGGCCAATTTAAGAGAACAGCATGCATCTGTTAAATTTTGTTTCCTGCTTTGAAAACATGTCACAGTAACTGATGTGATGTTGGACACACCTTATTAGGACAGCACTATAGGAAAACTCAAGTGGATGACTAGTTTTCTTACTTCAAAAAAGTTGAAATGTTGATTGATGACAGACCTCATCTAGACTTCTGTCAACTTCCCAAATAGATGAAAATGTCAACAAAATGTGTGCACTTGTGCTCAAAGACTTACAATGGACCATCGAAGAGATGGGGAAGTTATCTGGACTATCTTGGAGCTCATGAGTTAGTTAATTGTGCCAACCTGGCCAATAATCACATGTGGGACTAATTGAAAGGCGGAGGGATAAATGGGTGGTGAGCCGCGCCTTTCTAGTTCTCGGGTCTCTTGTTTTGTGATGGTTGCACCAGGGCGCAGCTGCCTTAGCAGCTCCCTGCTTCAGCTTGCAAGGTTGTTGTTTCTCCAAAGTCTTTGTTTCTCCAAAGACTTCCTACAAGACATCCCCAAGGAGAAGCTACATGGACCTATCCCGATGCAGCCCTGGGTGCTGGAGCAGCCGTGTGGAGACCCCTGCTAGTGCTGAGATGCTTATTCATTCACTGACTCAGCTTTCCTCCTGCAGTCAGCATCATTGCCTCTGTTTTGTGAGGTGGAGGACTTTGTGGACTGGTGTTGGGTTAATGGGTATGTTGGACTTGTGGGCTTGGGCAGCATTGGGTTGGGATGTTTTCGTGATGCACATTTTCTTTGCATAAAACTCTTATACGTGAGTTGCTGTGGATTTGTTTCTCCAAAGAACCTAGACTAATACAGCTCAGTTCAGTGAATTTTAATGGAAGATTTGGAAATTAGGAGGTTTGCTGAGAAATTTGTGCCTCAGACTCTGCCTCAATGGGAAAAAGAACAACAGGTGGAAACACACCATGCTTTGAAAGAATAGCTACAAAGCGACCCAGACTTTTTTCCCAAGGTCATTACTGGTGACGAAATATGATGCTATTCTTATGACTCCGAAAGTAAACATCAATCAAGCCAGTGGAAAACGCCATGGTCACCTCACCCCAAAAAAAAATCTTGTCAAGTGAAATCAAAGATCAAGACATGCTCATGTTTTTGTTTTTGTTTTTTATGTGAGGGGGGCAGTGCATTTGTAGTCTGTTCCACCAGGTCAGACTGTTAGTCAAGCTTTCTATTCAGAGGTTTCGAAAAGATTGTGTAACAGTGTGCAACCAAAAAAGCCCTGATTTGTGGCAGATGGGGCACTGCTTTTGCCACCCCAGCAATGCATCTGTTCATGCAGCCATCTCAGTGCACCAACTTTTAGTTAAATGCCAAAAAAACCAGCATGCTTCTCTTGCCACGTGCACCTTACTCATCTCACCTCTCCCCGTGCAACTTCTTTTTGTTTCTGTGGATGAAGAGGAACATGAAAGGCAGGGATTTGGCAACTGTAGAAGAGTTGAAGAAAAAACCCCAGGGAGGTGCTGTCAGCCACACAAACAGATGAGTTTGAAAAATGTTTATAAGCATGGAATCGCAGATTTAACAAATGTACTGAGTCTAATGGAGAGTACTTTGAAGGTGATAAGTTGTTTTGTAAAAAAGTTGAAATATATAGTTTGAAAAAAAATCTGGTGTTTTGAAGTAGCCCTTCATATTGTTTCCATATTCTTGTAGTGCTTCCTACATAATTCTATTTTTTTCTGGTATGATTTTTTGCTTACCTTTTTCTCCTACCCCATTCAATATCTCTTTCTCATTTTCCTCATGAAATAAATGTCCATGATAACTAGTCATTCTTACTATGCCTTTATATATACTTCCCATTATTTTTACAAACCTCTTGATATATTGAGATGAACTCTTATCATGATTACTTTAATTTTATTCTCTCTTTTCCTCCCCTTATCATGCCCACTTACATATCGCTCTCTTTTTTACCCCCTACGTTTCCACATTCCATAATTTCCAGATGCTATTAAATCACCAGGACCAATTAGCACTACATGAACCAGAAGCCCATACACCATTAATCGTTATATCATAACTTCATAGAAACAAGCTGTAAACTACAGTATAGCCCCCCCAAAATTAAGAAAAACAAATTTAAACAACCAAAATCATCCCAGACACAATGGAGTACTCTAACAAAGAAGCCAGTGAATTGCCAGAAACAGAACTCAGAAGAATAGTGTTTGGGTCCCTTTGAGACATATCCTCATAAGATAATAGAAAGAATTGAAAAGCTAGAAATCCTATACCAAAGGAATCCTAAAATATAAACAATAAAGTAACAAAATTGACAATGTGATAAAAGACGTGAGTAATAAAGTGAAAGAAACAAATGAGTGTGCTCAAAGATAAGTCTGCTGATTACAATTGATAGAGAAACAATCAACAACAAAGTAAAAGAATCAAAAAAACAAAGCCTGGGAATGATGTGGGACACTGTCAAAGGAAATAACCTACAGCTCATCAGGGTCTGTGAGCCAGAAGAAGTAAAATTACCTACAAAGAAAATAGTATGAGAAATCATGGAAGAAAATTTCCACACGATCACAAAGGAGGAGAAAATAACTATTCAAAAACTGAAAGAACTCCAAACAGGCTAGATCCTCAAAGAAAAACGCTGAGACTTATGGTCATCAAACTCTCCAATTTTAAAGAAAAGGGGAGAATCCTGGATGTAACTAGAGACAAAAGAATAATCCCCACTAAAGGAAAGCCAATAAGGATAAGCTCAGACTTCTAAGCAGAAACTTGGCAGGCAAGAAGACAATGGAGTGACATATATCAAATGCTGGAAAAAAATGTGTTATTGAAGAATCCTATAACCAACAAAATCATCCCATAAACATGAGGCAGAAATGAAGGTCTTTCCACACATGATAAAACTAAAGTAACTCATAATGTTTATTTTGAATGCTGATCTGTTAAGAACAGAATTACTACACACACAAAAATATTAAAGAGATCGCTATGGACAGAGAATTAATAACAATAGCAGACAAACCTAAGAGCATTATATGGGACACCACTATCTATAAACTAACAAAGCGATAGGAACACTCAAACCAAGACAGAATTAGAGGATAAACAAAGGCACCAATAAACTACAAAATAAAATTAAAAAGAACAAAACCAGCAAAATGACAGCAATTAAGTTGCATATGCCAATAACAACACTGAATGTCAATTGATTAAATGCACCCATCAAGAAACAGAGGGAGTAACAGTCTGGATTAGAAAATAAGATCTATTCGTATTGGACCTACAACTTAAGAATAAAAGTAGACTAAAAATTAAGGTGAAGAAAAATGTACCAAGGCAATGGTAACCATAAAATATTAATCTCTGATAAAGTGGACTTTGAGACAAATAATGCAATGAGAGACTCAAATAGACACTACATAGTGATTAAAGGAACAACAGAACAAGACATAACAATAATAACAATATATACACCCAATGAAAGACCTTCAAAATACATTACTCAAACCCTTAGAATTGAAGGGAGAAATAGACAGCTCAATAATAATAGTAGGAGACTTCAACACGTCATTCTTATGGGCAAAGAAATCATTAGGAATGAAAATCAGTAAATAAAAAGAAGCGCTAAACAACACAACTTGACCTCCTAGATGTATACAACGCATTCCACCCAACAAAAGCACTGTGTCCATTCTTCTCTGGCGCGCATGATACGTCCTATAGGACAGACTAAAAGTCAGGCCGAAAAGCAAGCCTTAAAAACTAAAAACCAAGGAGATTCTGCCAAGCACCTTCTCAGATCACATGATAAAAAAAAACTAGAAATCAACAATACAAAGAACAAGAATATAAAGCCAAACATGTGAAGACTGTACAACATACAACATAAAAAATGACTGGTTAACAGATCAAATGAGAGATACATTTTTAAAACTCCTTGAAATAAATAAGAATGGTCATATGACATGCTAAAACCTTTGGGACATGGCAAAAGCAGTTATCAGAGGCCACTTATAGCAATCAAAACACACATAATAAAGAGGAGAAATCCAAAATAGACACTTTAATACAATCCCTCCAACAACTAGAACTACAAGCCAACCAACAACAGAAAGGAAATAGTGAAGATTAACAAAAAAATAAATGAATGAGAAACAATGGAAACATTAACAAGACAAAAAGTTGATTAGTTGAAAGGGTTAACAAAATTGACAAATCACTGTCGAACTTAATAAAGTTAAAGAAAAAGAAGACAAAGCATCTAGATTTAGAGCTGACATCACCCTAGGATTGGGTGGCATCATAACAAATCCCCAGGAAACAAAAGGGAAAATAACACACCCCCTACAAAAGACTGCACGCCAACAAGTTTAATAACCTAGAAGAAATGGTCAAATACCACTACCCAATTCAATGTAGACAGATGTAGAAAATCTCAACAGATCCATAATGAAAGAGGAAATAGGGATGGCCATCAAGAAACTTCAAATCAAGAAAAGCCCACAACCAGGTGGCTTTACAGGGGGAATTCTACAAAATATTCAGTGAAGAGTTCTTGCCAATGAGGACCTGATGCCAGGGGCTTAAGTGGAGAGCAAATGTTTTGGGATTGATGAGGGCAATGAATGTACAAATGTGCTTTACACAATGGATGTATGCATGGATTGTGATAAGAGTTTTATGAGCCCCTAATAAAATGATTTTTTTTAAAAGAACAATAAACTCACCTTAGGAAGTAAGCATTACCCTGATGACCAGAAACAGTCAAAGGACCCACAAATACAGAAAACTACAGACCAACATCCCTTATGAACACACACACAAAAATGTTCAACAAAATTATGGCCAACAGAATGCAACAATGTATCAAAACCAAAAACTCACCATGACTAAGCCAGGTGCATACCAGAGATGCAGCCATGGTTCAACATAACAAAATAACAATTTATAAACCATCAAGAGCTCACGAGGGAGGGGGAGCGGGGAGGGAGGGGAAAAATGAGGACCTAATGCGGGGGGCTTAAGTGGAGAGGAAATGTTTTGAGAATGATGAGGGCAATGAATGTACAAATGCGCTTTACACAATTGATGTGTGTATGGATTGTGATAAGAGTTGTATGAGCTCCTAATAAAATGATTAAAAAAAAGAAAAACAATCAATGTAATCCACCACATAAACAAACCGAAAACTAGAACCATGTGAGGATAGCATTAGCTATAGAAAAGACATTTTAAAACATTCAGCATCCATTTCCAATGAGAACAGAAGGGAAATATCTCAACAAAATAAATGTCATATACAAAAAACTAATGGCCATCTCACGTAAGATGGGGAAACTAAGAAGTTCTCCTGAGAATGAAAACCAGAGATGCTCCCTATCACCACTTTTATTCAACATCATGATGGGAGTCTTAGCCAGAACCATTTAAACAACAAAAAGGGACCAGGGAAATATACTTGGGCAAAGCAGAAATGAAACTCTAATTATACACAGATAATATTATGTTATCAGTAGAAAACCCATACATCTCCACAAAAATATTATTGTGAACAAGTGAGGACTTTGATAAAGTAGCTGGATACAAAATTAACAGGCAGAAATCCATTGAACTCCTGTGCACCAACACAGAGACCTCTGAGAAAGGCATCAAGAAAACTCTACTGTTTACAATACCCACGCAAAAAGTGACATATTTAGGGATAACTCTAACGACAGAAACAAAAGACCCGTACAGAGGAAACTACAGAACACGATTACAAGAAGGCAAAAGATAATAAAACTAATTTTAAAAGAGAAAGACGGGCAGGGGGTGGGGGAGGTAGCAAAAGAGGCCTACACCTTGGAAGAGTATCCAGCATTCATTGTGTTCCTGGATAGAAAGACTTCCAATATTGTGATAAAGGTAATATTACTGAAATATGGTGGAATTCAAATCCAAAATCAAGCTTCATTCTTTAAAGAAATGGGAAAACCAACTACCAACATCAAATGGTGAGGGAAGCTTCATAGGATGATCAGAGAACTCTTTAAGAAAAACAAAGCAGGGGGGCTGCATTACCTGACCGAAGAACCTAGTACATAGTCAAAGTTGTCAAAACAGCTTGGTACTGGTACAATGATACATATGGAGACCAGAATATACTTACACAGAAGAGACGGACAAACTTAGAAATAACTACATCTACCTACAAGCACTTGATCTTTGACAATAGGTCAAAAAACTTCGGGAAAGAGACAGCTTCTTCAACCAAAGTTGCTGATAAAATTTAATCACCATCTGTAGAAGAATGAAACCGGTCCCATACCTCACCCCATGCGCCAAAACAAACAAGATGGATCAGAGACATAAATGTAAAGCCTCGAGCTATGAGGATCATCAATGAGAAAATTGGGTCAAACTTAAGGGCCCTATTAGAGGGTATACATATATTAACAAGTATATTATAGGAAGCAAACACAAAAGAAGAAAATTATAGATGACTTGGGTCTAATAACATAAAGTATTTATGCTCATCAAAAAAGTAAAAAGAGAGCCCTAACCCAGGAAAAATCTTTAGCAATGGCACAATGGGCAAGGGACTAATTAATAAATATTTCGAATTCTTCAAAACCTCATTTAGAAAAACCAAATAATTCAATTAAAAAGTGGACAAAAAACATGAACATACAGTTCAGCAAAAATGACATTCAAACAGTTAATAAACACATGTAAAAATTAACACCATCAATTAGTCAGCCAGGAGATGGAAATCAAACAACGAGATGTCACCTTACACTCACAATCATAGCCCAACTTTAAAAAAAGAAAATGCTGAAGATGTACAGAGAGATTGGCACTCTGATTCACAGTTGGTGGGCTTGTCAACACACAGCTGTTGGGGAAAATGAGATGACACTGCCTAAAACACCTGGGAACAGAAATACAGACCAACCTAGCAATACCCCAAAGAAGTAAGAGATACAACATGAACAAGCATATGCTCTTCCATGTTCACTGCAGCACAGTTCACAAGAGCAAGAAGCTAGCAAACAGCTCAAAAGCCCATCAGTACTTCTGGATAAAGAAACGCGGGCGCATACACCTAATAGAATACTATAAAAGAGAGAGAAGAAACATGGACGGACCTGGAAACCATTCTGCTGAGCGAAATTAGTCCATCTCAAAAGGACAAATATTGTACAAAACCACTATTATAAAGATAAAATACCAAGACAGAGGGTAGGCATCAGTTGCCATGCCATGTAATCTTCTAATCTAGTTTCCTAAGCAATGAGGTGGTATACCTACTGAATGCTCATGATCTGCATAGTACCCCCTTTGGGGCATTTGCAAAATCACCTCTTGAGAGGAGAATTCACCTTAGCTGTGGTCACTTTTTCATGGAGAGGGGTGGGGGCAGTTCAGAGGGGTGGTAATAGACCTGCCATATAACATTACGCCACAGTCACCTCAAATCAACGGACATTCCTACAAGGCTACTCGGTGAACCTGAATGGAAATCCAAGTTCAAAAATGAGGAGGGGCATTTCTGTCTTGGAAAGATGATTTCATTTCTCTTGGTGGGTAAACTAGTCAGCCAACGTGTCATGGGGAAATTTTTTAAACATTGTTTGCTTGCAATGGGAGAATACATCCAATATTATGTTCCCAATTGGGAAGTTTTGACTGCATTTCTAGCCAGTTCTTGTCGAACCAGGAAGCATGATATAGACAAACAGTACTTTAAACTCAATTCTTTCAAGTTGTACAACATCCTTCATAGGCCATACCCGAAGGATGCAACTTGGAAACCCCACTCAACACACTGTACTTTACCTTAAACACACCTGGAGCAGATTAAAGGAACTAGAATATTCCCTTGGACTTAAGACTGGAACTCCTTAGGATAAAAAGAAACAAATGACTACTGTCCCAATGTTTTGGCTTTGAAAGTTATTGGACTTCGGTTCAAATCTTTTGCCTAATAAATGGCAACTTACAATATATTTGGTATTTCCAAACTATTTTTAATTTTTAATGACATATCTTAGCCAAAAAAGGCATAGTTCTGCCTTTGTGAATGAATGTTATAGAAAGTTTTCCCATATTTCAAATCCTCATTGCTTGCATGAATACGGTCCAGTATATTAAGTTTTTAATCTCTAGAGTCAATAGTCCACTTATTGTATTTGAAAAGAAGCTGTCCTATGTATGCACTCTCCTCTTCTCAACAGTATTTTAAATTCCTTACCATGGACTAAATTAATGATACTATCAATAGAATTGCCCTGTGACCCAGGGGATGATTTATAATATTCACAAATAAAATGATATGGCTGTCTCTAAAGTGGACCAGGAACATATATAAACCCTAGATATATGCATGGATTTTGAGTTTCCACTTAATCTCAGCTCAAATCTAAGAACGATTCGTTCTCCTGATGTGACCCTACTCAATCCTTGCCCTCATGAAGAGAACGCTGAAGAGATGACCACTATCTTCACCATAAAGTACGGTGAAGAAATCAGCGGGTGTCCTGCTATCAGAAAGAATAGCAGTAGTCCTAAATTTGATCTTAAAACAAGCAGTCATCAAAGTAAAGTGTTAGCTAACGCCACAAGAGAAAGCACATCAGCCTGTGTGACCCAAGGATTATAAATAATAAAATCCAATTCTGGAAAAAGAAACTGTATAATCTTAAATTCTGAGGATCTAGCTTACAAAAGCGTATGGGTATCAATGAAAGGCCAAAACCCTGTTGCAGGGTTCCCAGGTGGATTAAGCTCTGGGAGATCCCAGTAACCATTGATCAGCAATGTTAATGGTTTCGAAATCGGAGAGAGCGCATGGAAAATGCAATGGAAAGTAAAAACTAGAGCAGATGTAGTTAGGTTAAACATTAACACCATACATTTGTTCCCCCTTTTGACTAAATTTTAATTTTTCTGGTTTTTAATTCTACCACTTCTCTGTCAGTTTGTTATCCTGGGCTGGCTTGGGTGTTGCGATGCTGGAAGCCATGACACTGGTGTTTCCAAGGCCAGCAGGGTCACCCCAAGTGAACAGGTTTCAGTGGAGCTTCCAGACGAAGAACAGACAGTAAAGAAGGATGCACGTGGCTCCCCACTTCGGAGGAAGAAGCCGCTGAAAACTTTATGCTTAGCTTCAAAGTATTTTCAAATACTGAAATCATCAACAAAGGAAGCAGAAGCAGAACATTGTCGGAGATATTGCCGGAGGATGGGGTTCGAGAGTACTTGAAATAGGACTATGAAATCATATGAACTATGGAGATAATTTCTTGAAGGGGAGTTGGCCATGGTGCCCGTCCAGTAAAGCCTGGGAAAGTGGAGCCCTCGGAATCTTTATTTGCTGATGGGGCACAGTTCAAGGTCAAGAGAAACAGCTACAAAAATCTTCTAATGATTGGAACTTGGAATGTGCAAAGGGTGAATTAAGGAAAACTGAAAGTGATCAAATGAAATGGAATGCGTGGAGATCAATTTACTAAGCATTAATGAGATGAAATGGACAGGTGTTGGCCATTTTGAATCATAAAATGATAGTATTTACTATGCCAGGAATAACACAATCAGGGGAAATGGTGTGACATTCATTGTCAGAAAGGATCTTTTTTGTTGTTTTTTGTTTATTTTAATAAATCATGTTATTGGGGGCTCTTACAGCTCTTATAACAATTCATACATCAATTGTATCAAGCACATTTGTACATATGTTGCTATCATCATTTCCAGAACATTTTCATTCTACTTGAGCCCTTGGTCTCAGCTCCTATTTTCTCCCTCCTTCCCCCACCCTCCAACCCTCATGAACCCTTGATAATTTATAAATTGTTTTTAATTTCATGTTTTACACCATCTGCTCTCTCCCTTCACCTACATTTCTGTTGTTCATCCCCTTGGGGGTGGAATGGGGGGTTGTACGTTGATCATTGTGATTGGTTCCCCCAGAGAGGGATCATATTAAATCTGTCATAAAGTACAATGTTATCTGTAATCAGACTATATCTCTCTGATGTCAAGGAAATCCAATCAATACAAGTATTATTCAACTTTATGCACCAACCACAAAAGCTAGTGATGAAGAAACTGAAGAAGTCTACCAAGAATTTCAGTGTGAAATTGATCAAAGATTCAATCAAGATGCATGAATAGCTATAGGTGATTGCAATGCAAGCAGGGCAAGGAACAGTAGCTGGAAAACAGGGACTTGGTGATAGAACTGAAGCTGGAGATTGCATGCTAGAATTTTGCAAAAACAGTGACTTGTTCATAGCAAATATCTTTTTTTAAAAAAACAAAATACCATACACATAACTTCCCCAGATGGAATGCATAAAAATCAAAATGACTACATGTGTGTAAAGACCTTGAGAAGCTCAACACTTGGACCCACAGGCAACACATCATAATAAATGGAGAAAAGGTTGAAGTTGTCAAGAATGTGGTCTTACTTCAAGCCACAATCAATGCTCATGGAAGCAGCAGTCAAGAGATCAAAAGACATATTGTATTAGGTAAACGTGCTGCACAAGATCTCTTCAGTGTGTTGAAGAACAAAGATGTAACATTGATGACTAAGATGCTCCTGACTCAAGCCATGGTAGTTTCCATTGTCTCATATGCACGTGAAAGTTGGACATTGAGTAAGGAAGACCGTAGAACAGTGGTTCTCAACCTTCCTAATGCCGTGACCCTTTAATGCAGTTCCTCAAGTTGTGGTGACCCCCCAAACATATAATTATTTTTGTTGCTACTTCATACCTGTAATTTTGCTACTATTCTGCATTGGGCGACCCCTGTGAAAGGGTCGTTTGACCTCCAAAGGGGTCGGGACCCACAGGTTGAGAACTGCTGCTGTAGAAGAATGGATACATTTGAATTGTGGTGCTGGAGAAGAACATTGAAAGCACCCTGGACTGCTAAGAGGATGACCTGATCTGTATTAGCGACAAGGATGGCAAGACTGTCTTACTTAGTTTGAACGTGTTATCAGGAGAGACCAGTCCCTGGAGAAGGACATCATGTTTGGTAAAACGGAGTAGCAGTGGAAAAGAGGAAAGCCCTGGATAAGACGGATTGACACAGTGCCTGCATCGATGGGCTCAGGTACAGGAACAATTGTATGGATGACCCAGAACCGTGTAATGTTTGTGCTGTTGTGCACAGAGTCTCTACGGGTTGAAGCCGACTTAATGGCACCTAACAACACCTGTTTTAATTATTTTCTGCCTTCTTTTAGATTGAAGTTATTGTTTTATTTTGTTCTTATTATTGAATTTTTGTTTTATGTATTTTTCATTATATGAAATCCAAGACAGGTAAATCTATAGAGACAATAACTGGATTAATAGTTTCATAGGCTTACAGCAGAAGGGTTGGGGGAAATGGAGAGCTAATAATCATGAGTATAAAAATAATGTTCTAAAATTGACTGTGTTGATGACTGTCCAACTCTTTAAAACATGTTTAAATAATTGAATTTATATGTGAATTGTGTGACAATAAAACAATCAAAATATAGAGAAGAAAAATCATAGAAAACTTTGTTACCCAAAAGTATAAAAATAAGTAAATTCTGAACATGTTCTTCCCTTTTAGTTTTCTAACTACATGTCTTTATACATATTATTATAATACTTTGCTTTCTTTTTAAGTTTCCATCGGAAATTGGCTTTTTAGCTCCTTTACTCCCGCATTTATTCCATTTTCTTTTGGATATTTTCATTCAAGAACAAGGTTCAGAGTCGTTTCTGCCATGCATTTTTATCTTTTATTTCTTCCCTGTCTTTTAGAATATCATTTTGTTTTCTCCATGTCTTTGATGTCATCCCACAACTATTTGTTTTCAATCCTTAGTGTTCAATATGTCAAACCCACCACCTACCTGTCCGTTAGTCTTATTATGGTGGCTCATGTGTTGCTGTGATTCTGAAAGCAAGTTATACCACTAGTGTTTCAAATAACAGCAGGCTCACTGTGGCAGACAGGTTTTGGTACCGCTTCTAGACTCAGACAGAATACAAAGAAAGAAGAGACGGATCACTTTTTAAAAATTAAGTATTGAAAACCTGCAGGAGAGTGTTGCCTGGTAGACTGCCAGAAGTTGAACTCAAGTTAGAATAAAACCTACTGTGGTAGTTGCATAATCTGGTGTCAGTTTGAGGATTCAGAATGTAGGGGTGGAGTCTAGCCAGGACACAGCCATTGAGGCCTCTGTGTGGGCATGGCTTTCTCCTGAGGATGCTGGGAACTCCTGATTTTCCTCCTTGGAGGCAGGAGAGTCTCTCTCTCTCTCTCTCTCTCTCTTTCTCTCTCTCCTCACTCCCTTGGCGACTCTTTACTGACAAGACCCATGGCACTATGCTGATGGACCCTGTGCCTGGGAACTGGAGGATCCACGTCAAGACCCCTGCCAGGACTGAGATGCTTACAGTGCCACTGGATCCACAGGACTTTGCACCCCCGGCCTGTGATCTTCCTGCATTCAGTGCCATTGTGTGTGTTTCATGAGTTTGAAGAGGACTTTATAGACTGGTGTTGGACATATGGCCTAATATCAGACTTATGGACTTGATCTGTACTGGGCTGGGATGTTTTCTCAATATTAAACTGCTCTTGTATATAAAGATCTTTCTTATATACACATGAGTATGTCTATGAAATTTTTTCTCTAGTCTACCCAGACTAACACACCTACAAAAAATGAATTCACTGCCTTCAAGTTGATTCCAACTCATAGTGACACAACTGGGAGAGACCTACATCCTCAAAGGAGAGTTGACTTTAATGATGATACAGCTTCCAGGACCTTCATTTGCTGATATTGCATGACTCAACATGATCAAATGAATGACAGATAATAGATACATTATAGAGAGAGATAAATGTATGGATTTGTGTTTAATTTTATAACTATGAATTTTTAAAATTCTTTATCTGATACCAAGAGCGAGTCTCATGCATTTTTTAAGTGTTTAAACGATGTTCACATTACCTCCCAGAAAAGGTCTTCTACAATCTCAGCCCTGCTGACTAGAGCTCCTTCTCATCCAGAGCCTTGCAGAGATCCACCTTAATATTAGGATCATAAGATCCCAGTGGGAATAAGTCTCTTGAGGTTCACTTTCTTACACCTAAGTTCCATTCACAGCAAGTTTCCTGCAAGTTTCTCCGTCTAATAAAAGTGGGTTTAATATAGAAGAGGGTACCACCTGCCACCTCTGTTACACTCAGAGACAAGAATTATTAGAATCAGACACTGTTTTACATTGGTGTGCTTCTAAATTGGAGATTAAATATGGGTCTCTCAGTTACTGGAGTTACTATTAAATTGGGCACTGATTCAAGTTTAAACCAGACCCCAACAAAGAACTCCCCCATGACAAAGCATGCTAGACCCTTATATCCATAGAATGCTGTGCCCAACGATCAAGGAGAAGGGTGCCTGGAAAAGCTCACAGTGCTGAGGTAACAGACAAGGGAGACAGGAAGCCTGGCTGTTTCTAACATTGGGATTCTGAGCAGTAACTTTCACTTTGCATGCCTTAGAAAGAAAGCTGGCTTGTCACCTTAAATGCCACATAATGTTTTTTCTTTTGTTATGTTTTACACTTTCCAAGGAACATTCCCATTACAGTATTGGATCTTCTCAATAATCCTGTAAGGAGGATTATTATCCGCATGGTGTATCTGATGGCCCTGGCATACATCTTTCAGCAAGTCACTTGAGATCAGACATGAGTCCTTGACAAAGGCAGTTCCAAAGCTCAGTGTCGCCTTCACCTCTCCCTGCTGTGGTCACTCGATTGCCCATTGCCACTGATTCCTCGTGCCGTGCCTCCCTCCTGGCCCATCTCATTCTAGGATGAGCCTCTATAAAACGGAGAGATCAGTAAAAGCAATCTAGCGCGTCTCTTTTCTCTGGTCTTTTCTTTGACAATGATGTGGAACTCCTAAGGATAAAACCAGGTTTGGAAGGTCTTTCCCTCTGTCTGTGCTCTCTGGGAGAGACTCATGTGGCTCATGCGCATAATATCCTGTAGAAATTCTGAATCCCGCCCCATCTCCTGGAGCTTCCTGTTGTCCTAGTTGACTGGCTCATCTGTGTAGTGGATTGGCTGGCTGCAGTCACCTGGGTAGGCAGCAGGGCTCTCTTTGACTGTCTCTTTCTCTGATCTTTCTGAAAGTTGTCTACCTCTATAGATTCCATGCCTTTCTAATAAAACCAATTGCCATCTAGTTAATTCCAATTCATGGTAACCTCGAGTACATCAGGGAAAAAAAAAAAACTATGAGTGATTTTTCAAAACCTCTTTCAGAATGCTCGACTTTTATTCCCAGGCATATCTGAGTGGACTCAGACCTTTTGGTTAGCAGCTTAGAGTATTAACCATTTGTGCCACCCAGGGACTCCACCCAGTTATTAGCCTACACTAATTGCTGGCTGATTGCACTATTATTTTCAACAATGCCCCGGGGCATAAATTGTTCCAAAGCCTGAACTAATTAGAGTCAGTTCCCTTTGCTGAGATCGGCTTTGAGGCTGTGCTTTGAGGTTTGTTCTGACCCTGGAGGGCTCTCCTTAGCTGTCTCTTTCCCTGGTTCTCGCTAGTGAACTTCAACATGATCTAAGGGTTAGCCTGTTACTTTCATGGAGCTACCAAACCCGCGCCTCTGAATTCAATTCCGACTCAGACGGACCCTAACGGACAGGGTAGAACTGCCCCTGTGGATTTCTGAGACTGTAACTCTTTAGGAAAGGGGAAAGCCTCATCCCTCTCCCACTGGAGGTTTCCAATTGCTGGCCTTGAGGCTGGACGCCCAACACGATTCCCATTGTTTTCAAAAGTGCCCTTAGGCTGGAACCGTACAGAAACGTTCGAAAGAAAGAGCATGCTCTTGGGAAGGTCTGCAGACCATTTGTTCCTAGGGCCCCCCTGCTTGCTTGGGCAAGAACCATATACCTCTGCTCCTGAGATGGCATTTGGAGACAGTGGCTCACTTCTCTCAGAGTGACACCCCTACTTCATGAGCGGGGGTGACACCTTTAGCCTTCTTGTCACTTCTCGGTGGAACTACTGCCCTGTGAACAAGCTAGAGCGGGGAGCAATTTGGGCACCAGGATTTCTAGCCTTAGAAGTAGAGACTAGGTTTAGAATAAGTGTCTCAGATCGCTTAATCCTTTCCTGGAATAGAACTTCCACACATAGACTGCAGGAGGACATGAATGCTTGCGACCTACTCCTGAAAGAAGTCACCACAATTCTCTACTGGAAGCTGGGGGAAGAGGGGGTCCGATGTTCTTGTTGCACCATCTCTCACTTGAGCCATAGATTCTCACCACCCTGGCCAATATCCAGTAGACTTTCTTGAATGAGTGCCTCTTCCTTTGCTCCATGGCCTTAGGGCAGTTTCTAGAGACTTCATATTTTAAAAACCAATTCCCACCAGGTCTGGGTGTCTGGATGGGCAGGGGGACCCATGGAGCTCCTCACCATTCCAGAAATTTTCTCTTCAAAACGGTTTCCAGAATTCCTAGAAGAATTAGGTTTGTGTCAAGAGCGGTGCGATCAATAACTACTTAACGCTCTTTAACATTTTGAATGCTCAGTTTCTTCACTGCAAACACACATCAAACAATCTAGCAATCCTAACTTTAATATTATTTCAAACAAATATCAGGTATAGGGGCACCACACTGCATTGGTATTTCATTGTCATAGTCCCAATCAGCATTGCCTTCGTCAGTGCACTCACCCCGGGTAGAGTTGGAGAGAGCAGGACTTGATGTCCTTGGTTCCTAGCTCTCTGAAGTCAGTGTCTCTACCCGGTTTATATTGGCAGTCCAGCTGGCTCCTTCTGGTCTTATCAGGGTCCTTCGGACTTTCTGGGGTGGCTCTTCAGGCCATCTGTTGATTCTTGGCAGTGGGTCAACTTTCAGCTGGACCTCAATGTCACACTTGATTTCTTTTCTGAAATGGAGTTTCTGGTGTTTGCTGCTTGTAAGGTAGTTCAACGCCTTGCAATGAAGTTCTATAATGCTCTCCTCAGGTTTGGCGATGGTTTTCTCCGGTTCTTGCTGCTCTATGCTGAAAGAATCCACGCAGCAGAAGCACAATGGTAAGTCCGAGTAGGGTTTTCAAGAGGAAAAGGAAGTTTGGGGTAGCACAGTCTCCGACAGTACAACCTATCTCTGGAACGCATGTACAGACAAGTGGGTGGCCACAACCAAAAAGGGGCTCCTTCCAGGGAGGGTGGAGAAGCATGCAGAGATGCCTGGAAAGTAAGGGGTGGCTGCATCAAAAGAGGAATAGCTGGGACCTGCTTCTGCTCTAATCCCTCCCCACCTCTTCTCTGCAGGCAATTCTACGTGGTTCTCCAAGCTCCCCGGAACCAGTCCCTTGTTGGTCTCCATGAATTCTTTCAGCATCTAGAAGCAAGAACAAGGGAAAACCATCCCCACATCTAGTAGAAGTACTGTGAACTACTTACTGGTGAAAACTTAGATCATGGGGTTATTGAAAATAGGGAGAAGCCAAAGAGAAAATAATTCAAAAGTGGATGGGTGAAGAAAGAAAGGAAGAGGAGAGAGGGGTAAGAGGTGAAACAGTGTGTGGTGAAGATGCCAAAGTAGTAACTTTGGTCAGATTATAAGGACAAATAAAAATTATAATGGATTTTCCAAGACAGGAACACCTTGAACCATATCTTGACGTGTGCAAACTATCCTCTGAAAGGCCTGCCATTCAAGTGTGATCATCTCATCCTGGAAGCCTGCAGGCAAGTAGACTCTTAGCTTGGATTGTTCTCTCCCTCACCGCATCCTTTTTAAGCTCTGTGTTTAATTTCTAGAGGAAGTTGCCAGCCCTTCATTCACACTATGGGCTGTGACTCTGGTTGGGAATTGAGATATAATATTTTACTAATGGCCTTTGCCTTTTAGTAGGGAACTCTTACATATTATGAAGCGATGATCCTCTGAGGTCCTTAAGGCTTTACCACCAGGTCAACTCAGGAGATATTAGGCCAGGGAGAAAGGGGATCTTCAGGAAAATTAACTAAGGCTGGTCCACATGTTCCTGGACCTCTAGAGTCAGACATTTGGGCTGAGGAATTTCTGCCATGTCCACAAATCTGAGGAATCACACTTTCTCAGTAAGCACAGCTGTTCTCCATTTGGATGATAGTCTGCCTCAAATTTGGTGTCTGCAAATAAAACAACAAGCACGTGCAGCTCTACAGAGCTGCCACGGCGATGTTGAACTTTAGACTGCTACCTGGTCTCCAATAGAGATGGAATGTGTGTTGGCTGTGGTGTGATGAGGTTGAACTGTGTCAGGTCAGTGCCAGGTAGGCCATTGGGTTATTCTGGATCAGAGCAGTAATTGGTAGCAGACAGGCCTACGCATGTGTCCACAATAGCAGCAGAAATAAAGGAATATGTTCTGGAGACAAGCATAGACTATCAACCCAAGCTTTGGTATACTGGGCTCAAATCTTTGTTGCTCTAGATAGTTTTCATATGATACCCAGTGTAGACTTATTCAATAATCCCATAGTTGGAATCAAACTTATTCTCAGTATAAATCTATTTATACACTGTCTCTGAAACACTTTCCTTGAATCTTTTGGGTAGTTGAACATCTCTGTCTTCTAGTCCCCCAAGAACTTAAGTTACTGTCCAAATGGGCTAGAAACAAATGAAGGGTTTGTTCTCCCAGGTATCCATCCCTCCGTGTAGGTTTCCATCCTGTTCCGCTGCTTGAATTTGGTCCATAGACTATGATCTGATACTTTGAACCCTTTAAGAATGAGGCCTGACATACCAGACAACTCTTGGTCAAAGTGTTGTGCTAAAATCTGATTGAGAAAAAAACTAGCAGGAATCAAATTCCACAGACCAAGTTGCTAGGATGGTTTCTTCCATCAATTCTTCAAAGAGAGCTTCATGAGAACAGGAATTCTTGTCTAGTTTATACAATGCTGTCCTCTTACCACTCAGTACAGTCCTGGCACATAAGAGGTCCTCAGTAGAGATTGATGGATTTAATAATACAAGAGCATCTATAAGGAAAAATGCTCTCTGGGGCCTACACTTCACAGAGGAAAACGCATGTCTGTCCTTCATAAAATCATCTGCAAAGGAGTTGGCTCAATTCCCTGTGAAAAGTCGACTCAATTTCTTGTGATAGCACAGTCCTCAATGTAACCACTCTCTATTGGTGCTTTATATCTACACATTTTAATCACGGTCCACATCCTCTTCAAATATTCCCAGATCAATGATTTGTTTTAAGGTCTGTCTCACAATCATCATCCCTGAACTGAGCCAGCATGCAAATCACCTTTGGTTTATTAAATGCATGTGAAATACTATTGTTATCAGTCATGGGGCCACATTCTGGAGACAAACCAAAGATCTAAATGCAGGCCTTCAAGATTGTTACTTATGAATATTACTTTCATATAATCTTGACTCTTTTCTTCAGGTTGAGGCTCCACCTTGTGTGCATACATGGACGGAAAAGTAAGGGTGGAGAAGAGATGAAAGGTATTGGAAAGACAGGTAGAGAGGACAGGAAAAAGAATGATGAAAGTTCTCATCTCCTATCTTGCTTCCTTTTAATAACACCTTCCCTCAGCTCACTTACCTCCAAAGAAACCTGCCTCGTTGGCATCAACCAGAGAAGACGGGGTTCAGGCACAGCCAACCTCCATTTCTTGGTGCCTCCCATAAGAATAACGCCCAGTGAAGAGGACCAGGCAGAAGTAAAATATGTTACCTGAACAAGTCTCTTGGCACAAATTCAGCGTATACACCCTCAGCTATATCTCTAGGATGTGAAGACCAAAGATTGAGTTTCCGAAGTTCTAGTTAATAAGATATAAGCCTCAACTGTAGACTATCCTAGAATTACAAGCCCTAGCCTTGGCATCGTAGTGGGTTACACACTGGTCGACTGACAGCAAGATCAGCATTTTGAATCCACCGATCACTTGGCTAGAGAAAGAAGAGATGTTCTACTTTAGTAAAGAGTTAGTCTTGGAAACACAAATGGGCAGTTTTACCCTGTCCTCCATATTGGAGCATTATGAGTCAGAATTGACCCACTGGCAGTGAATTTATTTATTTTTTATTCCCAATTCATTATGATGAGTACCTGAAAACAAAGTGTCCTGTGCTGAGGTTTGCTTCCTGGACCCTAGCAAGATATGTTTTACTCTTTACGTAGAAAAACACACACAAATCAAAAGATTCTTGCCCCAAATCTGGTGACTAGTATTTGTATACTTGGGATTCTCATAACATAACATATTTGAATTAAATACATCTCCAACTTATAATGGGGATGGGGTCCTATTCTGAAGATTCCAATGTAAGTTGGTTCAGGTGTAAGACAAATACGTCTTTTTTACCCCCCTTTTATTATTATATCTTTTATTATAATTATCTCTATAAATTCAAACAGTATTTGACTTTGGGGGTTGCAAACATTACATATAAACATACAGCTTCAATATTAGCACTTCTCACTTCTCCAGTAGGATGTACATTATACAAACAAAAAGGGAAATCTTAAGTACCGTGAGTCAAACTCAAAAACACTGTAAGCCAGAGATAGCTTTTAATTGAACTATGGAAAAACAAAACAGATATGCTGTAACTCTCTGGTCATTTTCCTGGGGGAAACACAAAATGGTGTCCCATTGCTAAGACCCACAAGACCCACACCCTAGCACTCACGTTTCTCAGGATAAGCCTTTAGCCTTCCTACCGATCTGTTTCTTCTAGTATTTGTACGTATTTTTTTATCCATGAAAGAACTTGTTGGCTTATATTCTGACTCATAGCAATCCTATAGGACAGGGAAGAACTGCTCCTGTGAGTTTGCGAAATTGTAACTCTTTGGGAGGAGAAAGCCTTGTCTTTCTCCCAGATTCTAGAAAAGAGCCTAGAAAACATAGTGTGGCTGCTCCACTGTGAGTCAAGACCAACCCAGTGACATCTTGCAACAACGCTACACCTTGCAGTTGGAGGCCCACTCCTTTCCTAGTGCTTTTCATGTCTAAACACTCATCTCATCTCAAAAACCACCTCTTTCCTGAAGATATTCTCTGTCACCCCCTAAATGATGATACCCCTCAACTCTACACCTATATCTAGACAATCAGCCACAAAATAATAACAGTAAGTACCTTAGTGTCAAGGTAGCCAAGAGATGTTGAATCTTAGTGGATATCTAGTATTTAATCACTTAATGCCACCATTTGGCTTTCAGTTTGCCATACTATGGTAATTTCCATGTTGCTGTGATGTTGGAAGTTACACCACTAATATTTCAAATACTGGCAAAGGCACTCATGGCAGAAAGGTTTCATGAGAACTTCCAGACTAAGAATGACCAAGAAGGGTCTGGTTATCTACTTCAGAAAAACAATAAACTTGCGGGAAGCAATAGAGCATTGTCTTGATGTGGTCCCAGATGATGAGCCCTTTAGACTGAAAGGCGCTGAAAATAAAACTGGGTAAGCGTTGCCTTCTCAAAGTAGAGTGGACCTTAATGCAATGGATGGAGCAAAACATTTAGGGCCTTCATTTGCCGATGTGACATGACTCATTAGTAGAACAAACAGCTGCAAATATCCACCAGTAATCAGAATATAGAACATCCAAAGTATGGATCACAAAAATGGAAAGTTGTTAAAAATAAAATGGAGTGCGTGAAGAGGTGTATCATAGGCATTATTGTGCTGGAATGGACTTATCTTGGCCATTTGGAATTGGAAAAGCTATGGCCTGCTATGCCGTGAGTGACACACTGAAGCAGACTGTTATCACGTTCATTGTCTAAAAGGACCTTTCAAGATGTATCCTGCATGTTTTATACTCAGCAAATCAACCACAAAAACCTCTTTAACGTGTTAAAAATATTTCAACTTGAGAACTAAGGTGTGTTTGACAGAAGCCAGGATATTTTCAATAGCCACATATGCATGGGACAGCTGTGCAATGAAGAAGGAAGGCCATTGAAGCATTGATGCATTTGGTTATGGTGTTAACAAGGAATATTGGAAGTCTGATGGACAGAAGAGCAAACAAATCTGTCTTGGAAGAAGTAGAGCAAGGATTCTCCTTAAAACCAGGATGGCAGAACTTCATTCCAAACATCTTGGACAAGGTGTCTGGAAGAACCACTTCCTAGAAAAGAACATCATACATGAAGTCGAAGGTCAGAGGGAACAAAGGCAGACATTTAATGAGAAGGACTGACCCAGTGGCTACAACATGGGCTCAGACATAACAATGGTGAGGATGGTGCAGGCATAGGCAGCGTGACCTTTTGTTCTGCATTGGGTTGGCATGAGTCACAACGGACTCAGTGGCATCCAAGAACAACATGTATTCTCTCTTGCATAGGATCGAAACAGAACTCCTATCTTTTTGTTCTTTAAGTCATATATATATATGATTTATATATTTATATATATGGTGTCAAACTAGATAACAATATAGCATACTTCCACCCTTCTTTCCTGGTTCATTCTCCCCACCTCCAGCACCCAGAAACTTTCTAAACCTCTGTCCCTCACTAACTGATGAATCAATGTAAACAAACAGGAGTGTAGAAACATGTATGAGCTTAACCCACTACCATAGATTTGATGCTAATTCACAGTGATGCTATAGGATAGGGTAGAACAGCCCACGTGGGTGTCTGAGAATGTCACTGCCTCTTCAGGGTATGTGCCCAGTAGGGGGATTGCTGGGTCATATGGTAGCTCAATCTCCATCTGTTTTAGGTATCTCCAAATTGATTTCCATAGCGGCTGTACATACCTACAAGTCCACCAGCAGTGGATGAGAGTTTCTATCTCACCACAGCCCCTCCAACACTTGTTGCTTTCTGATTTTTTGAATTGGGCTATCTTTGAGGGTGTTAGGTGGTATCTCATAGTTGTTTTGATTTGCATTTCTCATATGGCTAATGATTGGGAACATTTTCTCATATGTTTATTGGGCATTAGGATTTCTGCCCCTGTGAAACTTCTGTTCAGGTCCTTTGCCCACCTCCTCAGTGGGCAGTTAGTTGGGTTTTTTTATTGTAAGCTTGAAACATATTACAAATTTTAGTAATAAGGCCTTTGTCTGATGTGTCATTGCTAAAGATGTTTTCCTAGTCTGTGGGCTATATTATTACTCTCTTGGTGAATTCTTTCGATGTACACAGGTGATTTGTCTTCAATATATCCCACTTGTCAATTCATGACTCCTCTGTATTTGTATCCTTCCCTATTTCTGATAGCCTATGTATTCCCTGTGCCAAGGTTATCAGGTTTGTCCCAATTCCCTCATTAATGGCCCTAATAATTTGAGATTTTACTTCAAGGTCTGTGATCCACCTTGAGTTTATTCTTGTGCATGGAGTGAGGTAAGGGTCTTGCTTCATTTTTCTGCAGGTAGATATCCATTTTTTCCCAGAACCATTTATTGAAGAGGGCATCTATTTCCCATTTGATATTTTTGGGACCCTTATCAAAAATCAGTTGCCTGTATGCTGATGTTTTAATTTCTGGGTCTTCAGCTCTTTTCCATAGTACAGATTGTCTTTTAAGGTAGCAAACCAGTCATCAAAGGGATTGTGTATCCTGCAATGCAAGTGCTTCTAGGGTGAAGGAGACTTGGTACTTGGTTGTGGAACTGCTAACTTCTTGGTGAACAGTTCAAAGCCACCAGCTGCTCTCCAAGAGAAAGATGAGGCTTTCTCTCCCCATAAAAAAGTTACAGTCTCAGAAACCCACAGAAGCAAATCTACCCTTTCTTATAGGATCCCTATGAGTCATCGTTGTCATCGTAATCCACTCGATGGCAGTGAGTTTTGTTCTTGAGCTGATAAGTTAGTGAACGTGATCACGTTAAGTCTTACCATTTCCCTGGGCCCAGTGTTGCTCTGGCCATTCCAGGCTGTGGTATTCCCTGTCCATGGCGCTGCACAAAAGCCCAGTGTAGTTGTCTAAAGGGGAAAAAATGACCAACACACATTTTGGTACCCCAAATGTTAGACTTGTTTCTGGGTACATTTGACCTGGTGATTCCAAAATTGGCACCAGTTTTCCCCCTATCAGCCCTAGTTCTTGATATACAGAACATATGTTGTACATCAGGCTTCACACTGCTCACCCACAAAAAACCATGATATATTAATATAACGTTACCTAGCCTGAGATAGAGAAAGTGAATACAGGCTTTATTTAAAGAAGCTTGTGTGGTACTAAATATTTAGGTCAAGTTATACTTCACATGGTGTCCTTTGATCCAAAGACATACTTTTACAGTGAAAATGACATGAACTTGAAATTTCCTCCAAGTGTAACTTCACACAGTGGCTGCAACAATGGGCTCGGTCATAGGAACTATTGTGAGGATGGCACAGGATGGACAGTGTTTCCTTCTGTTGGGTATAAGGTCACTATGGGTTGAAACCAACTTGGTGGCACCCGATATCAGTTCACCTTTATTAACAACTGAATAGCAGACAGTTCCAATTTTTATAAAGGGGCCAGAAACAAGAGCCTCGAGACAACAAATAAGGAGTCCCGATGGCATAATAGGTTATGTGTTTGCTAACCACAAGGTCAGCTATTTGAGCCCACAGCCACTCTGCAAGAGAGCAATGAGACTGTCTGCTCCTATAAAGGTTTAAAGCCTTACAAACCCCCAGGAGATGTCCCACTCTGTCCATAAGGTTGCTATGAGTTATGGTCAACTATCTGGTAGTGAGTTTGGAGAATAAAGATTCAAACATTCTGAAACCCAAAATGTGTCTGTCAGAGTTAAAATCCTTCATTAAAATGAAAGTGTTCCTGTTTTATTCTAAAATGGCATGACTTCTCCACCTGGACACAGAAGCTCTGAAAAGAAAAGTTAGAATTGTTCTGACAAAGAAGCTTGAAATTAACTACACTTTTGAAACATTTAACATGAATTATCCATTGGCTTATATATATTAAAATGTGTTCTGAGATGCATATTGAATCATTTGAAGAAGAAACATTTAGGTCCTCAAAATGTTTATGAAAATTGCCACAAAGTCATATATTTTCGACACTCTAAATTGTCCTCACACCTTCCATATTGTGCCTTTTCAGTTTGTTTGTTTGTTTTTCCACTTGTCTCAAGCTGTGTGATGGCTTTTCATTATCCATCTTGTAGTCTCCGTGTATAGTACACAGCCTCCCATATCAAAATGAAAAACGCCACGCCAACTCTTAGGACCCTATCAGGCATGGGACTCCTCCTTTGGGTTTCCAAACCTTTATATCTCTTGAAGGCTGCAGTGACTGGGGGAGATGAACCACTGACCTTATGATTGGCAGCTCAATTCATAACCAGCTGTGGTAATTACTTAATTTTATGTCAACTTGATAAATAAGTGTAGGGGCGGAGTCTAAGCCTGTCAATCAGGTCACAGCTTGATGATGCTTCCTTCTGTGTGTAGCCTTCTCATGAGAATTCTGGGAACTTCCTCTCTTTTCTCCTGAAAGGCGAACCACATGCTCTCTCTGCTTCACCTTCCAGTTGAAGAACCACACCCAGGGAGCTGGCGGAGCCGCATGGAGACCTTCCCCAGCAATGAAATGCTTCCACCGCCATTGGATCCACAAGACTTTTCATCCACCGGCTTGTGACCTTCTTTCATTCAGCATCATTGCATGTGATGCATGAGTCTGAAGAGGGAATTTTTGGACTAGCATCGGACATATGGGCTAATATTGAACTTATGGACTTGATCTGGACTGGGTTGAGAGGTTTTCTCAATATTCAATTGCTATTTCATATGAAGCTTTCTCTTACACACATATAAGTGATGAGAGAATTTGTTTCTCTAGTCAACCTGGACTAACACACCAGCTAATCACCATGTGTCTATATACAGTTTCCCTTGGAAGTCCCTTGATACCTAATTCTTTCTCAACTAGTTCTTGTTTTTTAGTTTATACTGTAGTTTGTTTGTATTATTCTCATATTTAGAATTAGGATTATAAATGAATAAATTAATAAAAGTTAAGAGCTGAAAACATAATGGAATGCCATATCTAAAAACGTTGAGCTGATGTGGTCTACCTCATGCAGCTTTCGGAATCAGCAACCCAAATAACCTCAGGAACAGACCTAAGAACCACGGCACCACAAAAACAACAACTTGTGTTGGATTATGTAATCTGACTGTAGCTGGTCAAGAATCATGAATGCCATGGTTTCCTGCCACTGCAAATCAACAAACTATTCCCCAATCCCCAACACTAATCACCCCCATCTCCTCTCTTCTGAAATCTTCTAGTTGAACAGGGTAAAATCAATGAGACTTCCAATTAACAAGGATTTTTGAAACCAATATCTTTTCAATTCCAGAATTCTAATGCTTCTGTTATCTGGAAATACATTGTTGAAAAGAAGTCATCAGAAGGCCTAGTTTCTACACGTTGACTCATATCTGAGCTGAGTTCAAATAAAAAGGAATCAGAGACTAGAGACTCTAAATTGAGTCTGAAGCCATACACTGGGCCAAGGGAAAGTGTTGCGGCGAGTGCTGAGAACAAAGACTAGAGACAAAGTATGTCTTTATATATGGTGCAGAATTGATTTTCAAGCCATGAAAATGTTAGTTAAGGAAACACTGACATGAACTAGGACAGAGTGGGGTGGGGGGTGGAAAATAGCAAGTGCAATTTCAAGCTTATGAGAAATGGAATTAAAGTGAAGAGAAGGAAGGCGATCTATTGTTGTCTAGAAACTGGCAAACAGCACTGCCACTGCATCATTATAGTGGCAACGACCTGCTGTGTTCATTTGTCTCTGAGCTGTCTGACCTAGGAGCTGGGTGATTTATCTACTTTGCACCGTTTCAGCTGGGCCAGGCCAAGAGGACAAGTTGGAGAAAGGGGTGGGAGTGGCCAGACCAATGAACTCCATATGTCTTGTGTTAGAGGGCATGCTCATAAATCAACCAACATCGCACATTTATTTCACCCCTACTGTAAACAATCTCTGTGCTGAAAGCCACTGGTCCTACGAAGACTGGGACCAGAGGCAATGGCTTTGGAGAGTTTACAGTCTCGTGGCAACAATTAAGTATGCAGATATCAAATGAAGAATATATGCTAGATCATGTCTAGAGACAAAAGCCACTGCAATACAGAAGAGGGTTGTACATTTTAATTATGAAACAAAGCTTCTGAAATGAGCTATTACCTGAATGGAGCTTAAAATATAGGTAGGATTTGCGTCAGCAGAAAAAGTATATATATGGATGAGAATTTTGAAAGAGTGAAGAATCAGGTAAGCCTTGGAATCAGGAATGGGTCAAATATGTTCAGAAGAAGGCACGTTGTCCATCTAAAGCCATGGGACAGAATCTGGATACAAAGTAGATAATCAGCAAGACCCCCACCTCAAGATAGGGAGATCAGTCATACAATGATTGTTAAGGGTAGAGCCATTGTCTTTAGAAAGCTTATCATCTATTTGTCAACAATTAAATACACGGAAATAAAATTCAGAAGATATGGTATGCTAGAGAAAACAACCATTGGAATATAGACAACAACCACTTCATCAAAAATTGGGTAATTTGAACCATCAAAATAAAATTTCTAGATTTCTGGCCACAATAAGATATTCTGCTAACATTCAGAGAAACATACAAACCAAGTGTTCTCTCACTCTGCAACTTTTCTAAGAAGGTAGGTATGAAATTACCAAGTATAACACTTCTTCATTAAAGCCTGCTCTCATCTTGGAAAATTAAAGAAATCTGGTGGTGAGGTTCAATTTTTTTAGGAAGAATGGAAAGTCTATAAAGATTTTTAAGAAATTAAGCAAATAAAATTGTGTGTACTTTTTCTGTATTCAATGACCTCATTGTAGACTTGCCATTCCAACCAAGCACAGCGCATTCTCACTGCATGGGACCATCTGCATAGCACCATAATTTACTCAAGTAAGAAAACAGACTAGAGGAAAAATGAGGATCCCTCAAAGTGCAAGAGAAAAAAAAAAATCTCCCTTAGGGAAGGGCTATAGGGAGGAAACCAAGATGAACATTCAAATGTCACATTTCCGAGGTAAGGGTTGTAAACTAGAAACTTTGTTTGCATTACAACCAAGTGATGTTGGTGGATCTATGGAGGGAGCAGGTGAAAACATGCATGTACGTTAGTGTTCCAGACCCACCCTCAAGAAAAAAACCAAAGAGGCCACTAGACCAAACTAAACAAAACAGTAGCAGACACT
>NW_022103906.1:81597429-81604876 GCF_000313985.2 Echinops telfairi | reverse complement strand
CCCCAATCCCTCCTCTTCCTATTGCATGTATATCCCTAGATTGTCCCCCTATCATTGCTGCATAACCTATAGTGCAACCCCTTCCTGTGACATATGTCTTTACCTGTAATTAGGGGGCTTGCATGTCCCCCAAGGTATATAGGCCTTGGTTAGCAATAAAGAGCTCTCGGGTTACCCTCCTCTTGGCCTCTCATCGATCCCCTCTCCCCTCTCCCCCATCATCACTCCCCTGTTCCCTTTCCCCTTGTCCTCCTTCCCCTCCCCCTCTCTCCATGTGCACCACCAAGCGGGGCTGAGGTGAGCATGCTACCATGCAATGTGTCTGACTCCATTATTTCAATCTCTCTTTTATCTCTCATGCTCTCTAGGACTTTACTATAATTTTTATATATCTTAACCATACAATTGCACCTATGGAACCCATGATTAGTTGTGAGGGGTTGGCCTTTCCCCCACAACCGCCATCCATCCAGTTGGTGCTGACTCAGAGCGGCCCCACAGGACAAGCGAGAACTGCCCCTGTGAGTTTTTGAGTGTGTAGTTGTTTACAGTCTAGTCTTTTTCCCAATGATCAGCTGGTAGTTTTGAACTACTGACTTTTCAGCTTGTAGCCCAACGCATAAGCATTATGCCACCCAGGGCTCCGCTCTGCTTTTACAAGGGGCTTGGGGACACTGTAGACCTCACGGAGTCACCAGGAGGAAGACTTGGCAACCAACCCCCACAGCAGCCAGCAATAGCAGCAGCAAGTGACCATTGTGAAGAATCACATGAAATATTAGTGTTCTTTGAGAACTCTAACAGCTTATAAGAGTATAAAGCGTGCAAGGCATTATCCTTAAGGTAAGATGGGATGATGAAGATCACGGGGAATCCTCATCCCCCAGGCTGCATTCTCTTTTCGTTTCTGCAGTCTCGCTGACTCCTTGACCTGACTCCAACCACTTGCCCTCCTTTCATTGGCCCTCATTCTGCTTCCTTTTTCCACTTTAAGCGTGAGGCGTATGCACTTAATACGGCCCTTCCAGCCATAGGCCAGCCTTATGGGCCATATTATACTTCCAAACTCCATGCCTGCGGCTATAATCCCATTTCGGACAGAGCTCTCCATTACAGGATGAAGATGGGGTTCGGTCTTGACCGTAGTAGAGACCGTAAACCAAGTCACACCTTTGTGACCTTGGCGGCATCTTTAAGACTACTTCACTGGAGGGTGTGACTTAAGTCACCATCCTTTGTTTCCTTTGAAGGCACGGTTCACTGAAAGACCAAACACACCTCCATCAAAGCCATTGCTGGACACCGTCATCTGGGACCAAGGCAGAAATTGCAGGAGTTTGGAAGAGCGTGTCCCAGATCTCTGTCTAAAGCGGCAGAGGCCGCCAAAGTAAGATGCGCCCGAGACTGGAGCAGAGACTCCGAGGAACAGCGCCCTGTCTATAGGGTCCCTTCGCCTAATCTGGCCTGAGCTATGAGATGGTAAGACGGTGACAGGGTAAGAGAAACTGCAAAAACTGAAAGGGAACGCAGTCTGGGTGAGAGAGGCTCCCCCATGGTTTTAAAGGAGAAGGTGCCTGGCACAGAGCAGACACGGAGTATATAGCAGGACCTTGCGCAATATTTAAGGAATTCTGGTATAGTAGTAGGTTATGGGATGGCCTGTTAATCACAAGATCGGCAGTTCAAATCCTTCCACGGGAGAAAGATGTGGCTTTCTGTCCTGTAAAGAGCTACAGCCTTTGAAACCCAAAGCAGCCATTCTTGTCTGTCCTATAGAGTCACTGAGTCAGAATTGACCCACTGGCAGTGTGTGTGTGTGTGTGTGTGTGTGTGTGTGTGTGTGTGTGTGTTTATGCAATATTTGAGTGGGGAAAGGAGCTGATTGCAGCAAGGAAACTCTGGATGGTTTAAATATAGTCAAACTTCTTTAGTACTGACGTTTACACTCTCTCAGAATCAGGAAGAGAGGAACACTTCCACAGCCATGAGGTTCTCCAGAACAGACAGGAGAAAAGCCTACAACTGCTGGCAGTACACACAGCCCCATCTTCCTTCTTTCTGGGCTGAACAAGCTAAAGTGCCAAGAACCTACGAGTGTCAATAAATACATTTGAGCTTGTTACTAGAAAGTTCCTAATCAGGTTTCCAGGTGATTCATTTGATCTTGGAAAGCATCTCACTTACCAAGATGGCCCGTGAACATCTCTTCGTCTCTGATGGCCTCATATCAAGCTTTTTCCGAGTGATCCAAGATATTCTTCACACGGCATCGAAAGCACCATTACTCTACTAAGAAATGATGAGAAACTAAAACAGCAGTGATATCATCACCAAGACAAGAGTCCTGAGAAGATGAGAATTTGCATTCCTCAGGGGAAAAAAGACTCATTTTCTAGCATGTAGGAGCTAAACACAAGATTTCCCATGGAGTTCCTGCCAAAGGATGGCAAGTCTCTGTATAGACGTTCTGTCCCACGTAACAGAGAACTATCACTAAACAAGCTAATACATCAAACACAGCACCACGGTAAATTCGGATCAAATACTGTAGCCACATCTGCTGAATCCTCAAAGCAGAGAATTTGAGAACATGTACTTGCTTTGTGAATCTGCTGGACACTGAATCGAGGACATCCTGCCAATCACAGTTAACAAGTTCTCCTAAATGGTTCTCTTGCCATGTACTAACTTCCAACCCCATCTCCAATGCTTAGTTCTGAGCAGACCCTGATATTACTCAAGACACTCCCTGGGACTATTGCTGAAATAATGCATTTGGGATTGCTTTGTCTTCCTTCCTAAATGTCAAGGTCTTCAATGGCACTATGAAGACACTCTCCAAATTCTCATCTCCTCCCCTTCTCCTCCGAAGCTCTCAACCAGACCTAACTTCACCCTCAGTCTCACCACTGGCACTATACCCAGGGGTTCCACGTTGATGCTCATAGTATGATGGAGAAAAGAGATTCGTGTTGACTTCAACCCCCGGGAAGAAGTCTTCAAATATGATATTATACAAGACCACAAGTGTTGTCACACTGTGTTTTACATACATAGTATTACTGTTTATTGAACCAACTTTTAAAGTTCATTAAAATGATATGCAGCTTGCCTTTTAAAAGTGTCGCATCACCATATTGTTTGCAAGAAAATTAAAATATGAGAAAAAGGAAGACAAAATTGGTTTTAGGCAGAACCAGTCAGTGGTGAAAATAATGAGCGTAAGAAAGTGTTAGCACTTTCTGTATGCTTCCCTTCTCACTGTACTGCCGCTTTGCTGAATGAGGGGGGCTCTGTGGGGAAGACAGAAGAATCCTTCATGCGTCCCTTCATCCACCATCAGAAACTGGTAACTCACACAGGGTCAGGTGTCACATCTCAGCCCTAGGATTGAAAGGCGTCTTCAACTTAAGGCCCTACACACAGCTTCTGTTATGTTTCCAAATAGTTATAACAGAATAATTAAAAGCGTTCCTCACAAATTATATAACAAAAGAGTACCCCACTGGTAAATGGAAGTGAGCACTGGAGAGATAAGAGTAGTTGTACATATTGAGACAACCTTATGAATTGATAAAGCTTCTTTGAACACCCTAATGTATTCCGGGACAGTCAAGAGACTAACGGGGGAACAGCCTTTTCATCAATACCACTCCCCATATTTTCTATTTTCCAAACTCCACAGACAAATTCACATTCAACTCATATTCATAAAGAACAGGTCTAATCTCACCTGCCCAGATCCGAGTATTGGATTTCTTAGCCAAAAGAAATAGTGGTAAATAGAAACCAGAAGTTGTACATGTTAATAATAATATTAGTGAACACAAGCAAAGTACGAATAGGTCACTATGAAATTAGTAAATATTTATTATTTTAAAAGGTGCAAGTGCAAAGTGGAAGCCTTCTCTGGTAGTTACATTATCTGGTGTCAACTTTAGACTATAAAGAGTGAAGGGGTGGAGTTTAGCCTGTCAATCAGGTTGCAGCTTGATGACCTCATTTGGAGGTACAACAGAGATAAATAGCTCACTGGAGGCCAAATATACTCACTCCTTGCAAAACATTCCTGTTAACAAGCCACATGGAGCTATGCTGATGGCAGCCAGAGCCCTGGAGCTGGAGGAGTCACGTGGAGACCTATGCCAGCACTGAGATGTTTCCACCCCCACTGGATCCCAAGACTTTCCACCCACTGGCCTGTGATCTTTCTTCCTGCATTCGGTGTCATTGCGTGTGCTGTGGGAGTCTCAAGAAGAATTTATAGACTGATAACAGACATATGGACTAATATCAGATTTGTGGACTTAGCCTAGACTGGGCTGGGATGTTTTCTGAATGTACAATTGCTCTTTGATATAAAATTCTCTCTTACACACATATGAGTGCCCATGAATTTGCTTTTCTAGTCAACCCAGACTAACACACTTCCATAGATGGAACAGCAAACATCTTCCTTAACATCGTAGACTTTGCTTGATATACAAAGTGTGTTAGTCAAGGTTCACTAGAGAAACAAGTTCATGTACACTCATATGTGTATGAGATAGATTTATATCAAGAAGCAATTATGCATCAATAAAACATCCCAGCCCAGTCCAGATCAAGTCCATGAGTTCAATATTAGCCCATAAGTCCGATATTCGCCCATGAATTCCTCTTGAGACTCCCACAACACATGCAATGATGCTGAATGCAGGAAGATAGCAGGCCAGTGGGTGGAAAATCTTGTGGATCCAGTGGTGTTGGAAGCATCTCAACACTGGTAGGGGTCTCCACGTGGCTCCTCCAGCTCCAGCACTCTAGCATAGCTCCATGTGTCTTGTCAGCAGGGATGTCTCACAGGAAGTAAGTGTGTGTCCCACCTCCAGCGAGCTATTTATCTCCTTAGCACCTCCGAATGAGGTCATCAAGCGGCAACCTGATTGACAGGCTAAACTCCACCCCTTCACTCTTAAGAGTCTCAAGTTGACAACAGATTATGTAACTACCACACAAAGCCTGAAAGATTGAGCATAATTAGAACATTTCTAGAAACACACATAAGAAACTGGCAACTGCTGTTTCGTCTATGAAATGAAGATAAACTTATGTTTCATAGTACACCTTCTTATCCTGTTGGATTTTTCACCCTAAGCGTACAATGCTTTTCAAAACACAACATAAACTTAAATAATTAATCAGTTCACTTATGTAAATAGTGATTGTTATGAGGGAGTCATCAAAACCCAGTCTCTCTCACTCATGATTTAATGGAACAACAATGTACTTTTAGCATAATGTAGCCCACAAACAGAAGGTTATCCATCCTATGGTGGTGACAAATAATAACAGCAACCAAAACAAAACCTAGTCCCTGATATTGAATATTTATCTTCTGAATTAAGGATTTGAAAACAGAAGTTTTAATCCAAACCCTCTCCTTAATTTGCCTCATGATTAGGGCTTCTCGTCTATTCATCTCAATTATCCAATCGATGGGGCTAGAGGTGTGCTTAATATTCCATTATTATCTTCTGAATGTCAAAGAGCCAAGTAAAAACAGCCTCTCTTTTATTTTTGAGATGAGTAAATTAAATCTTTTTATCTTCTTTCAATCTTTCAATCTTCTTTCTTTGTTTTGGCTACCTTAGCAGGTTTGTCAACTTTAATAGTTAAAAAAAAATAAAACAGCTCTTGGTTTCTCTGATTTTCTCTATTAATTTCATGTTTTAAATTTTATTATCGCTTTCCTCTGCTCCCTTTATGAAGTATATGATAGGATTATATCATCTCACTGTACTTATTTGATCTGCATGATGGAGGATTAGCTGAGAAATTGGACTATATGAAAAAGAATATGGAACCAGGATCAGAGGAAGACAAGAACAGCTCGTGGTTTGAAGATGCGCTACAACCTACAGTACGGGTTGTGACTGAAGAATGCATCTATACTTTCATTATGTAACACTAATTTGATTTCTTCTTGATAATCAAAATCACTCACATTACACAATTCAGCAATTCCTATTTACTCATAGATCCAGAGACATGAGAGTTCAAAGTGGCTGGAGAGCATTCTTAACTTTTAGTTCAATCAGCACTGAGTCTTCAACTCTAAAGAGCCCAGGGCTGCAGAGACAGGAAGTAAAAATTTCCCAGAGGGTCAGTAGGGTTAGTAGTGAATAATGCCATTCCCATTTCCACTTTTTGGTTCCCGGACTTGTGAATCCTGCCTATTGGAAACATAGCATCATATATCAAATGCTGGTTTAGAGCACTAAGAACCTTCTGAAGAACATTGCCCCAGCAAAGTATTGCTACCTAGCGAGCACTATCATTGTATCTTTAGAAGGCCAGTCCACATTTCTAACAAGGCAATTGTTTCAGAATAATAGGGAACCTGGGGAGATCAGTGGATTCTATGAGCATAGGCCCATTGTCACATTTCATTTGCTGTGAAATAAGTCCCTTTAGGTGTGGGATATCATACTGATGAGTAAGGTGTATGGCAATTCACACCACCAGTTTCTTACTGAAGAGGTGAATGAATTCAAGATCAACAAGTAAGATGGCAGGGCTGTCAGCTCCCAGGATTGGAAGGTAATATGGCAAGCCACTAGCTCATATCCAAAGAACTGAAGGCCTATGAGCCAGATGAAGGATACAGCTGGATACAGATACAGCAAAAATCACGTGAACTTTTTAATAGTATATATATATTAGAAGCAGGTCATGCCATTGAGGAGACTCCATCATGGGGTATTTATTACTTAACTGCCAAGCCACTGAGAATTCTGGTCCAGCCAATTTGAGACAAAATCTCAATAATCATACATACTTTGGACACATAATCTAAAAAGACCCTGTGCTGGGACCTTCACAAGTGGTTCTTAGCTTATTTTCTACCTCAGATGAAACAGGAAGGTTACCTTTCAAACACATAGGAGAAAAGCACTGCTATCCCCACCCACCGCCCCCTCCGAATACTATTTATTTGGGCTCAAGGCCCAAAGAGAAAGAGATTCCCTGTACACAGAGGCCAACATATGGCTAAACTGACCTAGAGTCAATTTCCTGGGCATCAATATATTTGCATTAGGGAGGCTATAGATCAGGAAAATAGTACTATGTCCAGTAGCAGCCAGTTGTGTAGGAAAAGATCCTACCAACGTTTAGTGAGGTAGGTCATGGAACACGGAGTCCACTGTTAGACTATCTTCATAAGGGGGATGCGGGAAGCACTCACACTATGTCTGACGTGATCTGGCAAGGCTGCAGGTGGGAGAGGTGTCAGGGTGGGATGAAGGAAACACGGGGAATGCCTGCTTAGCTGGAACCCAAACCTCTCACTGCTTGAGGCCTACTTTAGTCACCCTATCGGGCAGGGTAGGACACCCCTGTGGGTTTCTCAGCTGTAACTGTTGCCAGGAGGAGAAAGCCCTGTCTTTCTTCCAAGGAGCAGCTG
>NW_022103906.1:81583048-81597019 GCF_000313985.2 Echinops telfairi | reverse complement strand
TACGGTTTTGTATAGTCACCTGTCTCTTTATATCTTAAAGTGACAGTTTACCCTGTGGCCTTTTTTTCCGTGGAGCTGAAAGCCATATATTTTCAGTGTGTTTAGAGGGTTTTTCTTTTATAAAGCTACGAGTGAAACTTCCAAGCTCCTCGATTTTTATGTCCCTATTCTTATCTGCAAAATGGAAAAGCGCCCTTGTCCTTGGGTCTTTGAGGGAAATATAACCTTACAGGGAAAGGGCTTTCAGCAGGATCACTCTATGTGATCTGTTATTCTGTCCGTCATTTTATCAGAGAGGACGGCTTTTTCATTCTACTCCTCAGGATCTTACAGAAGCGTGTGCCTTTGTCCAGGAACATCTCTGAATCAAGCGTCAAAAGTATTCTGTATTCCTCGTGGCTTCTATAACCTTTAACAATCTTCCCATTCTGTACTTTCACATGACAAGTCTACCTATAATAAACTCAAGGTCCAGAATAAAAATAACAATGATGTATTCAGAAGTTAGATGGATTGTACATAATGTAACTCCAAGTACAGGCTCAGGACTAGTAGGGTCAATAGAAACAAAATACTCAGTCTTCGGACTGAGGCAGAGCAGCAAGTAAAGCACAGCATTAGATAAAGTAAAGTAAAGCATTAGAGAAGCTGAGACCCTTGTTGCTCAGAGATAATTCCTCTGCTCCAAGGACCCTAACTGAACACCTCGTGGGGGCCTGAAAATCAAACTCACTGCCTTCGTTTCACCTCTGACTTCTTGGGCTGCTAACCACAAATGAGCAGTTCAAAACCACCAGCTACTCCACAGATGAAAGATGAGGTTTTCTTGTCCCATAATTATTTATAATTTTGGAAGCCCGCAGGGGTAGTTCTAGTCTGTCTTGCTGAGTTACTATGATAACCATAATTCCTAGAATTACGACATCCTGACTTAGAAAGAAAATTGAGGTCTCATATAGCCAAGGCAAGAATCTTTTCCAAATCTTTACACCACCCCACTACCCACCCCCCAAAGCAAAACACCTCACCTGACAATTTCTTAATTTCACTGTGCAGGACCCCTATTCTTGGGGAATCTGTCAAAATCCAACTTGAAGGACTAGAAAGTTTCATTAACCTGGAGGATTTACTCCACACCTAACCATCAGCTGGATGAATTGCTATCTGACTCCCCCTTTGCTTTGCTCTTATAGCCATCCTCAATCCATATGACAAAGCCCCCTACAGCCAAGCTACCTCGGCTTTGAAATAAATGATGTGAACGCTTGCACTAAATGTGTGAGGAAAGTTCAAAGATTTATGCTATCTTTTAAAATTCGGCCAATTCCTGTGCACATGAAAAAATCAATGGTTGGGCCTGCTTTGTTCTTGAAAAAAAATCAATCATGGTTCTTGCCAACAATCCCATTACCCTCTGGATGCTAGGGTCCCCACTTCACATCCCCTATTGCATGTTGGCTTCAGCTGTATTGAACTGCGTTTGTATAAGGCTTCTGTCTTGGCTCAAGATTGAAACCACCTTTTATATTTCCTCTCTTCTTAGCATCTTTAGATTCCTATTACTTTCCCCCAAAATAACTGTAAGTGTGTGAACTAATTAGCTTAGAGAGCACAAGTTCCCTTAATGCCTTGACAATCCTGCCATCCAACACTGATTTCTCTATGTTCTGAGCTCCAAAATAGCCCCTCGCTTGGTGTTGATTTAATTGTTCTTCAAGGTCAGCCCTAGGCCACTCCTGTCCATGTTCCTTGTCTTCTCTGCTTCTGTTTCTAAGAGGATTTTCAAACAGGATTGGCAGCTTGGCCATTTTGGAATCACTGCTACCTTCAATCCCCTTTTGTACTTATTACTTGCCCCCTCCCTCCCATTTTTCCCCTCCCATCTTATCTCTTTCTCTGCTATATTTGCAAGGCTGTTTCTGATGCTCTCTAATCCTGGTGCCAGGCTTGGATTGACGTGTATTTTCCTGGCCTGTATCTTTTCTCTGTCCTTTGAACTGGGCATGCCTGGCCTTCATTTGGAAACTGGCCCTTGTCCTCCCTTGTTTACAATACAGATGGGCCTCGTCTTCCGTTTTGCAGTGCTTCTTCAAGAAGCTTGACTGAACGCTCCCTCCATTGTCAAGATGCTCCCCGGACAGACAGGAACCCCAAGAAGACAGCCTTTCCACCCTCGAGTTGCACAATAGCACCTCAGCCTCAGGATTTCCAGTCCACCGACTGATTTATTTCTATGTTCAACTTTAACAGAAGCCAGAATCCCGACATGGGAATAACAATAACAAATTTAATGATTATAATAATAATGCCACCTCCCACTGAGAACATGGAAGCCTTTTCAAGCACTTTTCAATAAATTACCCTGTTTAAAAGATACATTGTCTAACAGGATTTTTCTTTGCTTTTCTTCTAATTATTATTCTAATTATTTTCTATTTTCTTCCAAACTCCTATTGTAATTTTTCTGTTTCTTACTCACTCTGTATTATCAGGAATCCCCTTAAAGAACTATCAAAGGCACTTCAGAACAGGCAGTTTGAAACTTTTTGAAGTAACAGAACACAAAACTTACATTGAATCAAGGTTTACATCTCAAAAATAATGTGGAGAGATCACCAGAAACAAATATATATGGACTCAGACCCATTGCAACCCTACAGGACAGAATTGAAGTGCTTCTTATGGTTTCCAAAACTGTAATTCTTTATGGCAGTAGACAACGTCATCTTTCTTCCAAAGAGAAGCTGGTATGTTTGAACCAGTGACCTTGCAGTTAGCAGCCAATTGTATCAGAGCTCCAATAATCAGAAAACTGTCAACTAAAACCTGATGAAAGAACTCCAAGGAAATTACAACTCAGAACTACACAGAAGACCAAATCATGCTTCGATAAGTCAAACGCCAAGCTGGGAGCAATGCCTGGTCTCCTGACCTCACCGCTAAGGAGGATGGGCTCACTTTTCACCGATGACCAGAGACAGAGTCTGCCAGGAACGGGCCTGTGTAGGCAGAGTATGTGGGCAAGTCATTGGAGTAGAATGTCAGGTGGAGATGAGATGCTCAAAGGCAAAGTAAGGTAGTCCGCCCAGGGATCAAGCACAACTACGTCCTTTGCTATGAGACCAGGAAAACTGGGTAAGCCCAAGCATTTGGGGGAAGGGGTGTATAGAACAACATTTCACATCTTCATGAACCCTAGACTCTCTGAAGCCACGGAGGGTGGATTAACTGCTGAAAATCTTACCCGGAGATCTTCATTTTTTTTTTTCTTACCCTGAGATAATCTTAAAGTTGAAGTCAAAATATCCCATGAAGTGACTTTAAAACAAAATCATAATTTAGGTTGACACGTTATAAAAGGTCTGCTTTGAGTATTAGGCTATTTTATGAACTATCTGTCTGGGATAAAATTGACAAGAGCAACTGCAAAGGTTCAATAGGAAACTTTGGGGACAGGGAGTTAATGTGAATGGAGAAAGCTCAGAAAGGGAGGGTGAGGATGGCTTTACAACTCTCTGAACGTACTCACTACACTGCCATGGGGTCTGTACTGACTTATAGCAACCTTGTAGGGAGTGTAGAACTGTAACTTCTGACTGCAATAGAAAGCCCTGCCTTTCTCCTGGGGAGCCACTGGTGTCTTTACATGGCTGACCTCAAAGTTAGCATCCTATCCAGTAACCTGCCACCTGCCACCAAGGCTCCTAAGAATGTATTCAGTGTCACTGAGTTGTACATGTAGAAATGATTGCGTTGATGTATGTTTTGCTCTATCTTCTCAACAACAATAAAATAAATAAATCAAGTTTAGAAGGGAAAAAAATGAAGAATAAGGGGGTGGGTAAGTTGATAACAGTCTGTCCAATTTCCATTTTTAAACATTCAGCCTGCTGGAACTGTAAGATTGTGAAAATCTGAAGTCTACAGGGTCTGCCTGAGAATCTGTTTGGATGTCAACACATCGTCATCAGCAAGTGGGGGAGGGGAAGCAATGTCAATCGCCTTCCCATTTGCAGAGTTTGGGTTAGTTATGTGGCCTGGACACATTTGGGAAGGGGGAAAGGAACAAGAAAAGGCAGGCTAACTGCTCTCTCAAACAGCACGTGAAGTGGAGCTACTCAGGAAGTGGCTTCCAACTGAAGGAACCCAGGTGGCATTGGTCTGCTAACAGCGAGGTCACAAGTTGGAAACCCCCAGCTGCTTCAAGAAGGAAAGATGAGGTTTTCGACTCCTGTCAAGTTTTTATAATCTTAGCAAACCGCAGGACAGTTCTATTCTGTCCTGTAGGGTCACCATGAGTCTAATGGACTGGATGCCAGTGAATGTTTACCTCTTTAGGCTGTAAACATTCTTCTCAAATTCTCTACCATTGAAAAAGTATGTATTTCTTTCTCCACCTGTCTTACCAAGTGATGAGCCCACGGTTTTATGAAAAGCCTCCCTTGACTTGTTTGGCAGACACACAACTTCCAGCTCAAGGACTTGGTCGGTCGGACTTAAGGATCATGGGGATAGAAATCTAACTGAAATATTTTGAGAAATCTGATTTCTTAGGGGGATAAGAATAAAATCGAATCTCTTTTTCAAATCTCGGGTGTTCTTTTGTGAACCTTTGGAAATTAGAACTCAAACTAGGATCTGAGACAGATTTGTAGACCAGCAGAATTCTGAGCTCAGCAACTTGATGCCAGTCTTTTAAGCAATGGGGCAAAGAAAGAAAAGTTTCTCTCTGCGCGGACCACTCTACGTGCTATGTATTATATGCAGACTCTCCTCAGTTCCTCGCAGTGTCGTTCAGCCAGCTAGCCTTGCTTAGACATGCTTGGATTCCTTCCTCTGCAAGTGAATGATCTCCCAGAGTTCTCATCTTCAGTAGACTTGTCTCATTTTTTTTTCAATCAATTGCTAGGCTCCAGGATGCCTTTTTTCATGTTGGGGAAGCAATTGCCCATTTTCTGAGTTTTTGCTACTAAAGTAAGTGCAGATGAGTCCTCTAGACTCTGCCAAATACATCACTGCTGATAAACATGACATTTCTATGCATGTCAATCTCCTTTTCTAGCCAGGCTGGGAGGCAGGCTGGGCAACCGAAGGGCCACATCTCCACGTTCTTACCATGTCACAGAGGCTACGCTTACATTGTTAGGCAAAGGATCTATTCATCTAAAAACATGGATATTGGCGCCTATAAAGGAAGGACTCACTCTAATCCTGTCCAACCATTTGAAATGCAGTTGCGGCCGACTTCATCTCTCCCAGACAGCTTTCTCGTCAAGGAAAAGAAGCATCTGTATGTTCTCATATCTAATGAGATGAAAGAAGGTAATGTAGAAATTTGTCATTAAAAAAACTCGTGTGGCTTCAGAATTACTTTTCTCTGCTTTTGGACTGCGATGTCACCCAGTCTGCTCTACAGCACATCACCACAGACGATATTTACCTTTATTATTCTTATTCTTCACGTTCCTGAAGATACTGGTGCTTGACGTTAATGCTGGTCCTTGATGCTCTTGCTGGGGTGTTTTGAACTCCAGAAACACCTGTACTTCAGACAGCATAGGTGAACTAAAGGAGGAAGAGGAAGACCCCATCTCTGGGCCATCTTTATTTCCTAAACATAGCCTGTTAAAAGCCTTGGGTCATAAACGTTTTGGTATCGAGATTCTATTTCGATTTTCAGGTTTACCCTAGTCTCATTGATTTCCTTCGACCTCTCTTGAAACCTTTGAAGAGTCCTGGCAGTTTAGAGGGTGGTAGAAAAATAATAATAACAATAGTGATCATCGCAGCAGCCAACACTTAAGATTGCACTATCACGTGCCAGACGTTCTTCCAAGCATGCCACCAGGATTGCCTCTTCTCTTCGATGTGGTACTCGGTGGGGTAGATGCCATGTTCTCCCCCAGGGTGCTGACATTGGAAGACCTCACTCACTCACTGCCATTGAGTCCACTCTGACTCCTAATGAGCATGTAAGGCCAGGGCAGCACTGCCCATGTGGGGTTCTGAGACTGTAGCTCTTTAGGGGAGCAGAGAGCACCGTCTTTCCATCAAGGAGCACTCGGTGGTTTTGAACTACTGTCTTTTTGCTTAACAACTAAATGCATAAGCTGCTAGGCCACCAGGGCTCCTTACCATTGATGGCAGATCACTTATATAACTTGCTCAAGATTACGTAGCTAATAAGTGGTGTAGCTGGATGTTGGATGAAATTCTAGCTGAACATTTGCTCGATTATCTTCCTGACGGACTCAGTAGTTGATTATGGAGGAAATTAGCCACGTAGTAGGTATTCCTCCTTCTCTGCCTGACTCTCCTTCCTCTATTTTTCTAGGTGAATAGAGAGCTTGTTGTGTGCTGACTGGTTGCTTGCCAACATTTGAAGTCCCCTGCACTACACAACAAACCAGGAGGTACAACAGAAGCAGTAAACTTGTTATTAGGTCATGAAACCATGACCCTAAACCTTATAAGCAGTCTCGGCAGCACTATTTGGGGGGGTGGGGGGGATCATGGTTATAAATATATCTGTCACACAACTTTTGCAAATTCAACTTTTAACAAGTGTAAAACCTACTGATAGCATTTTAAATAATCAACTGTATACCTTACCTTTAATCACTAAGGGTCCCTGCAGGCACAGAGATTAAAGTGATCAACTGCTAACCACCAGGTCAGCAGTTCAAACCCACCAATTACCCCACATGAGAAAGATGTGGCCGTCTGGTTCATTAGATAGTTACAGCCCCAGAAACCCTATAGGAGTTCTATGGGGTGGAATCGACTCACTAATGACAGGTTTGGTTTGGTTATCAACTTTCATCGACGATTAGATCATCGGAGCCTGAAGGCACAGTATTTAACAGTTGGAATGAGGTGGTCAAGTAAAATGCTGTCTCTTTCATTTGGAATCTGGGAATAAAGCCAACCCAGATAAACAGGGGGGGAAAGCCATTACTCCGACAGCTGTGGCAGAGAGCACAAGGATCAGTGTTGCAAAGGAGGCCAAGATGGAAATACTGCGGCATACTTGGGTGAGGTTTGTCTACTGGCCTCTGGTTTGTGAATTATGTGTATCCTGGAGATACATAAGCCCATGAAAAAGACACTGACCTACCGGTGTGACGGCTATTATGTAATACTAAAAAATGGATCCTGGGGCATCATATTGCACTGCCAGATGTGGTCCCCATATGCCAACAGGCTTCCGGGTGGCAATGACTGTCTTCTCTGAGGACCAAAGGGTTCCTTGCCTTGCTTCAGCTCCTCTGCCTCAGCCGCCAGGCATGGTGTGCTGTGAACACTTGAGAGAATGTGTCTGGAATGAAGGTTTTTAATTACACCTGACATTAGTGAGCGTTCACCTGTTAGCAGCCATCTTGCTAACATCACCCATGGGAGAAGCTGTTTGACTGTAAGTTAAGGTTCCTCTCTACCTTAGTCTTCCAGGGCCACCCAGTGTGCTCCCCAATACCACTTACTCTGCTAATGTAGTTTTTGCACATTATGAACGTTCAGAATGTTAAACTGAGCACAATATTTTCTTTTAACCAAAATATATTGTTTATATAAAGGGTCTATTGGCCCATAGCAATCCAATTTACATCTAAAGTACAAGATTTCATATTGAATCAGTTTTATTACTTCACATATGAAGAATATTGAGCAGTGGTAGGTATATTGCATTTGTATCAGAAAAATACAAGGGCTTATTTATTGGACCTGTACTTGATAATATTAGAATTGATTATGCCAATGAGAGACAAGATGTCTATACACTGTGGGAAAAGCATCATTCCCAACACTTTATTGTTGCCCAATGACCCCACCCCTCCCATGCAATGGAATAACCAGCATTAAAGGGTTAACATGACTTTCCAGAGTGAGAACCCTAACTCTCTCTCAGCAGGAAGGAATATTGTTGGGACCATTTAAAATTTATTAAGCACATTTGGTTGACTGGGCATTGTACCAAACCCATAAAACACAGAATATTTTATCAAGGCTTGCTTTGTATGCTAATTATGTTGATTTGCTTGGCCTCTCAAAAACTGGATTTAATTTTTCTCATATTTTTGCATTATGGAAACTCCACATCTATTTTTCTTTATAGTCTAGATTTTCTCTCTGTGAACTCATCATTAGACAATATCTTTGCAGAGCAATCTGTACTCTCATAAACTATTAACTATATGAAATATTTTAGGGGAGAGCTAATCTTTTATTTTTAATTAATCTGGTAGGTTCTTCTGTAAGGACTGTTACTGAGAAAGAAGGGTTAACCCTTCCAAGTGGTCCTACAGGAAATATTCCTCCCCCCTCACCACAATAGATCTTCATTCAATTCCATTGAAAACACTTATTTACATAACTAAATCAAATGAGGATAAAGCATATTCTTGATTTAGCAAACACTGAAAGTAGGAAGAAATCTTATTATAACACACATAAAATAAATTGAAATTCAATATAAAAATAAATTTGCTCATAATATTGTCCCAGAATTTGTGTTACATTTTTGAAAGCAAGATATTTAGTTTCATAAATTTCCACCTCCAAGCTTTCTTTCTTTTCTTTTTCCTTTTCAAGAGTGGAAAGAACTTTCTTTTCCTCCCTAACTTGCTCTTGGAGTAAAAGATGGTCCCTAGCGGTCCACGTCTGAATTGATGTTCTTTTGTTTGGGATTTAGTTAGATGCACACATTTTCATGGCCTTGTAGCCTCTAGGCATGTAGGCAAAGTTCAAATATAACATTTCAAGTAAACAAAACTCAATGGAACTGCTAAAACCTTCTTTCAAGGAAAGGCAAACAGATTAATGAAGGCCAGACCACAAGGAGCATCTTGCTTCGGCCCCAGAGATAGCAGCACTCGATCTAGAAAGAAAGTGTCCACACAGTGTATGCGTGCCTGAGCTCACACACAGTTTACACTTCATGCCCTGTGGTCTGCATTAGCTATAAAAGTAGGACTTTGTGGGCACTGGTTGTACAAGCATTATCTCCCTAGAGCAGATAAGTACACTTAGTCAAAATACCATGTTTACATTAAAAAAAATTTTTTTCTCATACAGGAAAACCTTCGTTCCACCCCATAATGCAAGCCTCCAGTCTTGAGGTAACTGCAAAATCAAAATCTTTCTGCGCAAATAGGAAGAAGGCTGGCTGACCGGGTGGATCAGAGCAACATGGTAACACTCGGGTGCTCTTTGCTCTTCAGTTTTCACAGACCGGGGTTCAAAAGGAAGAGAATTACCCAATTAATTAGCTTATAAACTTACTTTCTAGGGACTTTCTTTCTGCCCTGCTAAGAAACTGAGATTTTTAAGACATCACAAGTTTTGTTGCTATTATATTAGCGCCAGCCTCTTCCATTCTTCACCACCTCTTACTCAGCAAGCAGGCATGACACCTGGCTCATTAGACAACTAAAACAGGCAAAGAATGGGGGCATTTGGTTCTTTGGACCCCAGTCACAGTTCCTTATAGCTTACTGCTAAGGGCTAAGGCAATGGTCTAGGTTTTGTAAAAGAGGCCAAGTGTGAAAATATGCTCTGCTTCCCACAGAATTCATACATTCCTCAAGGAGGTAAATTTCATATATGATGTAATTAGTAAATGACAATGAGAAGTTTGTGATAAATAATAGACTAATGCATTTTGAAATATTTTGAATGAAAATCTAAACAATGAAACTCTCCCTTCCTTCCCATAAGCAGAAAAGTCAAATAATCATAACATGTCGGTAAATAGTCATTCCATTCACTTGTGGGAGTAGAAGAAATCCAATTTAGCCATCATTTTTATATGACTCCTAAGATTGTTAGGTTTCACCATTTTCCCTTTCCTTATATATAAAGTATTTTTAAAACAAAGAAAAATGTCATATGTATGCAAATGTACACATTTATTTCAGGCCTTCGCGTGCATCTGAAAAGTCGTGTCAGATGTTAGGAGGGACCATAAGTGACCTTCCACAACAGCTTCAGATGCTTTCTGCCCCACACATTCTCGCTGGCTTTATTCACTACTTTCTTATTTTCCGACCCTCTTCCATTCTCGTTCCAACTCCTTGATATCAGCTCCCCTTTCCCCCCACACATCCCTCCCACTGCCCCCCAGGAACCCTTATTCTAGTTGCTGTCTCTATGGAGTCACCTCTCTTGGTTTCATATGCCTCCCAAGACATAGAAAACCACAGAACAAAGATTCAACAAGGCTCCTGGCAATGGCAAAATACAAAGAGATAAACCCCACAATGAAAAAGAAAAGAAAAAGAAAATATTAAAAACCAGATCAAGCCCACCATGTATCAGAGGAGAGATCAAGTGACCAGGTTTTAACCAGTCAAGTCAGATTTGTCATTTTAATTTACTCTAGTCTTCTCTCCAATACTCGTTGTCTGATAACCAGGTTGTCTGATAACCAGGTTATTCCCACCCCTCAATTATGGTTAGAGGAGAATCACCAGAGGCTTATTCCCTGTGTAGATCCTGCAAATGCATTTTGGGCTGCCACTGTCATCCCTAGCCTTCTGCACACCACAATCTCACCATTTAAGCTGGGGCACTATTCCGTCCTTTGAATTTGGATTACATAATTTACAAACCTTGCATCACGGATTGGTGAGCTCCTTCCATGAGTACTTGATGTCTCACTTAGATGGCTGCTTGTTTGGACACAAACCTTTAAGACCCCAGACACTATTCTACCTGATAGCCGGGCACTACCTAATCTCCTCAGCACACTTTGCTATAACACCCATATCTTCTGTGTTTCTTTTGTGAGGGTGATTATCAAGCAGGGTTGACTAGCAATCTGTACGAAGTCCCTTGCATTGACCTTCTCACCCATCCAAATAGGACTTCATGTACGTTTCTCTTCCCCTTACTCCCTCCAAGCCTCGCCAGAATGTTATCTCGACAAGACCTACGGGTAACGGGAAGTTTCCCAAGGTGATTTTAAGAGCCAAAGATGTCGATGTAAAAAACAATGTAATGAAAGGAGCCAGGGTTCTGTCTGACTAAGGAACTGCTTAGGTGCCTGAGTAACACTGCAACATGGGTGTTCATGTGCTCGTATTTCCACTGGGGGTGCGTTCTTCAAAGCGTGGGGCCAGGATGCCCTCATGTCTTCATGCTAGTACAATAACCACGCATAGTCACTTAATTACTTAATTAACCTGTCCTCCAAGATTAATTAATGACTTCAATCAACACTTCCATTTACTGAGTAGCCTCAACTAGAGGTTGGAAGGAAAACAATCTAATCGGATGAAATCACGCCAAGGCATACACTATTAAAAATATATGAAGAGGAAGACTTGGCCGTGATCTTACTAGAAATCTCCCCCAGGGGATTTTCACAAGCGGCCCAGCTTTGTTCCCATTGGCTGGAATGCGCTTTCCACTCTCCTCCCTTTTGCTGCTCGCTCCATGACCCACCCCATAGGTGATTTATTTCAGCCATTATGAACTCAACCACGTTCCAAACACACCATGTTTTCCCGCATTTTTGTGTCTCACGGACTCGGAGCAAACTGATACTAGGAAGATAACACGTCACCCCCAAGTCCTCTTGCCTCTCTTGCTATTTGCATCCTGATCTTTGCTCCTAGAAACAGATATGAGGAAATCATACATCGTGTCAAGGAAGAGTGAAGCTTCCAGACTCAAAGACCATTTCTCCAGAAGAAAACAAAAGCAAAAGCTACTTTGAACATTATGAGAAATTTGATGAATCTGCATGAGAAGAGAACAGAGCAGTTGGGCTCTTGAAAATGAATCTTCAGCAGGTCGTTTCGATGGCAGATAGATTTGCTGGTGGTGGTGATGTTGGCTTTTTTTTCATCTTCAAGGTAAAACACATTGTCTGAACTGTAGGAAAAGATTTACCCCAGTTGCCGTGAAAGAGCTATGAAAGGGGGAGTCCTCATTCCTGACACTCTTCCTCTTTCTCTCCTCCTCCAAAACCTTAAGGTTCCCTGGTAGATTCAAGCCTGACCTGTCCTGCTGGCTTTCTGGAATCAGGGAGATCGTTTCAGAGACCAAACAGAAAGCACTCAGGTTTTCAAGCGCATGCAGAGGGGTGTGCGCACAATGCCTTCGCAGTTGTGTATCCCGAGACTGGGTCTGTCACACTAATGACTCCATCTGAAATATTTAGGGATTGTTATTCTAAAATGGCCCCCAAACACCCGCCTCATCTGTCTTGCACAAACATGACTTATCTAAGGACATTTCATGGAGCAGAGGGAAAAGGGGGTTGGAATATTTATCAGAATTAATTAATACACAAGAGGAAAGAGATATGTGTGATTAAACTAACCTTCCAGGTTCAATATAAATATTTTATTTGCTTCTGTGACTCTGGAATTCTTTCTTTGTCACTTAAGAAATGATCCTAGGTATGAGACTTAAAACCTTATTTGAATGAAAACACCACATAGTGATCTTTACAGCTGGGTTTGTGGTGGGAGACACTCAAAGGCAGAGTAACTGGATTTGAATCCTATGGGAAATCACAGCCAGGGAAAGCAGGCGGGGCACACTCAGCCCTTCGTGCCCGGCTGCCTCTCATTCTCCTTAGACAACATACTATATGAAATACAGGAGCACGCCAAGCCCTTAGTGGATGAAAGGAAGAGTGTTAGGGAGGGGGACTGGCTGCACAGATCCCAAACACAATTGCTTGGGTCTCTTCACTGGTCTCTGGAGATGCCCAAGTTTTGCCTCTTTGCCACTTTCGCTGATGTTTCCACATGCCATTCCCTAGTTCTCCGCGGTGTAGTAACGCCCCCTTTCCCCTCTTCCCTGTTTAGCTTCTCCACCCATCCTTCGGAAACCAAGCCACAGTTAATCTTCGATTGACCTTCATCAGCATTGCTTTCTGCCTCACTTGTAACCAAAAGATTTTTATCTCAGAGTGGGGTTTGTTTCAAGAAGCAAAATTTAAACATCCCAACGTAATTAAAAAGGAATTTTACTCTTTATTCACAGATCTCAAAGGATATCAAAAGATCTCTAAGACTTAGTTCTAGTAATATGTATCAGAACTGTCTCTTCTCCATTCTCTTCCAAACTGGAAGCTATTCCAAAAGCGAGCCTGTACAAAACCTCCCCCAAAGTTCCTCTTCCTCTTGTGACCTGGGACTCTTTCTTTCTTCCGTTAGTGCAGGGGGTGGATCCTGCCAGCAGCTACAGGATTCACTGGGTGAGGACAATGTCGATGAACTGCTGACCACGTGAATTTGTGTCCCTCAATACACTTGTCATATACTCTGCATTTTAGATATTTTCCCCACGTATGAATTCTACCTTCTGAAATTAATTGCGGATTCTTCAAAGCAAGCACTATGTTTTATTGACCTTTGTAGTTTAGGACAATGTGGGTCTTTAATAATAGTTTGTGAAATTAATGAAAAAATTTAAATACACAAAGAAAGGCAAAGATGAAAATTTGTAATTCCATTAATTCCTTCTGCAAATATCACACACTACACTCAATTAAAAAAAATTTAACCCACTGCCACAATCCATTCTGACTCCGAGTTGGCTCTGACTCACAGTGAGTCTATATAATGTTCAGCGGCTATAACTTTTTATAGGAATAGATAGCCTCATCTTTCTCGCTCGAATGGCTCATGGGTTTGAACCACCAACTGTGCAGTACAGGCCTTACTGGACAAACCAGCAGGACTCACAAAACCTGCATAAAACAAAACAAAACTCACTGCCACTGAGACAATTCCTACTCATGGTGATTCTATAGAGGAGGATAGAACTGCCCCTGTGGGTTTCTGAGACAATAACAATAAGTCTTTCTCTCACAGAGTGGCTAATGGTTTCAAACTGCTGCAGTGTAAGTAGTATCCCAACACATAATTCACTACGCCACTATTTAAAGTGTCAAAGAGCAAAAAACGTCACTTTGAGAGCTAAGGTACACCTGACCCAAGCCAGGGTGTTGTCAAT
>NW_022103906.1:81580586-81581672 GCF_000313985.2 Echinops telfairi | reverse complement strand
CACCATAATATTGTTTTCCATAATAGCTGCAGTATCTTGCTGTCCAGTGTATGAGAGCTTCAATCTCTCCACATCCTCTCTGTCATTTATTATCTTCTGTTTCTGTGAATTTTGCTATCAGTGCTGGTGTGTGTGTGTGTGGGGGGGTCACACTGTGGTTTTAATTTGAATGTCCCTTAGGGAGGAGCCCATTCTATTAAGACTGAGAAGGAGCCCTCTTACAGAGTTGAGTCACTGGGACTATCTGCCTGCGCTTCTCAGTTTCCTTCTGTCTGGCCCTTCAGTCCAGGCCTGTGACACTCATGCTGAGTAACAGAATTTGGGGCAAAACTCATTGTTTCCAGTGGCGGTTCCATTTGAAAAAAGGAGCACTCTTAGACCAAAGGTCCCAAATAATGTCTGTCAACTAATAAACTGCTAACCGCTGGGATGATAGACATTCAAAAGTACATAACTTCAAGGGCCTCGGGATTGTTTATTCCCATCTGGGAGCAGTGAACGATTCCCTTCTAAAGCCCCTCTGACATGTCCTCACGGGGGCTCGCTACACACAAAACATCGCAAAACTCTGTTACACATCTCCCCGTATTAGCAATATTCCCCTGAGTTCAATCACGTTATTTACCATGAAATTCCAATCTGCTCATCTTAGTTCTGCTCTCTGGAGTATTCCGAAACCTAATTATCCCTTCATATGACCTATTAAGATATTTTAAAACCACTCTTGACAGCCCTTTGACTCTATTCCCTCTTCGGCCACACTTTACTTCCATCCTTTCTTCATCATCCAACATTTTAAATTGTCATCTTATTGTCAAGAACTGTGGAGAGCCTGAGAGTTTTACCGTGAAGACAACCTTTTAAATGAGCCTACCAGTTTACAGATGCTGACAGAAGGCCCAAGACTCCTGGGGCAGAAATAAAAGACCACATTACAACAGAGCAGAGGGCACGTGCTTCGTGTGTGTGCCAGTTCCCTGGGCTCTCCAAGTCCCAAAGAAGGCAATGAGGAGGTAGACCAAGGGAGATACCGCACACCAAGGGGGCTTGTGTCATCAGCGAGGAACTCCCACCCTAGGAAACCCC
>NW_022103906.1:81579076-81580486 GCF_000313985.2 Echinops telfairi | reverse complement strand
CAGCGAGGAACTCCCACCCTAGGAAACCCCAATCATATAGGGAGATACTCACGAACCTGCCCAAACATCGGTGCTCAGTGAGACCTTATCTTTATTACCGGGACGAGGACATAAATCAGTTCTGTAAGCCAGGAATGCTTTATCTTGAACAGACCGTCCACAGAGAAAAGTCTCTTGGTAAGCGGATAGGCATAAACATGAGTCATCCGTGGAAAATTGTCTCCCAACCTATAGACTCTTGGTTCCCTTCATTCTTGCCCATAATCCAAGTGGGATAGTGTGTTTTCGGCCCCTAGCATCAAGAAATGAAAGCACCTTTCTGGACATGGTTTCACCAGTGTTGAGTACAGTATGAAAACCACCTTTCCGACATATGAACATGCACCTTTATTAATGCAGCCAAAGATTACAATACTGAATTGGGGACTCTATGACTTTTGGTAAAAATCTTTCATTCGAGATGCATTTTTAATAATCTGATGACTTTGTTTATTTTCCAAGGAAATGTGATAAAGGAAGAAAAGCATTCTGTCAGGAATCCCGTGACTTCAGCATCACTGCACTGGCTCATGTGGAGGTGGGATCAGGAGAAATGCAGAGGGTGAATGGCCAGCTCAATTGGATTGTCTACTGCCCATGTTGAGTTTTAGTTAACCAGACATGAATGGCTTCTTCATCTAGAGCAGTGGTTCTCAACCTTCCTCATGCCACGACCCTTTCATGCAGTTCCTAATGTGGTGGTGACCCCCCAACTATAACATTATTTTAGTTGCTACTCCATCACTGTCATTTTTCTACTGTTATGAACTGTCATGTAAATATCTGATATGCGGGATATATTTTGATTGTTACAAATTGAACATAATTAAAGCATAGTGATGAATCACCAAATAATATGTAATTACATATGGTGAAATATTTATTTCTAATTACAAATAAATGAAATTTTGTCTTGAAGCATGGCATAGCATGGGTAACAGTCTTCACACCAGGTATTCATGTGTGGGCATATCTGCATGTGGGCAGACCCGCCTAGAGATGGATTGAGGAGCAGTGTTTTGGTTCCTAACACCATCAGAAATATGTGTTTTCTGATGGTCTTAGGCGATCACTGTGAAAGGGTCGTTTGACCCCCAAAGGGGTCATGACCCACAGGTTGGGAACCACCGATCTAGATGATTGTTCAACCTCTCTTCTGTGCACTTACTTAATTGGTTATACAAATTTGGGAAAATATTTTAGCTTTTACCTCTGCTAAAATTCATTTTGTTTAATATAGACTGTTTTTTCCATTTTTTACCATCTGCTTGATCCAAGAATAACAACAAACTTTATGAGGAAAGTATTAGCCACTTTTCCAAGAACTAAATCATTGTTCCAGGGTTTTTTTGTTTTGTTTTCAGTTATTAA
>NW_022103906.1:81546257-81578656 GCF_000313985.2 Echinops telfairi | reverse complement strand
CAACAACATTAAAATGCCATCAAAGTACATGGTAGGCCATCAGTAGTCCACACTCTTCCTAGATCATATTTCCTAGGTAACATCTGGTTGGAACAGAAAACCTTTGCTGGCGCCAGAAGAAAAAGGAGCAAGGGACACAGTGAAGCAGGAGAACGTGTAGCTTCTTGAACACACAGCTTTAATATCCTAGACCAGATAGTGCTCTTAAGAAGCCCATGGGTCCAAAGATTCTCTAAAGGAAGAACAGAATCAACTTCTTGGTTTCTTTATAGAGGCCAACATCTTCATGTGAAATTGTTATCATTGTCACCAAAACACTGTGACATAGGTCTTATTATCTTCTTTTGTACAATTAAAGCCCAGATAGTTAGGAGCTTGTTCAAGAGGAGCAAATACCAGAATTGATCACAGGTCTCTTTGAATCAGGTTCCAATTGCCACTCAGGATGCAGCTCTAACCTTTAGTAACTGAATGTCAGAAGTGGGATGAAAGCCCAGTTCTTGTAGCATGGCACCCTCACCTGAACCACAGGGCAAAGTCATGACCTCTTTGCCGTCATCTTTCACAGCATTTCCCATAATGACAACTCCACATTGCCAGCATCTTCCTAAAGAGCTACACACCAACCTGCCCACTTTCCTATCAGCTGAGGAACTCAACTTCCAATTTGCTTGGTTGCTGGTTCACTTTGCATCAACTACTTACCAAGTAGCAGAATAATGTAATTGTTAAAAGGTCACACGGTAGGCTAGGCTGTCCAGGTCTAAGTACAGGTCCCTCACGGTCCAGTCTTGTGATTTCAATGAAGTTATTTAATCTCTCTGATCCTCAGCTTCCCTATCTGTAAACTGGAAGGATAATAGTAACATCTACCTATAGTTGTTATTGCAGGAGAAAGGAGGCTTTCTATTCCTGTAACCCTTTCTATTCCCAAGAAACCCACAGGGGCATCTCTACGTTTCTATGAGTTGGCCTTGATTCTATGGCACTGAGTTTGAGGGGTTTGTTTGCTTGATAGTTGTTGGTGGAGTTGAGGGTTAGCTGTTAAGCTCCTAACTATAAAGTCAGAAGTTCAAACTCACTGACTGCACCACAAGAAAAAGATGAGGCTATCCGCTAATGAAGATTTATACTCTGAAACTCTGTCTAGTCTATGTGTATCAGAATTAGTCTGATGGCAGTAGGTATGGTATATGGTAGTCACTCGGGGCTCCTGAGTGATGTGAGCAATTAAGTGTTGGGCTACTCACGAAAAGGTCTGTGGTTCAAACTGTCTCTTCCTCCCTCATCAGAAATCTACTTCCGAACATTCACAGACTTTGGAGGAAAGTCCTACTCTGAAACACGTGGATCACCAGGAATTCAAATCCATTTCATAACTGGCTCCTGAATTTACTGAGAGGTTTGAGTGAATTAATGAATGTAGTGCACTTCAGCCATGGCCTTCTACACTAGGAGCCTGGGATACGTGCTAGTTCGTGTATGTTCCAGGCTTGGTAAACCACAGTGACGAGACAAGAATGGTCTCTGCTTTACCCCTAACCCTCGAGTTAACACTAAATGCTAACACACACAATTAGACAAATAATTATTTAGAGTTGAAATGAGTACTCTGAAACAACAGTACAAAGAGGGTTAGGATGAGTAGGATTAATGAGATCAGGGATTGTCGGCAAACTATGACCCACATAGTTTTAGCAAATACAATTGTATTGAAACACAGTCTCACCCTTGCATCCACACACTATTTATTGCTGCCTTCACTATATAATTACAGAATCAAGTGGCTAATAAAGGGACTACATGGCCAGCAGAACCCAAAATATGTATTATTCAGTCCTTTAAAAAAAGTCTGCCAACCCCAGAGCTACACAAAAAGAGCAAGGGAGATGCAAATGTAGGAACCCTGGCCAAGGGTTGCAGACACTGTATTTACATATGGATACCCACCCAGCTTTGCCTTTGTCTTGCTGTCCAATGAGGATCCTCCACTGAAGACTGCATCCTCCCCTCTGCTCAAGGTCTCCTCTCTCCCGAGAACTCTCCCTGTCTGTCCCTCTTTCTTCCCTACATTTTCAACCTCTGACTTTTTTACTCAACCCCTTTCTTTACCCATCCTGCTCAGTTAGAGGTAACATCGCCATCTTGGTCAACTGAGTGCAGAAATCTTGAGACTGTTCTCAACAACTGAGTCCTCCCAGTCACCTATTCTGTACATTCCCCTTCAGGTCTCTTGTGCTGTCACCCCGTACCCTATTTTAGGCCTCCTTCATTCTTCCTAAGATCACTGCCTTCCTCACAACTGCCTCCAGTCCCAATCCTCCCCACCTACTCTCTTCAATTCACTTTCAGGGCAATTAGTATAAACTAAAAATCCGACTCTGTCACTTCCCTGCTTAAAATCTGTCCAAACTCAAACCAAACCAAATGCACTGCCATTGAGTGGATGTCAACTCACAGCAGCCCTATAAGACAAGACAGAACTGCCCTTTACGAGAGCAGAAACACCTATCTTGAAGTGATTGGTGGTTTTGAACTGCTGGCCTTGCAGTTAGCAGCCCAATGTGTAGGATTGGCTAGGCCAATCCCAACGCCATTAGGATTCCCTATCAGTCACCCGCCACCCACGCACCCACACACACATCCAATTGTTAAGGGGTGAAAATCCAAATTTTCAAAAAGGATGTTCCAATCTCTATATAATACCCTCCTCCCCCCAGCTCCAACTTTATTGCTGGCAAACTAGGATTATCTGTTTTCTCATAGTAACAATTTCTTCTTGACCATGGTGACGCCTAAGTTTCAAATATTTCCCACCCATGACTATTGGGGGAGGAAGATATCAACCACGTACTCACTTTCCTAGCCTTGTTAGCAGATGGCCCACTCGGCAATAAGACCCTCCAGGCAGAGGCACGCAAGTCAGATTCTGAGCCTGAGTGAGCCGAGAAAGGAATGCCCAGGTTCTATTTGCAATTTCCAGTGTCGCATATTCCGGTGCCAGTGGGAAAATCCCCACGACTATACCGAGAAAAGAAGTGACGTCTCCTCTAGATCACACTCCTCGGTTGTGTAATCTTGAACACGGCTTTTTGGTTCACTGCCAAACCTAGTGTTTGCGTATGTGCTCCTAGAAAGACGGAGCTCCCTGCCTTCGTGTTTCTGTTTGATCTAGTAGAATTCATGTCTCTTGTCAGAAACTAATAAATCTGCCTGTTAGACCTGTGAAGTCTTTTCGCACGGTCCATTCCCACTCAGCAGGAAGTAACCCTAACTCCTCCCTCTTGTTGTGCCCCCAACCCAAACCAAAGCCCCACCACCATCAAGTTCATTCTGACCCATCGTGAGCCTATCTAAGGTTTCCAAAACTGTAAATAACTGCAGGAGCCCACAGCCTCATCTTTATACCAAAGCTCGGGGTTTTGAACCTTCAGCCTTGTGTTGAGTAGCCCAACGCCTAACCCATCACACCACGAAGACTTCTGGGTGCCCCCATTTTTTTCCTAAGACACAAACATATGCACAAAATAAAGGGACTGCAAAACATAGATAACATTCATGATGTTTCTACTAAAAGTTAGACATGACTCTGTTGGAACTGTGGTTAGGTATCACGGAGTAAGTTCCAGGTCGTAGAAGCAACAACCGCTTATGAAAAAGGCCATCTGCCCCACGGGGTCTTCTTGCCTGCAATCTTCACAGAAACGGACCTCTGTCTTTCTCCCTGGAAGCAACCATTTGGTCAGTAGTCCAGTGTGCCAACGCTTCTTAGGCATTCTTCTAGGTCCAGAGGATGCAGCAGGGAATAAGACAAAAAGAAATTAGTAAATAGATAAACAAATAAAAAGGTGGGACTCTCTCATCTTTGCTGTTATAGATTAATCTCATTCGCCAAAAAGCAAAACAGATTAATCTCATTCACCAAAAACCAAAACTGTGAATGTGCCCTTCTTTGGGGAAACAGAATTTTTCTTTGAAGAGATCAGGTAATCCATACTCAGGCAAAGTGAGTCTCTCTCCTTTCTGAGGAGCGTCTTATACAAAGGGAGACTGGAGACGGAAAGAGAGCCTACGCTGGGGTGCATACCATGGGAGGGCACCTCTACAGCCAGCAAATGGAATGCCAAGGAGCGCCAAAGGCCACCCAAAGCCTGCAGAGAGGCACGGGACAGCTTCTCTCTCAAATACCTCCGAAGGGGTCCACATGGCCCATTTAGCCTGCTACCTTCCAGTCCAGCAAGACAGAATATTTCTGTTCTTTGAAGCCACCCACAGGGTAGTGCTCCACCTCCAAGCTGACCCGGGAGCTATTGCGGGTTTGATTCCAAACCACAACAAAAGAACGAGTGATGGAAGATGGGGAGTTTCTGGGTGCAGACCGAGACGCCCTGGTGGTGGAGTAGTCACCCGTTGTGCACTGCCGTGGGAGAAAGGTGGGGGACTCTACTCCCTTCAAGAGTTACCATCTCAGGAACCAGCAAGGGCACGTCTCCCGTGCCCGACAGGGTTTCTGTGAGTCAGAATTCACTGGATGGCAGTGTTTGATTGGGAGTTTGGGTGCAAAACCAGGGTGTTCCACAAAGCTTATGGAAATGGATATTGTTAAAATATTAGAGATGCCTTTTTTAAAAAAAGATCGCACCAAATAAACATATTAGAATGCCTGAAGAGGAGCCAGTCTCAGGTCCTAAGGATAAGGTCTCTGTTGGAAAAGAGCCCCTATGAGAATGCCATGGGTTATCCTAAAGTGGAAGCAATAATAAGTCTCACATTGATGGTGAAGCTTGGATGGAAGAGAGGGGAAAGCATGGATTCTTTATGAAAAGTGTATGGGAACCATGCCCCCAATTCATCAGCAGTTCACAAATGGATCATTAATTTTAAGAAGGGGCACCTGTTGAAGAAGGAGTCCGCAGCAACAGATCACGCACATCCATTTAAAAGGAAACGATTGATCTCGTTGGTGTCCTAATTGCACAAGGCTGACGATTAACAGTAAAAACAACAGCCAACCCCACAGACATCTCAAGTGGTTCCACTTACACCATTTTAACTAACTTACTAAAGGGAAGCACATTTTCTATTCCATGAGGGCCCAAACTGTTTGGGCCAGATCAGCTGGCTACAGAGGAGAGCTGAGCTTCCGATGGGGATTTTAAGCAAGTGTGATCAAGACCCTGTAGCATTTCTTGGAAGATTGTAACAGGAGATGAAACACAACCAAAGCAATGGCTCCTAGGAAGTGGAAGTAGCCCAGACAAAGCCAATATCTAAGGTCACGGTCAAGTCACAGTTTTGTGGTGGTTGTTGTTTTTGTTTTTTGATACTCAAAGCATTTTGCTTGTTGACTTTCTGAAAGGCCATAGAATGATTGTCGCTGGTGTTCAGGTCCCTTGGGGCTGTTATGACTCAAAGCAACCTCTGAGTCATCACAGAACAAAAAAACACCCAATTCTATGTCATCCTCCCAATTGTTGTGTTTGGGTCTACTGTTGTAGCCAGTGTCAATCCATCTCGTGGAGGGTCTCCCTCTATTTCATAGCCCCTTTTCTTTATCAAAATGTCCTTCTCCGGGGACGGGCTCCTTCTGATAACATGCCCAAAGCTTTGGAGACAAAGTATGGCTTCTAAAACGCATGCTGGTTGTACTTCCGCCAGGACACATCTATGCATCCCGGCAGCAGAGGGCATTTAATATTCTTCGACAGCACCATGATTCAAATGCAATTAGTTCTTCTCCAGTTTTCCTTACTCATCGTCCAACTTGAGCATGCCTATGAGATGACTCAAAATACCATTATTCTTCAAAGTGACATCTTTATTTTTTAATACTTTCAAGAGGCCTTGTACAGCAAATTTGTCCAACGCAACGCTTCCATTTGATTTCTTAACTGCTGCCTCATGAAGCATCGATTGTGGATCCAAGTGAAAAGCAATCCTTGAATCTGTCTCTTTTTTTTCTCCATGTATCATAATGTCGACCATTGGTGCAGTGGTGTGAATTTTTATTTTCTTTACTTCGAGTGCGACTCTTACTGAAGGCTGCAGTCTTTCCTACTCATCAGGAAGTGCTTCGAGTCCTTTTTGCTTCCATCCAGTAAGATTGTGTCATCTTCCCACCGCAGTTGTGAATGAATCTTCCACCAGTCTGGATGGTGAGTTCTTCAGACAGTCCCTCCTGAAAGACAACAACACTGATGTGTCCCTTTCCTGATTTTAAACCATTCAGTATCCACTTGTTCTTGGTCTATATGTAATGAGCACAATTAGCATTCTGTAATTACCATTCATCACAATGTTATTCATAATTTATGACCACATAGTCAAATGCTCTTGCCTAGTCTATACAGCATAACAAGACATCTTTCTGGTATTCTCTCCTTTCAGCTGAAATCTGTCTGTTGTCGGTAATAATATCTCTTGTCTTGTGTTTTCTTCTGAATTCTGCTTGAATTTCTGGTAGCTCTGTGTGTGTGTCCTGACAGATGAATTGTGGAAAGAAGGATAACATCTGCTTATTGAGACAGTGTTTTGAGAAAGGCAATCGAGCCTTTAGCCAAAAAATGCCGAGGAAACTTTACCAGTGAATCTTTCTATACCATGACACTGCTTCTGCTCCTTTCTCTTATAAATAGGGAAATTTGGGGAGAGCTGTAATGGGAAATCATTAGGTATGTACCTTACAATCCTGATTTGGTGCTTTCTAATCTCTTTTCATTTCCTAATCTTAAAAAAAAAAAAATCTTTAAAGGATACCCAGTTTTCTTTAGTGAATCATGTAAATGAAACATCATTAACATGGCTAAGTTCCCAGAATCCTCAGTTCTTTAAGGATGGACTAAGAGGTTAGTATTATTGCTTACAGAACTGCCTTGACCTTGATGGCGCTAACATTGAGAAATAAAGTTTACATTTTTATCTTTTAATTCCATTTCTGCACAAAATTGTCAATGTCCCCTCTTATGAAGGTTATGTTTACATTATACTGTATTTTATTAAGCATGCAGAAGCATTATGAGAACATTCGAAATGCTTCTAGAATTAGTAAAATGTGACAGAGACATGAAGTGAATGCATGCTGTTCGAAAAATGGTACCCATAGTCTTGTTCAGTGCAGGGTCATCACAAACCTTCAATTTGTAAAAATCTCTATATCTGTCAAGCACGATAAAACAAGGTACACCTGTATATCGACAACTAGAGCTCCAGATGTCTGACTGCTGGGATGCTGATGCTCATCTTCAGGCCAGAGCCCCACATCTGCCCTCTTGCTACATACCCCGCCAAGAAACCACTTAAGTTTCAAAGGTAGAGGCCCACAGCTAAATTCTTCCTGGCTACACTCCGCTCTCACAATTTGGCAGGTCTATCCCTACATTTTTCCCTGCTTGGTGCCATAGAGTGCAGTCCTTCTAGGTGACCTGGCTTTCCCTGAAACTGTCTTAGCAGAGAAGCTGGCAATTGCAGGCAGGACTTGGCAGAGCTTTCACCTGAGATATCCACACTGGTGACCCCAGACTACCTACTGAATGAAACCCAGCCTAGTGTTTTCACCCTCTAGGTGAAAGTTGGCCAGCCACTTACCTATGGCTTCTTTACAGGGAGCTGCCCAGACTGCATACTGCAGAGAAGCCCGCTGGCTACTGTGTCCAGGGTTTAGATCTTTATGGTGTCAAAATCATAGATGTTAAATGATTCACACCTGTCATTTGTAGAGTCGTCCTCAGAAACCAACACAAATAACTTTATATTTTAAAGTCAGGAACTGAATCGTACTTGTCTTTGACCTCAAACACCTGCCACAGCGCTGGACACACAGAATACACTCTACATGCTGAGTGTCTTCATTTATCTTTGCTGCTGTTATACAGGGGACTTAAGTAGGTGCCTTTACACAACAGAAAATTGCTTTTTCTCAGTTCTGGAGCCATACAAGTTCACACTGAGGCACCAGATTTCTGATTCCTTCCTTGTTAGTTGCCTCGAAAGTTCCTTGGTTCCTCGATGGGACTCACTTGGTACCTCTCTTATCTCCAGTGTGCCTGCTCTTATGATTAATCTGTTCTTTGTATAACTCAGAGAGGATTAGATGCAAAAGGTACCTTTCTCATGGAGGTGCCATCAGCCTGAGACCGAGGAACAGTTTGGGCTCCACCCCTACATTCACTCGGATACATGGAATTGACATCAAATCTAACTATCAGAGATATCACAGCATATTTTAATGGAAACATCATTGAATCCATAACTCTAAGTGAGTTAGTGAATGAAATACTTAGTGAATTAGTGAATGAAAGAATGTTTTTTGCTTTTCACACTGCAGCCATGCCTTGAATAATTTAACCAAATGACTAAGATCTCAAGTTGACTGTGACCTATATCCTAAGCATTACCTCAGCTCCCAGCACCAGACTGTGGAAGTGGGGGAGCTCTATTATGTGTCCTGGTCTTGCTTGGCTTTTTAATAAGTCCCTAGAATAACTATTATATTCTGTTTAAGTAACATGAAGTCCAAAACTGCCAAGTTGCATGTCCTAATTATTTGAGTTAGAGTTGACCAAGAGTTTTGATTCATCTCTTTTTAGCCTCTCTGATCAATAAAACAGTGAGCACATAATAGGTGTTCAGTAAACGCAGGCTAAATTTTTCTTCAGTGTTGAATAAATGTACATCTATCCTCACAAACAGAGCCTATGAAGAGAGCTACGGGTCTAATTCTTGCAGAAAAATTCAGAACAGCCTGTGATTAGTGAATTTGTTCCATTTCCCAAGAAATAATTTTAACCTTTAAACACAGAAGGTCAGCATCCCCTCTCTCTGCTCATGCATAATTCCCCCTGCCCTCTGCTCTTCAGTGCCTCTGCTCCCTGCCTGAGAGAGAGCTGGAGTCAGCAGGAGGAAGCTTGTGGTGCTCAAAGACCCAAGCTGCCTCCCTGGGATTGACTAAGTCCTCAGAATATGTTGTCTGATTTGTTACATTATTAATAAAATCGCAAGAAGTTTGGGAGGAAACTTTTCCCACCTAGAAAAAAAATAGTATTTATATGCCACACGCTGTGCAAACCGAGGAGGAAGAACGTCAATTAAACAGAATCTATTCCCTTTGAATCTTACTGGGCAGCCAGTGCCAACACAAGACTTAGAAACCTCAGAGGGAGTGGGATGAGTTGGGTTGAGCTAGTCAGGGACACGGGCGGTGAGTAAGCCCCATACCAAGGCCGGAGGAAAGCCAGCCAAGAGTCTGGAGCATTGTTACAGAGAATGGGTGACGGTGTTGGAACTAAGCAGGGTCGGGGTCCTCTGACGGGCGATGGCTCACAAAGGCAAAGAGAAATCGATTTCCTGAAATAAGATCCAAGTTGGAAGGATGTCTTGGTTCTTGGGTCCCAAATTTCCTGCAGAGTCAGCCTGAAGTGGGAGGAGGTCGGGTTAACCTAGGCAGATGCATCCACCAAGCCAGCCACTCTCACGAGTGGAGCTAATTAGCGTTCCCTAGATACCCTGTTGCCATCAAGTCACTTCTTACTCGTGGTGACGGAGTGTAAGAGCGGCACTGTGCCACGCAGGGTTTTCAGTGGCTGCTTTTTCAGAAGTAAAGCCCCAGGTCTCTTTCCCAAGGCAGTTCTGTGTGGTCTTGAACCTCCTTTTGGTTAGCGGCAAGCACATTTGCCATCTAGTGAGGTAGTCACACTCCATAATCTTAGTGGGTGTTTCTTAGCACTCATGGCATACAAGTCGTATGCAAAAGAGTAGCCCCTCCTAAAAGTCGTCCTTGGTTCCCCAACTGAAATAGCACCCCATCTTCAATTGCCCTACTTTATATTTTCCTATCATGACTCTTGCGGTTTGCTATCATAGGACTCATTTATTTATATATTTAGAGGGATTGCATATTGCACATTGACCATCTGCCCTACATGAATACAAGCTGTATGTGGACCATAGCATTTTATTCACTGCTATGTTCCTAGCTTCAGGATCAGTACTTTACACAGGGTAGAGAATCCATACACCTTTAATGAAGTTAACCTAAATGTATGCTGAACTAAAAGTCCAAAATCTTTGTTCCCTGAACTGTCCATAATCTAGAGTTCACCTCATCTCTATTCGTGCAATGAGTGTTTGACTAAAAATGTATCATTGTCTCTCTCACATTCCAGCTCATTTTTTCACTTTTTCAAAATCTGTATGCTGGTCCCAACATAATGGTGGTTCCTCTCCAGCTTGTGATAATGCCCCTCAAACCGGAGCCACACACGATGGGCCCTCCACGATGCAAGCTGCTGATAAAATAGAGAACACACAGAGGTGCCCCTCACACTGCCAGTGAATATATCCCCTCCGACCTGCATTCTTTACTTTAAATTACTTGAGTCAGGAATCACTGAGATTGAGGCTCTCAGACCCAGAACGGAGCTTAACGGTGAACGGAGCTTAACGGTGGAATGACTGGAGCAACCCTTTGATAAATGGGGGCCCCACGGCCAAGAATAAAGAAGTAACAAGGGTGTGTGACTTCCCCACAAGGCTTCTCTTTGTCATCATGCAAATTGCTGTAATGAGTTCAGAAAACTTCAACTACATAAAATAAGTTATTTTAAAACCTAAAGACAGAGTCCCTCCGTTTTCCTTTAGTTTTTTTGGCTTGGGTGTTTCCATAGCAACAAGCTTCCAGCATGGCCCTGAGCTTTGATGCAAGAACCCAGAACCATAGCAAACAGCAGATTCCATTCCCAAGAAGTAATTCTTTATCTTTCTCCATCTATGGATGGGACTCATGGACAGCAACAGGAAGGATTGAGACGTCTGCCCTAAGCCACCCTTGGTTTTCCTTGGTCTTAAACATTCCTTCCTTCTCCTTCTTTCAGGGCTATCCCCACTGAGACTTGCAAAATTTATTTGGATGGGGTACAAACGCCACTTAGATGTACTTAGATGTACACGGGCCAGCAGATTCTTAAACACAGAGGAGAGTTTTTTTGACATTTGAAAGCATAACCTTCTTTGGCTCTGACGGGCCAGTTCAGTAAAGGTAAAAGAAGACGGCTGCCATGAGATGTATTTGTTGAATGAATAAATGATGGATGCATGATTTCAGTAAATGAAAAAGCAAATACACATATTATTAAACCATTGATACTCAACTGAGATTCAACTAGCTGTGTTGGCTATTAATGGTTTAGAGCTGCCAATTCTCCAGAGATTTACTCTTCCATCAGGGAAAATTACACCTAGCGCCTCTCCTCTTAATGTTGAAACAAGAGATATGAACATTACGATATCATTCATGCTATAGAACTTGGATGGGAAAAGAATAAAGCTGAGATAGCATCCCTACTTAGCTTTCTTCACCTGTTCTATCTAGCTTCCCTTAACCTTTTTCTCCTGAGAGCACTCCTTCAATAGATCACTGTATCAAAACTCTTCATCCTAAACTCGCCTGGAAAGCCTGACCTATATGGTAGACCCGGTCAGCTAGAGAAACAAATTCATTGACACTCATCTATGTGTAAGAGGGAGCTTTATATCATAGAGAAATTACATCTTCAGAAAATATCCCAACCCAGTGCAGATCAAGTATGACTAGCCCATATGTCTGATACTAGTCTATAAATTCCTCTTCAGACTCACAGAGCACATGCAATGCTGCTGAATGCAGGAATACCACAGCCAGACAGTGAAAAGTCGGTGGATCCACTGGTAGTGGAAGCATCTCAGTGCTGGCGAGGGTCTCCATGTGGCTCCTCCAGCTCTCTGAGTGTTTCCTCCACAGGAAGGTGGAGTAGACAGAGAGTGTGGCCCTACTCTAGGGAGAAAGAGAGGAAAGCTCCCAGAATCCTCATGAAAAGGTCACACCCACCAGGAGGCATCATCGGGCTATGACCTGATTGACAGGCTAAATTCCACCCCTTCATTCTATTGATCAAGTGACCACATCTAAGATACATTGCAACTTGCCCCCTACAGTCCTTCTACATTTCCTTCATCTACCATCCAGCTCTTGTCTGCAGTGTTCAATGTCTTTCGACTTCCACTTCTGAGGTGTGCTCCAATCGCATCCAGACAAGAAGTCAGCAGCCATGGTTACACTCGTATGGTAATGCAGATATTCAGAAGTAAACTGTCTGAAGTCACAGTTTTAGACACGAGGTGAGCAACTTAGCTTGACAAGAGGCTCCGAGCTGCCAAGAGGTATCTTCAGGTCTATGCACAACCCGCTGCTGCTGTCATGAATCATTTACGGAACAGATTTGGGGAGAAAGAAGAGACAGAGGCAGGTGGTAAGACGGGCAACACAGAGATGGGAGCAGAAGAAACGACTCCCATGTGCTTATTTTGAAAGCTCACCAGGTGGCCTCCCCACACTTTACCTGGGAAAGCAGTAAACCAGGCAGCCTGCTGCCGCCTCCTCTGCTGTCGCCACCACCACCACCTCCTTCGCCTCCTCTTCTCTCTCTGCTGGGAAGACTAAAGTGAACCTTCTCTTTAAAATTGGACAGACCTTCAAATAGCAGGTCCAATTTGAACACCGGGTATTGTCTGGAAAGATTCCCACGGTCCTGGGCCCCATGTCTGAATGTGTTTGAAGGTTGAGGAAACTTGCAAAAGACCCTTGGCCTGTTCTTTTATCCTCCTTTCCTTCCTCCTCCATGAGCAGCCCTCCTTTATCCTTGACTCTTTTGATCTATTTCCTTCTTCCGCATTTTCAGGAGATGACATGAGATGCTCAATTCTCTTCTTTGCTCGTTCCCTCTCCTAGGTTCCAGTGACTGGTAGCTAATGACAGCCATGCCAGCTTCATCAAGATCTTCTCAGATTGGTCCTGTACGTGTCGTGGGTACAGTAGACTCATGGACGAAACTCATTGAAAACAACCATTCACCTACGCACGGCTTTCTCTTGATCCTCACGGTCTCCTCTTTAGCAAGCTGTACTTTCAACCAGCTGCCCAATCCATTGCAACATGCTTCTTGACTCTTTGCTTCCTCTTCTTTTAACCAGTAAAACACTGTCCTTGCCCTATATTCCAAATGGCCCCCAAATTCTTTCCCTCCCCATCTCCCCGTATCAAAGAATCACCTCTTGCCGTAACAGGTGCCCTATTCCACCAACCCACAGTCAGATCTCTACAAACTCTAAATTAAAGCCTGTTAGCCTCTACGTAAATCCCTTTCTGAATATTTGCTCACGCTCACAGTCCTCCACCAGAAGAAAGAGAGTCAGAGAAGAGAAATGGAGTAGAAGGTAGGAAATTGAGGGGGAGGATCGTCTTAACTCATGCATTTGTTCATTCATTAAATTATACCTTTAAAGCTTAGACTGAGTCCTTCTGAGAGTCTCCACATCCAAGCACTGAGTGCCCTTGTTTATTTCCTTCATAGAGCTTGCCTTCATTTTTATTATTTGATTTCATTCACTTTTGTGAACTGAAAAAACGGGTGTCTCATTTTTATGAATGTAAGTTTCTAAAAGAAATGGTATATTCTTTGTCTTGTTCAGTATCGTAATCACAGCTCCATAGCAGCACATAATAGGCATCCAACAAATATTTATGGAATGGATGATCAACTAAACGTTCACGAGATCGTTTCCAGCCAGAGTCAGTTGCCCCAACACTGGCGTGAGAACACATTTGTCATCAAAAGCTAAGCATTTACCTTAGTGTCTGCCAGGCTCAATGCTGATAGGGTGAGGTGAGCACGAGGTTCACAAATTAAAAAGGGGGGGATTCACAACAATGTCCCGCTGGGAAGATATCTGACCAAGATGTAAAGGGCTATCAGTCAAATAGGTGGGGTCCAAAGGCTCCCACCCAGTGGAACTGCCAGCCTTAGTGCTGGGATCATCCCAGCACATGGAAGTGAGGCCATGAGGAACATTCTCTCCCTGTATTTTATGTTTATCCAGATCCCATGCCCCTATTCCATCTGTTCAGAGCCCAGAAGGAGGGAAAATTGCCTTCCACTTTGTACTTTGTCAGAAAACCAAAAGGTGTGTGTGTGGGGGGCGGGGGGGGGTGTCTTCTGTTTATAAAGTGAGAAAGAAGAAGAAAGAGTAGGATTAAAGTAAAGGAGAAATAAAGAAAAGGTAAAAAGGACAGGGGCCTAGAATAGTGCATCCAACCAAAGCAGGATGCATGCAGAAAATGACCACATTGCACACACAGTGTGATTAAAACCCCTAGGACTGGTCAACACTTTAGCAATGACCTGGGTCCAGAAACGCTAGTCAGCAGCCCAGGCCTTGAAGTGCATCCCAAGGACTAAGGCTCTGCACACCTGAATCCGGTCATGGACCACTAGTGGATGCGGAACTGGTGCTATCACAAAGAAAACAGTCATTAAATGCTTATTTATTGAAGGATTACAACAAAAGTGGAAAATCTCCCTTGGAAGGTAGAGACTGACAGTGTTGGACGGAGGGTAAGGCCCAGCTCATACTCAACCCTCCCTCCTGGAGAAAGATCCTCCTTTCCCCTACCTTGAGGTCCTCAGCACGAATGCCTCCCTGATTCATCTGGCCCTTCCTCGGGAGCTCTCTGCAGAGCGTGTTTCTCCTATTGTGAAGCAGCAGGTCAAATTCTAAGTACTGCTCATAACTTGTCACTCCCGTGCCTTCAATCCCCATCTCAGCTCTAGCCTCCTCTTGGAAGCTGGCTGTCTCCAGCCATCCTTAGCTCCACCTAAAGCAGTGGTTCTCAACCTACGGGGGCGCTACCACTTTGGGGGTCGAATGACCCTTTCACAGGGGTTCCCTGATTTATAACAGCAGCAAAATTACAGTTAGGAAGTAGCAACGAAAATCATTTTATGGGGTCACCACCACAAGAGGAACTGTAGGAAAGGGTTGCGGCATTAGGAAGGTTGAGAACCCCTGACCTACAGCAAAGCGAGTACCTTCTGGATGTGTCATCTCCGAAGACCTGCTGGCTGGCTGGGAATTGAGATCAGAAGTCAGGAGGAAATGGGTGTTAGCCCGGCATGCAGGGGTGGTCATAGGGCAAAGCAGACCGGGGTGAGTGAGGGGTGTTGTAGAAGAACTCACCCGTGCTCTCTACGCAGCAGGAACTTGGGGCCCATGGACAGTGATTGACAGAGAAGCCACGGTCACCAGAGACTGAGAAAAAAATCAGGGCAAAGCCCCCCAGACTGGGAGTGTGACTCTGTCTCAAGCTGGTCTTCATCGGAGTCCTTTGATGCAGCTACATCCAACCAAGCTGGCGTAGCTACGAACACTCATGACACTTGCTTTTGTTAAAACCTGCCCAAGAAATCATTCGTACTCAGGCATGTCTTCATCCCCTATCTCATTGCCTCTGGTGACGGCTGTGGTGAGTGTTGGAGCAGGCAAAATGATACAATGATGATGGTAGAGGGGATGTAGCTCACCCAGGATTGTCACAGGAAGGATGTCATGCCCCAAAAGGTGAGGATAAGCCAGTGAGCACTAATATGCACAGTCACATGTGGGTGTGGACATGAGAAAGGTCATAATGGTCACACTTGGGGGGCGGGGGCGCGGAAAAGACAATCGCTCTTGCTAAGATGGGTCAAAAAATGTATTGGAATCCTGCACCTGGTTCTGAGTTCTGTTGGGGTTCTTAGAGAAAGACCAGAGGGCAGCCTCAAAGGTGACATGCAGACAAAGCAGCCGAGCCTGGGAGAAAGCGGTAAAGAAGCTGGGATTATTCATCAGGGAAGGGCAGGCAGGCAGGATTTAATACAATCTTCAGGTATCAGAAGGGTTCTCAGACAATGCAGTCTAAGTCTTGGCAGTGGCTACTGAGGATAGAGGAGGAGGAAAGAAGCTTAATCCGCAGCATAAGGGATTTAGGATAGCTATGGGAGAGAATTTCCTGATGGCGAAGCTTGTTAAAAGTTGCAATGAATGGTCTAGAGAGAGATTTGGGTCTGCTCTGGAGGCTTGTAGCAGGAGAAGAGATTATCCTCCAGCAGGGGCAGTTTATCTCTAATCCTGCCTGAAGGCAGGGGAATGGACACAATGACCTTGGGGTCTCCTTCAGTCTTTTAAAGCAGGCCTTCCTACAGCAGGCCAGGTAACCCTGCTGACTGCCTGGGCGGTGCCTTTTAGAAAGGCTCCGAGTATTCCCTGAAATCAGAGACCAGTGTGTGCGACATCTCCTTTTCCTTTTCTATTTTCTTGACCTCAGTTGTCCCGCAGCAATGGCCAGGCGTTTCCGCACACTAAAGATAAAAGCCGACCGTTACTGTCAAGTTAATTCTAAGTCAGGATAACCCTGTGTAGTTCAGAGTCCCACGGGGCTCACTACATAGGGTCACTGCATAGCTCTGACCCTTGGGAAGCAGAAACCCAGGGCTCCCTTCCAAGAAACCTCTGGGTAGATTCAGACCCCCAACATTCTGATTAGTAGCTCAGCACTCAACTCTCTGTGTCCCTGAGGGCCCAGTGAAGGGGCAGTGGAAAAGAGGAAGGCCTTGAACGAGGTGGATTGACCCCGTGGCTATAACAGTGGCTCGGACATAGGCACAACTGCCAGGATGACGAGGGGCTGACTGGGTAGTGTTTTGTTCCCTGGTGCATGGGTCTCTCTGCGTCGTTGGGAACCAACCGATGACACCTCCCGTACCACGGACAAGAGGTCTTCTCCCAGGAGGGCTCCGCATGCATTTAAGAAGTCCTAGGATGCACATGCTGACCCCCTCGGGCAGGAGTAAAGAAAAAGTGGAGGGGATTCACAACTTACGACCACCAGCAAAGACGGCAAAGGCAGACCCCAGCTTTTCTACTGCAGTGTTTCCACTTCCTGTCGGTCAAGCGACAGGCTTCCTGTAAGCCGGAGACTGTGTCCAGCTACTCTCCATAGGTGCGGCCAGGAGTGGGGGGCGGGGGACTAATTCAGAGGAAAAGAACATATACTCTTATGTACTAGACAGGGAGATGGCCCTTGGAGCCTGGCACAGAAAGACAACTGGTAACAGGCAGGCAGAGCCCTGGCAGGCCTGGCTTCGGGAGACTTGGGGGCAGGGTCCAGAGAAAGGTGAGGTATGGTCAGGGAAAACACTCAGAGCTTCTCACCTGGTCTCAAAGTGGTTTCACAAACACTGGCAAATACTTTGTGAATGGTATGCCATAAACGTTGTTTTTAAAGTAGTGGCCAGGTATGTTAAAAAACAAACAAACAAACAAACAAACAACTTAAGAATCACAGTGGATCTAATGCTTTCTAGTACCCAAAGGTCCAAAGAAAGGAGAACTGTGACTTTCTGGAACCATCGAATAGGACTCTATTTAGTGTTTAAAGTGACGGATAAAATTGGAAGTGGCTTACCTTTCCCAGTGGCGAAAGAGCTATCCATCACCTAGTTCTGTACCTCGCCAGAGATGGATCTGGAAAGGCTCTTCCTCCCTGCTATTTCTTTGTTAAAGCATGAGGCTTCCTTCCGGTGCCTTCCCTTCATCCTCCATAGCTCCGTTTCAGCCCTGATGTATGGTGTGCACAGTCACCCTACTCCCTCCCACCTCAAAAAGGGCCCTTGGGGCCACAGGCTTCCCTTCAAGGGTGTCTTAGTTGCCAAAGACTTGACACACCTGGGTTCTGGACTGCCCCACCTTTATTTAACAGGGCTATACGGTTTTGAAGCAAAATGACTATGAATATGTCGGAGAAGGAATCATGGAAATCCATTATTCTGTCCACTACACACCTCAGAACTGAGACTTGCTGCATGTAATCAGCGGCATTCTCGGCCTCCAGTAAAGCTATTTTCATTTCATAGAGCAAGTCTGCAAGTCAAGTCATTAGGGAAATAGAAATGGGGAACTTATATGTCTAATTGGAAAGTCTATTGTACTTGCAAAGTACCTTTGTTTTTTCTAAAAATTCAAGGGAAATACAATGAGCTTATACTTGCAGGCAGATCGATGCTCTGTTTCTCCCTGCATGAGCACAACGCGAGAGCCCCCGGCTCTGGACTCATCCCAGTCCTGGCTCAAAACAAGAAAAAACTAACTCACTGCTATCGAGTCAATGGTGACTCGTTGCGACCCTATAGGACAGGGTAGTACTGCCCCCCGGGAGTTTCGGGGACTGTCACTCTTTATAGGAGTAGACAGTCCTAGTGATTTCAAACTGCTAACCTTGCAGTGATCAGCTCAGCGCATAACCATGACCCCACCAGGGTTACACTGGATAAATAGCTGCAAACGATCAGGAGGAAACATGTCAGCTCCCGAAACCAAGCAAAATTGCAAGGAGTGGCAAAGTTCCTTTTATTTTCATGGCAGGCAAAATCCTGAGGACATAGCATATTTCCAACACTTTAAATTTAGTGTTTCTATCTTATATTCAATACCCCCATGGACACGGCAAGGAGCCCTGACCAAACAGTCCTCATGCGTTGGACTGCAAACCACAAGGTCAGCAGTTGGAAGCCACCAGCAGCTCTGATGGGGAATAGAAAGAGGGGGCTCACAGGGGCAGTGCTACTCTGTCCTGAAGGGTACCCTGAGTCAGCATCCACTCCATGGCAGTGAGATTTTTTTTTGTTTTTAATCTACATGGCACAGTGCGAGACCAAGACACCTCTGTGAGCTGCAGAGCCTTCGTTTATTAAATGCTGATTCGACAGAAGTACCTTGGTGCTCTCAAGGGGAGACATCATGGAAGGGGTGGACAGACAAGGAGACCAAATGGGTAACATTCTACTCACCCACCCCAACTTTCACTTCACTGAGATTGCCGCATCTCTATCTGTTTAATATATTTGTATTCTACATAAGACGATGTTTGAGAGAAATGGCTTATGCTACTTAAATGCACATGCATAGAATTCATTGAAGTAAATAATCTCTAAGGTCTCCTTGAATTTGGGTAATTTAACGTCTAGTCTCCTAACCGAGCCCTGTTGACCTAGTGGTTCAGATTTGGGCTGAGGTCCACAGGTCAGTAGTTCAAAACCAACAGCCAGCTCCTAGGGAGAAAGATGGGACTTTGTCTTCTTGTGAACAGTGACAGTCTCACACTCACAGAGACAGTTCTACCCTGTCCTATGAGGTCCCTATGAGTCAGCATTCACTTGCTGGAAGTTAGTTTGAGAGGTTCCTAATCTATCTGTTGAGACAAAAAAGAAAACTTAAAACAAACATAGTTACTGTCAAGTACACTGTGGATTAGAGAGATCCCACATGTGTCCGAATACAACTGTGACCATCCATTTTTAATGGCCAATTTTCCAGAAATAGATCACCAGGCCTTTCTTCTAAGGTACCTTTGAGTGAACTTGAGTCTCCAATCTTTCAGTTAGCAGCCGAGTTTGATACCTGTTGGACCACCAAGAGAAGGCCTCATTGAACAACTTGGATGGGGAGGCTCAGCTACACAGGGATTTTCTGGACTGTGTATCCCCAAAGTACTGAGGTAAGAAGTGAACTGAAACCACGGTGTGCTGCCTGGGAGAAGCGTGAAGTGAATGATGTGCTTGTTGATTCTGCATGACATGGCTTCAGATAGAGCTGCAGTTCTCAACCTTCCTAATGCCGTGACCCTTTCATACAATTCCTCGTGTTGTACTGACCCCCCCCATAAAATTATTTTCATTGCTACTTCATAATTGTAATTGTGCTAGTGTTATAAATTAGGTGACCCCTGTGAAAGGGTTGTTTGACCCCCAAAGGGGTCACGACCCACAGGTTGAGAATCGCTGAGACAGAGCAATGGCAACTCCTACATCACATAGGTTTTTATAGAAAACAGAGCTTTCCTGGTTCATAAAATTATGTCTCTTGTGAGTTGGAAAAATTAAAACATTCAAATTTACCTTGATTTTCAGCTGGGTTCTAGGTCCCCCTTATAAATAAGATCCTGTTTACTTAATAGGAACAGACTCTGTCTTTAAAAAGCATAGCAGATTGGATCCACACAAAAAGTGGGAGCATTACTCTCAGAGTTTGTAAATATGATGGAGTGTCAAGGGGCATCCTCTGACTGCACAAGGGGCATGGAGCATCAGCCCGAAGCCAATTCCGATGAGGCAGATCAGACCTGTCTCTTCCCTCCACCTTATTTACCAAGTCTGACACCAACTGTGCCTTCCATGGGGCTCTCTGCCTCCCTGCGGAGTGTGAGCATCCATTGCAACGACCACACAGACCGCACAGAGCATACTCATGATGATGGGCCTTATTAGAGAATTAATAAGTGGCAATTCCGGATCAGAAACGCACAGCCTATAGTTACTCAGTCATGGTGGTTGCCTTTTCTTCATCACGTCCTTTCTAGTTCTGGTCTCTTAGTCAGTTGGCCTCAAGGTCTCTCCCCCACTTGCCCAATGTTACAAAGATCTTTTGGCTCTCCAATAAATACCCAGAGGCACTCTACTCCACCATGAGGCTCAGCCTGAGGTTGCTCAGTCCTAGTTCTGTGGCTCAGCAAACCTGGCTCCCTTGATTAAGTGCCTGCAAGTAACCCACTCTGTAAGGAACCTCTTGCCCACAGTCATTCTGCTTTCTCGCTCCATGGGCCATCAGGCCACTGCCCCAACTCTGCGGCATGCCTTTGCGGCTGCTCTGCAGCTACTGCTCCTCTACCGCTCTTCTGGATCTCGGCTCCTTGATCAAGGAAGAGCAGAGTGCAAGTGTCTCGAGGCCTGAAGGGTATGCTCCACTTTTGGCTCTTCTTTCTTGATAGTAGTGAGACCCCCTTTGAGATGGCTCACTTTAAACATAACAAGATGCCAAAATTGACCAATCCTCATTTGTTCTGTATATGCATACATACTATTTGCATGTTCCACACATACTAATTTCATATGGGTGCCATGTACCTTATTTACATCATTAACAAGCTATACAATCCTCTTGGTGGGTCACAAGAGGACCTCCCTCATGTTTGCAAAATGTTAACCAAACATTTGGTAGTCCTTACAAGGACTAGCTAGAAAAGTAATACCAAGAAATTCACCATGATGAAGAGCTGATGATTTTTCTATGAAAATCCCCAAAGGGCCCCAAAAGTTAAAAAGAAGGACTAGCACTACAGAATGATTTAACATCAATTACCCAGGTGCAGATAAGAGGGACACCTAAGGACTCCGAACATGACAAGCTGCTATGTCCTCTTGGGAAGTTAGCCCAGCATGCATATACAGAAAGATGTGGTCTGCTTTGTCTTCTGAGTGGTAAGATGTGTGCACACGTGCGCACATTGTCCTCACACACCACACAGTGTCTTTGTCCACCTCTCCTTCACAGAAGGGAGACAAGAAGATAAAGTTAAAAAGCAACTTTTACCCTGCTCTCCAGGAGGTGCATATGAACAAGCGGCTCCAATAATTAGGAGGAAATTCTGAGGCTGACCTGCCCAAGTCAGAGTAGGTCCCGAGTTATATTGACTATAAAACCATAGACACATAACGGAGGACCTGATCCAGTCCTGCCTAGTCAATCATCAGGGCAATCAATTCTCTCTCCTTAAACTCTGCATTAGACTGAGTTTTCTAGAAAAGCCAAACCAGTGACTCTCGTGTGTGTATGTTTAGAGAAAGAGATCTATATCAAGAATTGGCTCATACAGTTGTGTAATGAGTGAATCCAGTCCTGTTTAATGTAAGTCCATTGGTCAGATGTAAGCTGTCCCTATAGCTACAGGGGCTGATGAACAGGGAGCAGGAAGGTGAAGCAGGAAGACCGCAGGCTGGTGGATGTAGAGCTGAATGAATCCACTGTCTGCAGTCCACTGAGGACCCCTGGCATCAGTAAGCCAAGTAAGAGGAAGACAGGCGATAGAAAAGAAGGAGGTCCATGAACCAGATGCAGGATCTAGATCCGGCAGTCAAAGAGAGCAAGCTTCCACACACTGTCAATCTGTGCTAAGAGGAGGTCACCGCAAATGAAACCTCCTTCCTTTGTATCAGGACTATCTATGAGCCGGTTAACGGGGTGGCTGCTTCACAAACAACCCCACTGTGGAACTGACCACACCAGGTAAGATCATATCTTGGGAGAATCCTGGCCAAACCAAGTTGATATAAAACCTAAATAGCACACTCTATGTGTTGGGAACACTCTCGGATATGGAAATCAACTGCTCTCCTAGCATGAGGGTTGGCTGGATTTGCATGGGCTGCAGGGACTGGTTTGTAGTTGACAAAACTCTTAACTCCACCCAAAGTCTCACCCCACACAGATAGAAAGCAGATCCCCAGGGAAATGGGAGGCTGTCCAGGGAGGAAGGAGAGCAAAGCAGATGTCTCAGAGTGATAAATGACTAGTCTTTTTGTGCTGAACTCTTATTACTGAGCTGTGTACCATTTGGCCCCATGTATTTTTAAAGCATACGTTAAGGAGCATTTATTAAAATGTTTTTAAATTGTCCTTCTCAAAAAGAGACTCTGACAGGCCACTCAGTATACTGCAAAGGTAGGTTAAATACCATTATCTCTGCTGCAAAGATAGGGAGACAACAATGTAATGGATTACCTTAATTTCCCAGAGACATGCGGTGAATTCATTATTGGGGGTCGTGGGGGATGGGGGGGGAGTGGAAGGAAGGGAGACACAGAAAATCCGATTTCAGAGTCCTGAAGCCTAGGCTGCCAAGCAGCCACCTCGGAGGGTGCTACTCCCAACCCGGGCTTTCAGATCGCAGGCACCTCCAGGAGCTCCGAATTAAAATGTGCAGCGAAAACCAGTTCACCACGTCGCACACGGCCAAGGCTCACCGCGCTGCCTCGCACTACCAGGAGAGGAGGGGGAACGATCCAGATCCTAATTTAGTTCAGGAGCTTGGTTTTGGGGTTTTTTTTTACACTGACAAATTGTTCTAAAAATGATTTCCTGATGAGAGTCAAGTAACTGAGGCCAAAACTGTGAGATTGCTGTGCTGTCAGCGTACTAATTGAGTTTCCTAGCAACTCCTCCCATCCTGCCTCCCCCCAACACGCACGCACGCAGGCACACGCACGCACTGTTAGGTAGAAACAACACCTCTGTCAGTCTGCGCCACAATCGATAAAGCAAAGCTGGCGAAGGTCCAGCACCACCGATGCGTCCTGGAGGTAGACGGAGGAGGGAGGCACCCTGGGCAGCGCAGAATTCCTTGGCAGAGGCAGAAAAGAGGGGCTGCCACCTTCCACTTCTCTCTCCACGGTTGTTTGTGGCCACCCATTCGGCTCCATCCCACCGGACCCCCAAGTACCACATCAGACCCACGTTGCTCAGCCCGCCCGGCACCATCTGCATAATCATCTATAAGGGTAGTGGTGACATGATTATGAGTTGGGTTGCTAGCCACAAGGTCAGCAGTTCAAAACCACCATCCACTCCAGGGGAGAAAGACAGGGTTTTCTACTCGCATACAGAGCTGCAGTCTCAGAAACTCCCAGAGCTGTTTTACCCTGGCCTCCGGGGGTCACGGTGAGCTGGGATGGGCTCCATGGCAGAGTTGTTTTGTTGGGTTTTGTTTGTTTGTTGTTACTTCAGGGACTCATCTTTCAGAACTGTACCACACAATATTCTGCTGTGATCCCTAGGTTTCCATGGCTGGATGTTCCACAGTAGACTGCCGAGTCTGGCCTCCTAGCCGATCTCCATCTGGAAGCGCGGCTGAGACCTGACCACTGTGAACAATCCTGCTGGTATTTGAAGTGACGGTGGCACAGCGACCAGAATGATAGCAACATGAAAGCCATCAGGGCCTGACACACTGAGAGACAGGTGGTGGAATTCTTTGCTACTACCCCCTACAAATCCACAACTTCAATATAAAAGACACACTAGCAATCTCCGAGGATTTTCTCGGCTTTGCAGCCTGCACCACTCTTTCCCTTAGGGAAGCAGGGAAACCAGCACAAACACCCCTCCAAGACGTTCACCTCCCTAGTCGATCTTTTCTTCATCTGACTGAAAGAATGAAAAATGATAAGCAGAAGTCAGATCAATGAAAATAAGACAAGAAATTTCCTGAACTGCCTTGATTTTCTTTACCATAAACTTGGAACATCATTTTGGAATCTTCAGCATTAGTTGGAAGAAAAGGAAAATCATGACTTTATTCATTGATTAAACATTGTTACGCCGTAACAGTATCCATGGCCCTGCCCTTTGTGATTCCAGATCATTCCTTCCAGCAGGGAGCCCTACTAACAAGCCCTAAAACTATGCTTCACCATCCTAAACTAGGAAACCCTAAAAGCAGGAACACCATCAGCTCCAAGAATCTCACTTTGCAGACGACAAAAGGAAGCCTAGCAAGGCTGCTGTCCTTGGGTCCTCGTGATGTATTGACAGATATAGAGTAGGAATCCAACCATTTACGCCATCAGTCCTGATTCATAAAATTAGACCCTTCCAAACTAGATTTTGATCATTTCAGTGTGAAGGAGAAGCAAGAGTCAGTTTGCCAATATTCACACCCTTACAGGAGATGGAATCTTTTCTAAGCCAAACCATATCGGTAAATTCTCTAATTTAGTCAGATGATGACTCACTTTACATGATAAATGTTTCTAAAAAGTTGCATGCAAATCAAATTTTTGTAAATTGAATTACTTTTTTTAAAAGCACAAGACAGATTGCTTTGTAAAGGAACCCTGGGCTGAATATGAGAAATATTTCTGCAATTTAAATAATAACGACCTCCATAATTTATCTCTTCTGTAACTTCACAATTTAATATTCCTTACTTTTGTTTATCACTTGTTTTAAAAAGAAAGATCTATATTTTATAGCTAGTGCCACCAAGGAGTTTGAAACACATTAATAATCACCAATACTTTGTCCCTACATCTCCTTAAGAGCGAGTAAGAGATTGGTATACTCATTTGACAGAAAAAGCAAGATCTGGAATAAGGAGTGAGCCAAAAGCATGGAGAAAGCATGATGCACCTGAGATCACCAAGTGTTCTTGGTTGTAAATTCTGTGATCCCATCTGGTTTTTTGTTTGTTTCTTTGTGGTTTTGACAACAAAAATGAAGTCATTGGGTACTGACTTTTTCCAATGTAGGACACTAAAATTACAAAGATGAAAGAGATATGGTTCTACATCTTAAGGTTCAACAATCTACTGGGAACAATCCATGTAAAGATTAATTCTAACTCAATTTTGTGTGTGACTCTTGTCTCCTTCACTTTGAGTTCCTTAACTGAACTTTGAGTTCCTGACAGGTAGACCTGCACACTGTGGTATATTGCTTTCTGCTTAGGACATTTCAAGGCAGCTATAAGCACCCTGGAAGACATTTCTGACATCACAGACAAGTGGACAATGGATGTCAAGGAAAACCACCACAAGGCATCTTAAAGACACGTACTCAGGAATCCAGAAATAGCCTCATAGCCTGGTTTCTGTCTACTCAGCTGAGTTACCTACAAAACATGAAGAGTTAAATATGTTTGACAAATCACTCCATAATGACATGTCTTTACTAAACCTCCTTATATGCCCATCCCTGAACTGACCAGTGTGAGGAAGAAAAGGAGAGAGTCTTTGAGGAACTCAAAGTTCAGCTAACAATAAGGATTGGTCCTTCTCGATTATAGGTCCAAAGTAAAAGAACCCTGATGGCAGTATGGAACTCCTACTCAGCTGATTGGTGGTTGAACCTAGTCGTTGCTAGGTCGTTCCGGCAAGATAAATGGCCTGCTCATCTGCTCCTGTAAAGACCACAACCAGGAAGCGCTGGGAGAAGTTCTACTCGATCTTACAGGGTCACTGGGAGCTGCAAACTGCTGGCTGGCAATGTAACAGCAGCATCATGATTAGGCTGGTTCCTAGTCACAGCTACTTTATGTATAAAAGAATGAAGTGTTCTCTGCTCCCGTGCCATCCCCCCGATGACTGGATTATTGTTATTTCAGTCTGTTGCTGCAGGCGACTGTGTCAATCCATTTCCTTGAGGGGTTCCCCTGTTTTCATGGATCTTCTATTTTGTAGCATGATATTCTTTTCTAGCTATTGATCTTTCCTCACAACGTCTCCAACGTCAGTCATCTGAAGTCCTGCCTGCCTCAACTCTAAGGAACATTCTGGCTGCACTTCCCCAAAGACGGGTGTGTTCATTCTCTTTGGTAGTTCACAGTATGTTTGATCTGCTTCATTGTGTTAGTGGCTTCATGGGGCTGTCCCCAAAATCCCACACGTGGATGGCTTTACGCAGCAGAAATCTACTTTCTCACCGGTCGGGACACGGGAAACTGTCCTGAGATGCGCGGCTCAGGCAGAGCGTTTTCTCTCCATAATTTGGGGACGGGCACAATTCAATTCATAACCTTACACCCTCTGTCCCCCCAAATCCATGGCCTTCCCTGATCAAAAATATATTAACCCTATTACGGTATCCCAAAAGACCAAGTCCACTCGATGTCCTAAATTTAACCATGACAGACCTTAAAACTCTCCCTCCCTCTACCCTTACCCAATTTCAAAACCACACCCACATTTTCGGCATCATATTAAGCAGCATATCAAATTCTGCGTAGTCATGTCGTGCTGTTGTACAGAAACACGACACAAGACTTTAACAAACAGAAATTTCTCCCACAATAGTTTAGGAGGCTGGAAGTTCAAATTCAAGATGCCAGGCCAAGGGAAGACGTTCTCTCTCCTGGCACTGAAGGAAGGTCCTTATCTCTTCAGGTTCGGCTTCATGGTTTCCCGTACCTTAGCATGTATCTTACTCCATCTCTGTTTCTCTTGCTTGCTTTCTTAATCTTTTGTATTTCAAAAAAGACTGACTCAAGATGCCCTCTGCCCTGAGGGGCTGGGAGCACACTGGTGATGTATTGGGCTGCTAACAGCACGGTCAGCGGTTTGAAACTGCCAGTCCCACTGCAGGAGAATGAGGCATTCTACTTCCACAAAGATTTATCATCTTGGAAATTCATAGGGGCAGTTCTATGCTGTCCTATAGGGTCATTTTCAACTACCCTGTCCTATAGAGTCAGCATTAACTGGATGGCAGTGATTTGGCTTTTTTTTTAAATCATTTTATTGGGGCCTCTTACAGGTCTTACCACAATCCATCCATCCATCCATTGTGTCAATCACATTTGTACATATATTGCCATCATCATTTTCAAAACATTCTCTGTCTACTTGAGCCCTTGGTATCAGCTCATTTCCTTGCACTTGTCCTGTCTCATTCGAAAAACCAAGACAAATCATTCACAAATCAGATTATAAACACAATCACAGAAGCTAGGATGTACAACACATATTTGGTGTACAATTTAATTCATAACATTTGCCAATAAAACAATTTGAATGCATAGTATCTGTCATGTGTTACAAGCATCAAAGACTATCGTTCTGGAGGAACTGCTGACAGTTCAATTTGAGAAAGAAGATTCCAAAATACTGAGGGTTGCAGACTAATGACAGCAACTCCCCAGCAGGAGCCCATTCCAGAGACATCACACTCATCTCTCAAGGAAGCTGCCTAGAGAAGTCCTGACCAAGGGAGTAGTTGGCTTCTAGCACCAGTTCACGAACCTGTCTGAGAATCAGAACAACCTAGGCAAAGTACTAAAAATAACCAAATTTCCAGAAAATGCAGTTATTTATCAACTGGTAAAAATCCTAGGAATGTATATTCTAATAAGAATCCCAAGGGATTTTTAAAAGCATTTTATTGGGGCCTTGTAGAGCTCTCATAACATTCCATACATCCATTGTACCCAGCATATTTGTACATAAGTTGTCATCATCATCATTTCCAAAACATTTTCTGCTTGAGCCCTTGGGATCAGCTCCTCTTTTATCCCTCCCTCCCTCCCTCACCTTCCTAGCCTCATGAATCCTTGATCAATTATACATTGTTATTATTATTTCATATCTTACACTGTCCATTGTCTCCCTTCACCCACATTTCTGTTATTCATCCCTTTTGTGTGTGGGGTGTGTGTGTTATATATCCAAGATTGTGATGTGTTCCCCCTTTTCTCCCTCCTCCCCCTCTCTGACCATCCTCCTACCCTCATGATAGCACTACTCCCACTACTGTTCCTGAGGTCCCGATGTGTCCAGAGCTCTTATCTGTAACAATGTGTGTTCTCCAGGCTACCAAGATTGGTAAGGGAAAACTGAGTCATGATAGTGAGGCGGGGGAGAGAATTCAGGAACTATAGGAATGATGTGCTATACTGCACCTTGGTTGAATCATTCCTCCCTTATCACCCTTCTGTGGGGGGATGTCCAATTGTCTATAGATGGGCTTTAGGTTTCCGCTCCAACCCCTTCATTTGCATGAAAATAGTTGTTTGTTTTGGATCTTTTGATACCTGATCCTGTCGACAGGATCAGGCTGCTGTGCTGCTTCTATGTGGGCTTATTTGCTTCCCTGCTGGATGGCTACTTATTTAACTTCAACCCTATAAGGCCCCAGATGCTATATCTTTTGATAGCTGGGCACCATCCTCTCTCTTTAGTACATTTGCTTATGCACCAATTTTGTCTTCCATGATCGGGTTAGGAAGGTGAGTATAAAAGTGTGCCAGCTTATTAGAACAAAGTGTTCTTGTGTTAAGAGAGGTCTGGAGTAGAGGCCCACAGTCCATCTGCTATCTTAATACTTTATATATCTACCGTGGTCTCTATCCCTTTCATTATAGTGTATTTATATATATACATGCCCATAGCTATACCTCTATAAATAGCTTTTGCCTCTTATTTCTTTCCTCTATTTCCTTTCACCTTCCTCCTATCCTGCTATAATGCTCACCCTCCATTCGGTTCTCAGTAATTCCTCTTGGATACATTGCACTTGATTAAACCACACCAGGCATTATACTCCCTCCTCGCCATCAAGTTTAGATCTCTAGTTGGTCCAATATCCCTGAGTTTTTTGGCTGCCCACTCCCACTCCACACCCCTCCTCTCCCATGTCCCCCCAGAACTGCAGGTCTCGTTGTATTCTTGGGATTGTTTGGCCTGCCTTAATCTTAGATAGATAGACATAGGATAAAACAAAAACAAACAAACAAAACAAGAAAAACAAAACAAAACAATAGACAGCTCCAGGTCTGTCTGCTGAGCCTTATATATGTTTTTTGATCAAGTCTGATAAGGTGCCGGGCCTGTCCCCCACGGCAGAAGACTATTTTCAGGATTCCCAGGAACGTGGCTACTTTCCTCCCCTGGCCGCCCTCCTGCACTGCAAGGGATTTTTAGGTAGCTGCTCAATCATGGATTAAATGACTTGTAGAAAAACACTACCCAGTCCGTCCACATCCTCTCCACTGTCCCTATCCTTCCCACTGTTGCAGCCCCTGTGTCAATCCGTCTCAGTGAGGACCTTCCTCTTCTTCACGGCCCCTCCACGTTAACAAGCACGGATTCTTTTTCCACGGACAACATGTCCAAATGTTTTTCCTGACAACATGTCCAAACTATGTGAGATAAAGCCTCAGCATCGTTGCCTCCAAGGAGCACTCTGGCTGTGCTTCCTCCAAGACAAAGTCATTTGTCCTTTTGGCAGGCCATAATATTTCCAATATTCTTTGCCAGCACCATAATTCAAATATATCAGTTCTTCTTTGATCCTCCGAATTCAATGCCCAACATTTGCATGCATAGGAGGCAATGGAAAATACCATGACTTGAGTCAGGTGCACCTTTGTCCTTAAAGTAACATCCTGACTTTTCAATATTGAAAGAGGTCTTGTGCAGCAGCTGTACACAAGATAATGTGTCCTTTGATTTCTTGACTGCTGCGTCAAAGATCATTGATTGAGGTTACAAGCCAAATGTAATCCTTAACAACTTCAATCTTTTTACATTTATCAAGAGGTAACCTATTGGTCCACTTGTGAGCATTTTGGTCTTCTTTATATTGAGCCATTAACCATATTGAGGGCTGAAATCCTTACCCTTCATCAGCACGTGCCTCAAGTCCTACTCACTTCCAGCAATAAAGGTTGTGCCATCCGCATCTCACAGGTTGTGGATAGCCTTCCTCCAATTGTGATGCTTTAGTCTGCATATCTAATCTCTGATCAATTGCTCAGTATACAGATTAAATTGAGTGAGAGCACACAACTCCGGTGCACACGTGTCCTAAGTGTAAATCATTCAGCATCCCCTTGTTGTGTTTGGAAAACTGCCTCTTGATCCATGTACAAGTTCCCAATGAGCAAACTGACACATTCCGGAACCCTCATTCTCATCAAGGTTATCCATCATTTATTATGATCCCCACAGTCAAATGTCTTTGCATAGTCAATGAAATGCCAGCAAACATCTTTCTTGTTTTCAGTCAAGATACATCTTTCATCATCATTGATATCCCTTATTCCATGTCCTCTTCTGAATCTGGCCTGAACCTCAGGCATCCCTTGTCAATGTACTGCTACAACCATTGTTGCATGATCTTCAGGAAAATTTTACTTGCCTGTGATATGAATGATATTGTTCTATAATTTGAAATTCTGTTGGGTCACCTTTCTTTGGAATAGGTAAAAATGTGGATCTCTTCTAGTCAGTTAGCCAAGTAGCTGTCTTCCCAATTTCCTGGCATAGATGAGTAAGTTCTTCCAGTGCTTCATCAGCTTGTAAAAATATTTCAGTTGGTATTCAATCAATTCCTGGAGGCTTGTTTTTGGCTAATGCTTTCAGTACAGCTTGAATAACTTCCTTCAGTGCCATTGATTCTTCTTTATATGCTACTTCGTGAAATGGTGAAATGTCAACTAGTTCTTTCCAATGACTCGGAGTACACGTTCCATCTTTTTGGATGTTTCCTGCATCCGTCAATATTTTGCCCATTGAATCGTTCAATAGTGCAACTCAAGGATGGACTTTTTATCTTCAGTTCATTCCATTTAAAATATGCTGAGAGTGGTTTTCCTTTTTTGTTTTCTAATTCTATGCCTTTGAATGTTTCATTGTCGCTTTTTACCCTGCCTTCTCAAGCTGCCCTTGGAATTCCCTGTCCAGCTCTTCGACATCATCGACCCTTCCCTTTGCCTTAGCTTCTCATCAAAGAACACATTTCAGAGTCTCTTCTGACATCCACTTTGATCTTTTCTTTCTTTCTTGTCTGTTTAATGACCATTTGCTTTCTTCATGTGTGATGTTTTTGATGTCCTTACACAGCTCATCAGGAGAAAGCTTTTATCGTTCTCAATTCTAGGATTTCTCTCATCCATTCTTAGTTAGCTCTAGAGCAGACATGGAAAACAAGGCATTTGGTATATCAGTAATATTAGGTTAAATGCTTGGCCTGCCATTCTCCAATCACGTGACATAAAATAGATTGATTTTGTTCCCAGAGCTTCAGCTTCCTTGTCTATCAAACAGAGATAGAAAAGGACTACCTTGTATGGGTGTTCTTAGGATTTTTCTACCACATAATATGTGTTCAATATGTATTTCATGAATCGAGTACAAAAGTGACTCTCATGTTGTTGTTCGGGGCCATCAAGTTCCTTCCAACTCCTTCTGACCTTATGTACTATAGAAACAAATGTGATGCCCAGAGTGTGAGACAAATGAAAGGGTTTTAATAAGCATCAGCTCCATTTCTCTCCACCCTTTAATGTTATCCATTGCATAGAGTAGTTATTAAGGAGTTATTCTAAGGATTGGCTTGAAAGGAGCCAAGAGAAGAGCAAGAAAACAGCTTGGTGGATCCCCAAAATATTCCCAAACTCCAGAGAAAAGTAAGAAGAGCGAAAAGGCATGGTAGTCTATTTCAGTGAAAAGGTAAAGGAGAATCAAAGTACCATCGGTCTTTCTTGATTGTGTTGGGAGTTCGCTATCATAAAATCTGCATTTAGAAATATTTATTTTTGCTGAAAACCAAGAGCCTTGGCTCACAGGGAGACTGAAAAGAGTAAGGGACGGGGCCTAATTAATCATCAAAGGGCTGTCACATTGACAACTAGAAGAATTGGAAAGTTACAAAGTACCAGCATCAAACAGCATCAATCACCCAACGATGGTAAATAAATTAATCAAAAATCATTGGGTACCAAAAGGTCTGGGGGGGAAATAAAAGGCAGAAGAGAAAAATGGTCAGGAGCCGCAAGCAAGCAAAACAGCAGAGTGCGACCCCGGGAAAGCTGACGCTGAGAACTCGGGTAGAGAGCCAGACGTTCTACCTCTACTACCTCACTGTCCTTATCAGAGTGTCCAGCACAACTGGCTGTCAAAATAACTACGAGTGCTGTTGCCTTCACTCTGATTTCCCACTTGGTATTGCCTGATTATTATTACCATGCCCACCCTAAAGCCCTAGTAAAAGGGAACCTATCCGCCTAAGCAGCCCTTTGGACTCTCCGTGGGATTGAAAAGGCTAACACCTCTGCTGTTAACCAAAGGCGAGTGGCTCAAGCATAGTCAGAGGCCCCTCAGAAGAGGCATGGTACCCCACTGTAAAAACTCTGCCGCTGAAGTCTCTGGTGCAATCTTCAACCTTGATGC
>NW_022103906.1:81525325-81545302 GCF_000313985.2 Echinops telfairi | reverse complement strand
CTTGCGACTGTTTTTCCAGTCAGGATGCATATACTGATCCCTCTAAGTTTACCAAAAAGTAAGCCAAGATAAACCAGAGCCACTGCCAGCATGTCAAGCCTGGCTCATAGGAACTCTGAGTAGACCGACTCCTCTAAAGATTCATGGGAGCAAATCAACACTTAACCCACTGCACCACCAGGGCCCATTTGTAAGTTCACACGAGACTATAATCCATGGAACTCAGTTGTGGACGAATAAAATTGAACACGAGATTTTCCATGAACTACCCTGGCCATTAAGTAACCTATTAGAATTTACTATCTGCTAGGGCTCCAGGGTGCAGGCCGGGGCAGTGTTTCGTTCTGCAATGCAGAAGGCTCCTGTGGGTTGAACAGACTCGATGGCACCTAACAGCAACCACCACAGGGTTCAAATCCTACTTTTATTGGATATATTTTAACCTATAAATCACACATCCTTTACAATTCAGCCAAAAGCCATACTATTGATCCCTTAATTCCATCGAGCAAATATTCAGGTGAACACCCACAGAATTCCAAGGATGATGTAGCACGGAATGAAGTCACATCTCGCCAATCTAGTAGCTCTAGACCAGGAATGGGGACAGAAGCCATCACACATGGTGTGATTCCAGACAGACTACGACTATGAAGGCCGCAGAGACAAAGCACAAAATGCCACAATAAGACGAAGCACAAAAAAGAACTTTCTTGTCATGCATTGGGGAAAATACTTGTAGAAGTGGTTGGAATTTGATGGCATTTGTGAACAAATCAGCACTTGGACAATGGATGCAGAAGAAAGAAAATGAAGACAGAAAGGTAATCCTGAGTGAAGCCTCAGAGGACATGCTATTAGACCTAGGGAACTGTGGGAAGACGGGCATTTCCACACAGAGAAAGGGTGCCATAGGAAGAGCCCAGGTGGCATAGTTCAAATCAACCAAAAAATCTTGTTTAAGTTTAAGTTCCTGATGGATAACTATAGACCTGAACTGACAGATGTTCCAAAGCCCTTACGGATCACACAGTAGTACTCCTTCATTTCATATAATAAAAGACTGAGACCGCCCCCTCACCTCCACTGGTCCTTCTCTTACGATCCCTGGGTTGCACACGGTGTTGCCTACAGTAAGTAATGCATTAGAAACCACCAGCTACTGCATGGAAGAAAGACAAAGCTTACCACTCCCAGAAACACAGTTTCAGAAACCCACAGAGGCAGTTCTACCCTGTCCTATAGGGTTCGCTATGAGTCAGCATCAACTCGATGGCAGGATGTTTGGTTTGGTTTGGTTTGGTTTGGGGAAGGATATGTGTGAGGAGGAGTCTTGTCTGTATATGTGTCCCTCTGCCCCAAGGTAATTCTGATGACCTGCATGCTAATTCTCCCTCAAGACACCCAGGAAGATCCCACTGAACAGGTTTTAGGAATACTGGGAAGACCTACTCAGGAGTCTCCTATATCTCCTGTTGGGCAAGAATCTCCAAATATTAAAACAGAGAAGCAGTAAACGCCAGCAACTCCAAGGAACTAGTCTCCAAATGACAATGGCCACTTTTGAAACTCGGAAAAGTATATAAAACATGAATAATATTTGGGAAAAAGTGGGCTATGTATAGATGACATGTGCTCAACCAGGTGATAGACAAGCATCACATGAATGATGTATAGATGTACTTGGAAAGTGAGGCACTAAATGAACATAATTGATTAATTGAATGAGCCAGACTCAGACCGTTATCAGCAGGAAGAGCTGAGTTCTTTCAAACCATTTTAAGGAATAATTTCTCCCTGCCCCTAAATGAACTCCCATAGCATTTTGTGTTCAATCTCAGATAAAACACAACAAACAATCTTTTCTGGGAGTCATTAAAAGTCCAGTCCTACATAGCATTAAAATTCTAAAATCTTATCCAATTTACTACTTCACCGGTCAGGCCCTCGGCAGTCTCAGAAACCTGAAGGGAAAAGGGAAAAGTCAGCTCCTTAACTATTTCTTATCCCTCCCTCCTCCTACGACTCGGATTTCTGGCCCCATCAGGGATAATTTCAGGGGGAGAGGGAGGGAGGGGAGGAAAGATGTTTCCTGGAATGGTCCAGTTAGGATCTAGCATCCATACTTCCTGTATACAGACAATGTCGAAAGCTAGCTCTTTCCCTTTGGGGATTTGATGGGGGCCTCAATTCTACATTCCTTTGTGAGAGCAATGCTACCGGAAACCCACAGCTCTCCCCCAACCACTGGTGTCTTGCAGCCAACCTCTCTCTTAGAGTCACCTCCCCTCTTCCGGCGAGCTAGACCTTGTTAGGTTCTCCTCTTTGGGATTCCCTCTGTTCCTTGATTTATACATTTCCAAGGCCTGGTTACTCCTTGGAAGGGCAGACCTTTCCAGGTTATTCCTGTTTCTTCTTTCCCTGAGGCCTCCAGATGATAGCTGGCCAACAAATACCAGTCCCTGTGTTTTCCAACGTCAATGAACACATGTAAAACATACTTAGTAGCCTGCTTGATTAAGAGGAGAAGCCTCGCTCCCCTTCCTATGTGGTTTAGAAAGGGAAACAACTTCCCTACAGGAACAACTCTCCCCAGAGAAATCCTTCATCCCGGCCTCTTCTCTTCTACTCCTTCTCTTCATACCTCGGAGGCAGGGGATGAGCTGATGGTGGGGGCACAGCTTGGGGTCCCTCCTTTACACACATTTTATAAGTGGACTACCATGACATGCTAACAGATGAAACCATTTAGCATCTACTTTTCTCAGACTTGGGCATTTTCAGAAATTCAAAACAACCAAAAAATCTTATTTAAGTTCCTGATGCATAACTATAAACTTGAACTGACAGATGTTCCAAAGCCCTTACGGATCACACAGTAGTACTCCTTCATTTCATATATTAAAAGACTGAGACCGCTCCCTCACCTCCACTGGTCCTTCTCTTACGATCCCCGGGGAGTCTACCAAACACTGGGAAAAGACGGAACCACATTGAGCAGAAAATGGCACTTCCCTAGCTGTTCCGGTAGCACGGTGTCTCTTTATAAGAACTTAAATAGCCCTCTCCCTCCTAAGAGAAAAGCCTTTGAGGAGGGCATTGTAGTGCTACTCCCACGCGGAGAATGCAGCGCTCTATTGCGTTAATCAGAGAAGGTTTATCTTTGATGTGATAACGAATAAACCCTGAAGTCTCCGCGACTTAACGTCACATAAATTTCTCTCTCACTCACTCCAGATTTGATGTGGGTTCGTGGCTGTCCTCAGGGCTTTCCTCCCAGCCCCGGCCTCAACCGATGTATGGCTTCAAGGCTGCCCATCAAGACTGTCACTGAGGCAGACGATGGGAGAAGAAAGCACAGGAAAGGACATGATCACTTAACTATCTTGCCCCAGAGATGCAAACTATTACTTCTGCTCCTGTGTCTTGGGCCGTAACTCGTCCTATGGTGACTCTAAAGCCAGGAAGCATTGGAAAAGTAGAAGAAGCCACCGAAATTCCAGGAGGACCAAGCCAAATAAGCATTCATTCCATCCTCTGGACAGGAAGATTTCTCCTTCTTACTTTTCATTCTTTACAAAGGTCCAACTTTACCTCGCCTCAAACCTCACCTCCTTCCTACATGGTGATCGGAAGAGAAAAAGGAACGTTATGGCAAAGAAGTTAAGAGCACAGACTTTAAAACCAGAACATGAGGGTTTGAATCCCAGTTCTAGCGCCTGTCATAGCTAATGAACTGGAGCAAGTCACTTACCCTTGCACATAGAGATAATGACAGTCCTGACCTCCAAGTGTTGTGGGAGGGGGTGTGGAGCTCAATAAGTTAGAACTGTACCTGGTTCATGGCACTCTCTAGTTGAGTGTTTGGGGTTAATCTTGTTCTTGCTATTATCTCCCATACCAAACCCTGGGCTCTGCTGATTACATTTGCTCTTGGCTGTACAGAGGTCTGTTAGCAGACAGCAGTGCTCTGAAAGATTCCAGAGCATGGTACCTTCTTGCTTTGGGGAAGAGGACAAACCTTACCGTCTGCCAAGTTTCCAAGCCACTTTTCTGATTCAATTGCCAGGGACCCAGCATGGTCAAATAGAGCCTTCACATCCTAGACTGGGAGAAACATTCCATGTTCCAATACCTCCATGGCTTCACCCTAGCTTCCAGTGGCCTGCAGCTCTCCAAAGAAGGAACGTTGTCCTAGGGGTGAGAAGTCAATTATTTGCCTCGCCTGATATTCTAGCTCCTGGCTTTCTGGAAACAGAGAAGCTGTTGTCACCGGGCCAGGAAGTGACAAATGATGTGGAGGGAGTGTTATGATACAGCCATCCATCTGCCGTCAGAGGCCAGGACCACAAGGGGACTGAGAATGAAGAGGAAAACTGTTCATTGTGTGCCTCTAAAGCCTGCCCAAGGGAATTCCAGAGGGAAGCATGCCTGGCCCTCACCCAGAGAGACAAAATGCATCGTGAGCTTTTAGGAGGCATGCCACCAGCCAATCCGGACCCAGTGAGAATTGGAAGGGAGAGAAAACACCCCAGAGAGACTAAGGGGGTGAGAGAAGGAACACTGAAGACCTTGTCATTGCAAAAGCAGGTGTCTGGGATATTTGGAGTGACAACAAAGGTGCTGCTCCCATTGCACACTCTGTGGAGAAGTCCTCCAGCTGCTCAAGAGTTGGAAAAATATGTAAAATAAGCAGGAGATGATATTACTTTCTTCAAGGATCAGCTGTTCGTCAGGGACCTCCAGAGTCAAAAACTGTAAGTGTTGGAGCCCCTTTCTGCTCTTTAATTCTGGTGGCCTTTGACGCAGAGTTGTTTATTGGATAAAAAATGAAAGGTGGGATCTCAAGGTCCTAAATTATTTCATTCATTACCAGTGACCCGTGGCTATCAAGTCAATCCCTCTCATGATAACCCCACGCCTGTCATAGTAGCATTGTTCTCAGTGACTGGTGCTTTAGTAGCATTGTTCTCAGTGACTGGTGCTTTAGAAGAATTGTTCTCCATGGCTGGTGTTTTAGAAGTAGATTGCCAAATCTTTCTTCCAAGCAGTCTCTAGGTGGACTTTAACTTCGAACTTTTCAGTTAGTAGTGAAGACTGTTAACCTTTGCAATATCCAGGAACTTCTGTCTCATTTAAAAAGCAATATATGTGGAAAGAAGGCTGAATACACACAATCCCTTGGCCCAAAGCACTTCCTCTTTCTAGAGCATGGGTTTCCCCATCACACACAACCACCTGCCTCCGGAGAAAGTATTCTCACTCAGGCCAGATCTACCTGAAGACAGGTAAGTAGCTTGACGCTTTGCTTCTCTCAAGTGACACTGTCTCTTGAAGTGACTAACACATGGCTTCTGCTATACAGTCCCCAGGAACCAGATGAAAACACAAGGGTAGAAGTTCTGCTTCAGCCCAAACTGGAATTCAAAATACCTTCAGGTTCCTCTTGCTTTGAACAGCCAAGGAAACCCAAACCATATCTGTAGCAATGGTTTTCAAGATACGGGGCATCGGGCAATGGAGGGCTGACCACTGCATGACCAAGACACTCTCAGTAAAGACTGTAAGCTGGAGCAATTGGGCAGCCTTAGGCAAAAATAAACCTTACCCTAAATCTCATGCTCTCTGAACAAATTACATTCAAATTCACAGATTTAAATATAAAATGCTAGCGGGGGAAAGAGAAAGAAATAGGAGGAATACTTCAGAATCTAGTGCTGGGCAAAAGCAATAGCTATTAAGGGAAAAATGGAAGACTTGGATGACATAAAAATTATAAATTAGTTTGTTCTACAAAACCCCATGTTAAGAGAATGAAAGGACAAGATTTTCAAACTACACATCCCACAAAGGCCTAGTCTCTAACATGTATAAGGAACTCTCAAGAGAAAACAGGAAAAAAATCTGATAAGAAATGAACAAAAAGCAATATTCACTGAAGAACATATGCAGGTGGACTATGGGCACATGAAGGCCTATTTAAATTCATTAGAGTCACAGAGAAATACAAATTGAACCATGACAAGTTATTCTTATACTGCTATCAGAATGGAGGGGGAAATACCATACCAAAGGCTGGCAATGATTCAGAGAAACTGAGTCACGCATATTGTAATGGAGCTTAAATTCCAGGCACCTTAGTTGGCAAAAGGCCATGGATGGCAGTGACAGCCCATCCATAGTCCATTTTCCGAGTCCCCACATAGATTAAGCCTCCACTGAATTCTTGCTGGTCATTAACCCAGGATGGATATAATCTTGTCCTCAGGCACAGGGCCTTGGAAAGTAGCTTAACTCCACCCCTTCTCCAGTCAGGCCTGGAGGGACAGTCTCTTAGGGACCTGCTCACATGTGCCCTTGATGGAGATCTCTGAAGTGGGGACTGTACGGGAGCTCGCAGAGTCGGGAGCCATGTCTTGTCAGAATCCACCTGTCTGCAGTGGTTGGAAGGCCCTAGACCGATCTGGGAAGTCCTTTTACCTAACAATGTATGTGTCCCAAACATGGTCCCCTTTCTGCTTCTGTAGTGCCCCTGCACCTGTGATGTATTGATCTGCCACCAGTCACGACTTTGTGACAGTGCCTTAGTTCCATGCCTATTCAACTAATGCCCTGACTGTGAACCCTAGGACGCCATTTTGATCTCCTACTAATGGCCGCCCTCATCCGGATGATGTGTCTGTGCCTTTTGGTTGTCTCTGTTCCTTTTAAGACTTAATAAATGTTCTCCTTACATTACATTTTGGATTGGGGTCTCTTTTGTACCCTAAAACAATACACTGCTTGTGAGAATGTAAAATGTTATAGGCTCTCTGGGAAACAGCTCAGTAGTTTCTTATAAAACGAAGCATACATTATTATAGGACCCAACAACTACACTCTTGGGCCATTATGCCAGAAAACTGGAAATTTATGTTCAAACAAAAACCCACCCACAAATACTCAGAAGGAGTTCTATTCTTCAGAAACAACCACTGGAAATAAGGCAAACGTCCTTGAGCCAGTGAATGGTTAAACAAGCGGCCACACGGCTAGTGGTAGAATTCAGCTGCTTCACATGGGTTCAGCAGAACACAGACCTAATTTTTTGTTGAGTTCAGTGAACTGATTGTTAAAGTGTGACTTGTATTAAGGGTTCTCTTTAAGGGGTGTGACTGGGCAGCCGCCCAATGTGGAGATCACTAGTTTACATTTCTCACTCCTTTGTAACGCGCATCCGAACAACAGCAGTGCTCCGATATCATGTTGAAATAATCCACTACCTTTTGGTATATCTTGTTTTTAAAATACTTCAAATGGTCACTAGGGCAGGGAATAAGCAATTGTTAAGTGATATGAATCCCATCACGGAATATATACATAATCTGGAATACCACTCAGCAATTCAAACAATCATTATCTGAAAAGAACTTGGATGAATCTCCAGGAATCATGCTGAGTGAAAAGAACCAATTCCAAAGGGTTAGGTAGTGAATGGTTTCATTAATCTGACATTTCTGAAATGACAACATTATAGAACTGAAGACCATGGTAGCTGTCACCAGAGGCGGCAGAGGAAAGAGCAACGTGGAGTGCGTGGAGTGCGGCACTGGGGGACTGTTCTGTATCTTGTCTGCATTGGAAAATCTATAAACCGATCAAATACATTTGATAAAATTGCTTAGCACTAACTCACTGCCATCAATTCAAGTAGACTTCAACCCATAGGTCCCTATAAAATGGGGTAGAACTACTCTGGTAGCTTTCTAAGACTGTCTCTGTTTATGAAAATAGAAAAGCTTATATTTCTTCCATGGGGAGACTGGTGCTGTGGGGCTGGTGGTTTTGAACTCCTGATCTTGCAGTTAGCAGCCCAAGGCCTAACAACATTCACATAAATAGGTACAAGAACAAAGGAACATGGGACATTGTAAAAATGTTGATATTTTGGCTATGGTACTATACTAGTTTGCAAGATATTATTGGAGGAGATTAGAAAAGAAAGAACCTCTGTATCCCGTCTTTAAAAATGTTTTATTAAACCTTTGAACTAGGTGTACATTTGTATATCGCATCATCATTTTTGCATTCAACAACCTAAACAATCTATCAATGTGCCCCTATTCCTGCCCCCTCACTTTCCCCCCATCTTCCCACTGTGAGGATATTTTCTTTCCTTTCACCCAAGTTTACACCTATTTTCCCTCTAGCCCATTTTTTCACTTCCTACCTCTGGTAACCATCAAATTCTGTTTCTTCTGGACTGAAAGTATTTTCCTACTTTTTTCCCCATATCAGTGGTCTCATAAAATGTTTGTCCTTGTGTGATTGACAAACCTCATTCAGCATCATATCCCTGAAATTCATCCATGTCATGATACTTCGCAGTTTCATCTTTATTCTCCACCAACGCTGTGGTAGTTAGATTGCATGTCAGCTTGAATTTGGATGCAAGTGTAGGGGTGGATGGCAATCAGTCAGTTAGGTCACAGCCTGGTGATGCCTCCTGAGAGGTGGAGACCTTTCATAAGACAGACACCATGGACCCTTGCCCCTCTCTGTCACTTCTCTTTCACCTTCATCCTTGCTGGGACTCCCTGTCTGCCTTCTTGATCTTTGCTGTCGATTCTGGGGGGAGATGGCGTCTCATTGTTTGATTTGCATCTTTCGGATGGCGAGTGATAACCTTCATGTTTGTTGGCCACCTGATGTCTTTGCTGGTAAACTGTTCGTGTCATCTGCCCATTTCTTAATTAGGTTATACATATTTTTCTTGTTGAGGTGTTGAAATTCTCTATAGATTAGTCTTTTGTCTGTTATATCACTGTCCAATATTTCTCCAGCCTGTAGGTTTGTTTTTAAATCTTTTGGTGAAATATTTTGATGTGCATAATCTGTATTAATATTCACAATTACATGTGAATCAGTAACTATCTCAAAATTAAATTGAGGTCTTTTTGTCTTTTTTGATGGTAGATGTTTCCAGATTGGCCTAAAAAATAAGACTATCCTTTTGCTGCTTCCAAGAAAATACTTTAAATATAAAGACATAGCTAGCTATGTTAAATAGAAAAGGATGAAAAACTATATGCCGGGCTAACATTAATCAAAAGAAAGCTAGGCAAGATATATTCATCACAGATAAAGTAGATTTCAAAGTGGAGAATATTACCAGGGATAAATGACACTCTGAAAAGTGAGTCAGTTCACCTGAGTCCCATGACAACACTCAATGTGAATGCAACTTACAACAGACGTTCGAAATGTATAAAGTAATAATTGCTAAAACCGCAAAAAGAAATAAGCTCCCAGTTACAATTAGAGATTTACACACACAGCAGTCAAAAATCAATAAGACAAGTACAAAGAAATTTAGGAAAGATGTAAATTACTTGAACAGCACTAGCATGTGTGCATAGAAATGCTCACCCCAAAATATCCAATGCAGTGTTATTTGTAACAATCCCAAACTGGAAATACCCCAAATGGTCCTCAAATGCCGAGTGGATAAGTAAACTGGGGTATAGGCATACAATGGACCCCTACAGAGTATTAAAAAGAATGAATGATTGATACTTAGATAAACATGGATGCATATCAAAATAATTATAAAAGAGCCTTCATGGTTGTTGGGATGTTAATAATGGGTCACCAGCTAAGAGAAAGATAGGGTTGTCTGCTCCCTTAAAGATTTATCACCTTCTAAGCCCAACATAGGAACTCTTAATAGTCAGAATCCACTCAAAGCAATGGGAGAAGTTTGAGTTATGAAAGAACCCAGTCAAAGGAGTACACACGTAGGACTGACAAAGGTTCAGAGGAAAGGAAATGATCCTACCCAGTGGTGGGAGTATGAATTGTCACAATCATTTGGAAAGGCAATATATTTATATGGTTCAAAGACTTTCATATGTCCATAACTTCTGCTAAAGCAATTCATTTATAATAATTTTGCCTATTGAAAGAATTAGATATTTATTTCCAAGACAGTTCCTAACAACACTGTATGCAATAGCAAAAAACCAAAACATTCTAAAACTAAATAATATTAATTTACAACCCCTAACACTAGGAAACTGGTTAAATACATTATGTTAGATAAATATGATGGAATGTTATTTGGTCATTTAAAAATGCATTCTGAATATTTAATTTTAAAGGAAACTACCCAAGGTATAAAGGTATAAAATAAAGTGGAAGTAGAAAGAATACAAGATTAAAACAAAACAACAACAACATAATTAATGGAGGGAGAAAAGGCACATTCACTGTCTGTATCCATTTATGTTACATTTACAAACATCCGAATTAATCAGGAGTAACAAAAAGCAGATAACTGATCATTTTGGGACAGGGAAAGGAGAAAGGAGTCAGAATTGGGAGGGATGGTTTATAAATGGGCTCTAAGCAACTTTTGGGGAACGACAGTATATTTTCAAATCTTGGTAGTAATTTCTTGGATCTATACATAAGTCAAGGATCCCTGGTAGTGTAGTGGTGATGTAGTGGGCTGATAACTGTCGGGCCAGCAGTTTGAAACCATTAGCTGCTCCTAGGGGAAAAGATGAGGCTTTCTACTCCAATAAAGAGTTACAGTCTAGGAAATCCACAGGGCCATTTCTGCCCTGTCCTATTGGGTCACTGTGAGTTCGAATCATCTCAATGGCAGTGAGTGAGCTTTGAGATACATCAACCACCCATGCTGGCTCTACGTACCTGTTGGTCTCTTAACCAAAAAGGTCAACCCACTGGCACCCCCAAGGAAGAAAGAGAAAGTTGTTGCCTCCCATAAAGATGTACAGTTTCAGAAACCCTATATAAGGTCTCTATGAGTCAGAATAGATGCAACGCCAGTGGGTTTGGTTTTGAGTATATGTAAGTCAGATATGAGAAGATATACATACTTATCAATTGCACTCCAATAAAGCTATAAAAACAAACAAAATTCCACAGTAATCCTCAAGAAACATCATCCACTGCCACGGCCAGTGATCTCTTCTGCTTTCCCAGAGTTTCCCTGGACTTCTGCTCCCGCATACCTTGCACATCACCTTCCTTCTCTCTACCTCTTCAAACCGATCCATTCTTTCATGTTCAGAGCAAGACTCGCCTCCTCCAGGAAACGTTGCATGGCTGCTCCTGCCCCTGACTCCCATTTCTATCTGCATTATCCCTGTGAGGCTGAGTTCCCTGAGACCAGACTCCATCATCAGGATCCTTCGTCAATCTGCCTAATCAAGTGCTCAAGAAGTCTGGTGAATATTTCTCTGAGGAGTCTCCCACTGAGAAATCGCATTCCTGAGGCTAATTTTCATTCTGGGAAGGCATATCATTAATTTCAAAAGAAGAATATATTCCCCCTGCCTTGAGCCTTTGCCTGGGTCAGAGTTCTCTGTGTATAGAATGAATATATTTCAAGGAAGATCTTGCAGCCTTGATCATTCAAGAACTCTGTAGCTGGCAAAGGTGCAGATTTCATTGCAAGTAATCAGAGACCAAGGAGGGTCAAACCTGTGCTTCACAGACCCTATAGGTACCAGGACTCACTGCCATCGAGTCAATGCTGACTCACAGCAACCCTCTGTGAGGTTCCGAGCCTGTAACTGTTTATGGGAGTAGAGTCTCAGTCTTTCTACCTTGTAGCTGCTGGTGGCTTTGAACTGCAGAGATGTGGATCACAGCCCCAGGTGCTTTTCATTCTGTTGTATATAAGGTCATAATGAATTGGAACCAAATGGACAATACCTAACAACAACTATCTTCCCCCTCAGTAACTCCATTACAGTCACAGTGGGCTACTCAGTCATGCCAGTCATGATGATGTCTTAGATCTTTCGTACTGGATGTTTTCGTTGACAGGAATATTTTCCCCAACAGAAAAATAAGTTTTATCTTCAGAGTGATGAGTCTGAACTGACTCGATGGCACTTAATAACCCCACCCTCTTCACGAGGCCACAAAATAATTGTTTTAGGTTTTCCACACTCTTCCATAGATGTTTTATGATCACATTTACCATCAATCAGTTAAAAGTAATTTTTTCTGCACCTCACAATCCAATCAACTCTTTTAAAAAAATTTAAAAGTCAATAGGTTGACAACCTTAAAAGTGGATAAAGATGTTAGCAGGAAGCCTACTGATTCCAATAAGCATCTGACAAATAATGATCGATAGTTTTTTATCTCCTAATGACTCGATGGTGATTGGGTAGCCTCCAGCTAAGAAGTCCATTGACAACCCCGTCGTTATTCCTTCGGGGAAAGAGATCAATTTTGATGAGGCCTGAGGGGAAGTACACCACTCACATACACCTGAACCTCAGTCACCATGACACTTGCTATTAAGTTGAGCTTGATTATTCTTTCCATGTTTGTAATCACCAAGTTCTTCTCCCAGATGAGCCTACTATTTTTTTTAAAAAATCATTTTATTGGGGGCTCGTACAGCTCTTATCACAATCCATACAGTCATCCATTGTGTCAAGCACATTTGTACATTTGTTGCCATCATCATCCTCAAAGCATTTTCTTTCTACTTGAGCCCTTGGTATCAGCTCCTCATTTTTTCCCTTCCCTCACCCACCCTGCTTCCCTCACAAACCGTTGATAATTTATAAATTATTATGATTTTTTTCATGTCTACACTGTCCTATGTCTCCCTTTTCTGTTATCCATCCCCCAGGGAGGGAGTTATATGCAGATCATTGTGATTGGTTCCCCCTTTCTTCCCTACCTTCCTCTTACCCTCCTGGTATCCCTACTCTATTGATTGATTCTGAGGGTTTTATCTGTCCTAGATTCCCCCTGTTTCTATCTCTTATGTGTGCCAGTGTACCTGCTCTGGTGTAGCTGGATTTGTAAGGTAGAATTGGGGTCATGATAGTGGAGGGAAGGAAGTGTTAACAAGTAGAGGAAAGTTGTATGCTTCACCCTTCTGTTATACTGCACCCTGACTGGTTGGTTTCCTCCCTGTGACCCTTCTGTAAGGAGATGTCCAGTTGCTTACAGATGGGCTTTGGGTCTCTACTCCGCACTCCCCCTCATTCACAAGAGCCTCCTATCTTCACCATTACAGCACAAACTAATACCAGGGATCATATCAAATATGTCTAACTGCAAAAAAAGCAGAGCTGGTTCATGAAGGCTATCTGAATCCTATATCACTTCTTCCTGGAAGATCTTTAAGGAAGTGTCTAACATCATTCAAGTCTGTTTAAAATGCTACTGTAAGGATTGAATGTCTTTCCTCTAAATTTCTTCTCTACTCCAGCCTCCTTTCTACTTTGCCAGAGTCTCTGCCTCATGAATCAGTCAGGACAAGGTGCCTTCCTGCCTCCCACTCCCCTTCCATTCATTAATTTCTTCCTTCTCGCCTTTGCTGAGCTGCTGCCTCCAGCTAGCATGCTCCTTCCTTGCCTAACCGTGTCAATCATTTTTATAAATGTTTACTCAAGAGTTCTACCAAATTGCTCTATGATGAACCCCACCTCACTCTTGATGTTACCTTGCCTTTTATACTCTTTTCCATCTCCTGACACAAGCTAATGAATTCCATTCACTTGGGGACCATGCAACTATAAGGTGGGTGATAGATCCTATGGCATGAATTCACAAATAACTTCCCCAGTGAGAGGCAAGCAAAAGGCTCGTGGACTGCATCGGCACACAATAGACGTTCAACATGTTGTGAGTGAATACGTGGCACACAAACATACGTATGTGTGCCGCATTTCCCAGACTGGGGGAATGCTGGTGGTGCAGGAGTTAACTTGCGGTTGCAAATCAAAAGGATGATGGTTGGAGCCCACCAGCTGCTCCACAGGAAACAGGATGAAGCGGTGGGCTTCCAGAACAATGACAGGCTTGCACACACTTTAGGGCCCTTTCACTCTGTCCCATAGGCTCTCAGTGAAACAGAGGTGACTCAAGGGCAACTCTTTGGACCCTTGTTTGTGTTTGTTTGTTTGTGTGTGGGTTAGTCAGTATGGTAGTTTTCTTTTCGAAGACTCTCAGGACCAAATAAGAAGGGTGAATGTGAAGTTAAAAATATTTCTCGTTGACTGAATGTCTCACAACCTTCCATATGAGCAGATAAAAATTTCTTTCCAAGAGAGAAACATGCATAATTTCTAACTGATATGGTCGTGGAGGCCTTGATTTGCATAGTCTCTCAAAGGTTAACATTCTATAAAGTACTTTTTGAGAAACATTTCTTTGCAACATTTAGCACAATCCCATACATGCAGGCTCCCCAGAAGGGCAATCTATTTTTCCCATAACTTCAATTTAGTAAACCATTCCAAATTTTTTTCTCTGCCTAATCCTTCCATGGCCCTAGTGCATCATATAAGTTTGTGCTTTTACAAAAGAATAAACCTACTAAAAGTCTAAACTACTGGAAAGCATTGAAATAAAAATATTCCACAATAAAATTTACTGCACAAAACACCTACCAACAACCAGCCAAATGGCAGAAAACAAGAGTTACATCTAAAATTCTAACTACACCTCTACCACCTGTTCAGTAATCAATACACCATTACCTTGTTTACAGAAGAGGTTTGCAAGTAACTCTTTCAAAGCTGAAATAGGGTGAAGAATTGAAGAGCTACCTTAAATCATTTGCTAGATCAGGGTAGAAATTTCAGATTCTGAACTGGTATCTGGAGTGGGGGGATGTGGACAGTGTAACCCATGTTGTAAACAAATGTGATCAGTGCATCCAATTAGATCATGATGCAAGCCATGGAATCAATTCAACCCATTCTAGTCAGGAAGGCTGAGAGCAAGCTACCAAACTGGACTCTCCGCTCATCCTTTGAAAACAGTAAAATGTTCTTGTCCATTATGAGCACTCTACACCCAACAAATAGTCAAGAAAGTCCTCCACAGCATCCAGGAAAAGATGGTGACAAAAATGAGGAGTGATCTGAGTGAGAGAAGACTGTGTTCAAGGAACTGGGAAGATTTAGCATGGGGACCCCGATATCTCACTAGCTCTCGCATCCGGAGTAAAAGTTGTGTCATTCCAATGGCAGTCCCATTGAGGTAAATTTGGACTCGGTATTAAGAAAGCTTCCTAAGTCTGTGCAGATGTCACAGGGCTCATCTTGTATTTCAGGCTCTAGAAAGAGTGCCTTGGTTCTCCATTCCGTGTCACGACCATTGCCTGAATTCTGACTCGTAGTGGCCCTAAAGGACAGAGTGGGACTGCCCCAGTGGGATTTTGAGACTATAAATATTTGTGGGATTAGAAAACCTCATCTTTCTTCTTAGGAATGTCTGATGGATTCAAACTGCTGACCTTGCAGTTAGTCACACACTATGTATCCCACTGTACTACCAGGGTTCCTTGGATCATTCCTTAGATTTTGAAACAACAAATTGCCTCCCCAAGAATCACTAATGTGCACCCTGGTGGGAATCAATGCTAGATTTATACATCTCCGAGTCCCTTTTGCCCCATCAAGAAAAGCAAATAAGCCATAGAAGGTTTTTACACATGTGAACCATACTGAAATTCATCTGCAGGCATCCATGTGTTATGGAAAATGAGCTGGGTGAAGAGCTAGGTAAGGTTCAGCCTTGAGATCCTGCTATTCAATGAAGGGCAGGGATAAATGTCTCCAAGATCTGATCTGAGAAAATGTGTCAGTCACTTCGAGAAGTTAAAAAGTATGTTCTTGCCCCTTGGACTATCACCTCTATTTAATGAAAATCAGAAACTTTTGATCAAAATCTCTTATTACGACTACCCTTTAACATTGCACACTAATTATAAGCATGTAGCAATGATAGAGCTATATATATAAATCATATATATATAATTATATATGTACACACACATACACACACACACACACACACATATATATACATACATACATATCACTGAGACATGCTAGGTTCAGAAACAAGTTAATGGCTTAATGGACTGGAAACCGAACAGCAATTCCAAAGCAAATAGTGTGAAATCACAAGACTGTTGGGTTCCAGATAGAGACACAGACATCGCAACCCAGAGTCGATTCCTCTGGGATAATGGGAGACTGAAACTAGGTTTATTGTTTAGATTGGGGGATAGAGTTTCCCCATAACTCCCTGGCACACGTCAGCTGATACAGGAGGCAGAAAGTAACTGCTCCCAAGTGGATTAGTGGGCTATGACCAATAATATTAGGCTACTGGTCTGCAAAGCAGAGAAACACAAATCTAGCCTGAATGAGCTCAGGGGAGAAGTATCTAGTGCCTGCTGATACAATTTGTAAGAAAACCAAGACCACGATTATAAGCTCTGTTTGGCATTAGGGGACTATGTGATGGAACCACAAACCCACACAGACAAGAGTCTACATACACAAGAGAAAAAAAGAAAGAGGGTAGTAAAGAGAAAATGAACAATTCTCCCCTCAAAAGAAGCCATAAATCAAAATTCTAAAGAATGCCATGAAATATAACAATAAGAAAGGTAATGAAAAAAAAGATAACCTGATTCATAAAATCAATCTAGGTACTTTTAGAGATGAGTGTGTAATTAAGTTTATATGGATTAATGAAAGCTTGTTGTTATTCTTGTTTGGCACCATCAAGCAGAACACTTGCCCTGGTTTCTTCCAAGTGAGCAAAATGCTAGAGTGGAAGACAAGAATGAAACCAGAGGTTCTATGAAAACGAACCAATGAGAAATCTTGCAGATGGAAATTACAGCGATAGATTTAAATGCGTGTTTAAATCAATCAGTGTGGCCAACTTTTACCTAAAATCAACTAGAAGGAAACGAAAGAAGTGAGAGACAATACCAGGAAGTTCACCAAGAAATTGCAGAGAGTGGAGAAGGTGGAAAACATGGACAGTGCATTGAGAAGGATGGGAGAGACCCTGAGAAGAACAGAGGTCCAGTAAGAGTTCAAGAAGAAGAGCCTAGAATGAACGACACAGAAAGAACAATTGCAAACCAATAATTTTCCAGAACTGAAAAAAGCCATAAATCTTAAATGTAAAGGGACTTCTGCTGATCAGCTGAGCAAAATAAAAATGCATCTGCATCTAACCCTAGACATACTGTAGGCAAAGTACAGATGATGAAGGATAGTAAGAAAAATCTTAAAATCTCTCTGTGCAAAGGAGACGATCAGATTCAAATTGGCAGCAGGCTTCCCGTAATTAACACGCAAACCCCCCCTAACCTCACAGCCATCGAGTCTGTGCCCACTCATCATTCCCTGTGGGACAGGGGAGAACGTTCTCTCAGAGCGGCCTTGTGGGTCACAACCTAACGCATAACCGCTGCGCTGGATACTCAACAAGAAAGGGAGAATACTCCCCGAATACTGAAGGAAAAAATGACTTTTAGTCTAGAATCATTACATCCAACTAAACTGTTATTCAAGAAAAATGTACAATAAAGCCATTTTCAGACATATAAATTTGAGAAAATGAGATACACAACAGCTAAGAAACAATTGTGGGCACACACACATAAAAATTGATGATATATCATTAAAATATGACTCCTTAACTGCTAATCAATTGCTTGGCTTGACCCTATCCAGAGGAGCCTCAGCAAACAGGCTCGGTCGACTGTTTCTAACCCTTTCTAAGCCTTGAAAATCCTACAGAATAACTACTCTGAACACATGAAGTAGCCATGTGTTGTAATCAATTCAACTGCAACTAGCAACATGTATCATAATATAGACAGAGATATATGTATCCCCTACTATTCTGAAATGAAATTTATAGGTAATATAATCTTTTCTTGACACATAAATTCAAAAATATCAGTTAGAAATAACTGCTTCCAGTGCTTCCAGGCAGGATGGCCTATTAGAGAACACAAAGCAAACACTCAGGGCTCAGGTGGTCAGGCATCCGGGCTGCAGGATGGAGGAATCTCTCTGCAGGTGTGGAGCAGCAAGAATAGGCAGTGCCCAGCTAAAGAAATGGCTCCTGTCATCGGGACATTAGTTTCATACCAAGAGATGGGTAAAATGAGAACATAAATTGAGACTATGCAAACTAGGCTTCTCATTTTTGAGAATGAAAGTACAGATTTGAAATGGGGAAAGTTGGAATACATCATGTGACACTGAATTTTGTGTAGAGACATTGGTGTGAATTTATAGAACAGTATAGCATATACGGATTTAGATATAGACAGTTTTATAGATATAAGCATCTGAGCTTTATCCCCTAGGGGACCTGGAAGCAATGACATACTGGCGGTGCTGAGCAAATACCCAGTGCTTTGTTGGTGTTCTCTAAATGAATTAGAGAATCTGGTAAAATGCCTAGTCTCAGGGCTGGGACGAGGACCATGCAGGCTTGGACCCTTGTGTGCCAGAATGATGAGAGCCGGTCTGAAAGATGAAGGATCTTATTTAAAGGAGATCCCACTAGCCAAATGTCAGGCAATTTGAGCCTTCAAATAATTACTGCTAGTAAGGGATTACAACTCATTGAATAACTAGGAATCCACCAGTCCATATTGAGATAGATGGATCATTATTATTGTTAGGTGCCACCAAGTCACCTTCTACTCCTATTAACATTATATATGCCACAACAAAACACCACTACAAACAAAAGACAAGAGCAAATTTTATAACCTAGAAGGAATGGACAAATACCTAGAAATTGACCCTTTACTCAAATTAACAAAGATGGATGTAGGAAACCCCAGGAGACTCATAACAAAATAATTTAACATACATGCTGTCCTACCATCACATACATTAGAACCTGAAACCCTCTTCACAAAATTCCATTGCCCTGATTTTGTTCTTTGTAGGTTCAAGATTCAATTGAAGGTAACTCAATATATTTAGTTGTCGTATTTTTTTATTCTCCTTCAACTTTGAACAATTCCTCAGTTTTCCATGCCTTTCATGACCTTGACAATTTTTTGAAGAGTAAATACAGGTCAATTACTTGGTAGATTGTCCCATGATTTGGGTTATATTGATGTTTTCTCATCAATAATCCAGGTTGTGCACTTTGTGGGAAGAAATATCATTTGGTTGTCCTTACAGTCACTATTATTTGGAACAAGCTTGAGGATACCTAACAAGAATCTCTGCCTATCTATCTATCATCTATCTATCTACCTATCTATCTATATATCATCTATCTATCTACCTATCTATCTATATGTCATCTATCATCTATCTATCTATATGTCATCTACCTATCATCTATCTACTGTCTATCTATCATCTATCTACTATCTATCATCTGTATGTCTATCATCTATCTACTATCTATCTATCATCTATCTACTATCTATCATCTATCAATCTATCTATCTATCTATCTATCTATCTATCATCATCTATCACCAGGTTAGAATGAAGACTCATTAATAGCCTGATATATGACACAACCACACGACCTTCCTTGCCAAAAGTGAACACTACTTTAACAATATACTGATCAATGTAAAAGATTCGTACCTTCAGTATGAATTAGATCTGAACATAAAGAAAAGGAAAATCCTTAGAACTGGACCAATAAACAACATCATGACAAATGGTAAAGTAGTTGCAGGTGTCAAGAATTTTATTCTTCTTGGCTCAACAACAAGTGCTCATAGAAGCCACAGTCAAGAAATCAAATGATGTATTATAATGGGAAAATTTGCTACAAAGATTTCCTTAGAATGTTGAAAAGCAAATATGTCACTTTGATGAGTAACATATGCCTACTCCAAGCCATATGACGTCCTGGGACTGCTGTGCATTAGGCACTGGGCTGCTAAGACCAAGGCTGGCAGTTCAAACCCAGCAGCTGCTTACTGGGAAAGATTCACTCCCATAGACTTACATTCTCAGAAATTCTATATGAGTTGGAATCAACTTGATGGCAGTGGTTTTGTGAGTTAACCCAAGTAGTGATGCTTACAAATATCTTATATGCATGGGAAAGCTAGACAATTAAAAAGGAAGGCTGAAGAATAGATGCATTCCAATTGTGATGCTGGCAAAATATATTGAATATACA
>NW_022103906.1:81521889-81523665 GCF_000313985.2 Echinops telfairi | reverse complement strand
AAAAAAAGCCTGGCTTTAAAAAAGAACCACCCTGGTTTGGGTGGATGTGGTTTGCCTGCATCTGCCTGCATCTGCCTGGTATCTGAAGAGAGTTTAGCTACGTGGAAAAGAAAATCCAAAGCAAAAGAGAATAAAACTAAATAAATCAATATTATAAAACCCTGAAAGTAACAAATAAACCTGTAGCTTGGCTGGGGGTTCCTGATTCTTTGGTAGGGTACATGCATCTAACACATGAGGGAAGGGGGTGCATGTGAGGGAGGAGCATCAGAGAAGAAGGAAATAGTAAAGAAAAATTTATTTTTAATGGGGAAAAAAAGTGTTTGGGTAGTGAGGATTTCTGTATCAAGTTGCCCATTTGGTCTGCTATCTACTCAGGGCCACCAGAGGCTAGAAAGGTGAGTGGTTAGGCTGGGTGGTTGGAGACAGGGGCCAGGAAAGATCAGCTTGTGCAGGGATGAAGGAGTGCCCTGAAGTGGCCTTGGCTTCTGGTCAACAGTGAGGAGAGTTGATAACAGTCAACATGTGTTGCTGATCTCCACATTTAAGTAACTTTGAAGTAATTAATTTTAAGTTGTTTTCTGGCTTCCAGGGAATGCAGGATTCTGTCCTGGTGGGGCCTCTCTGGTTCATGCTGAGAACTTACCATGTTTGTTATAGAGCAGCCATCTGAAACTCTAAAGATATGTACTCATGTGAATATTAACTTCTTAATTATAAGATGCGTGCTGTGGTTTTATAGGTGAGCATCCTCGTTATTAGGAAATACACAATTAAGCGAGCGGTCTCTTTGCCCTTGGAGACCTCATGTGTATCAGAGGGGGACTGGGTGAAAAGAGCTCATCTTCAATGACTAGTCATATAATTTTTAGAAAATAGAAATGTAATACACTAGCTATAGGCTAAAGAGACATTGAAGGAAATAATTTGTTATAAAATATATACTTCAGAGGTTAATTTCCAGGTCTTCTTTCTGAAATGACTGCTAGGGGTCTTCAAATCAGTTCTCACCCCTAGGCACCCTATGCACAACAGAAAGAAACCCAGTCCCGTACCACCCTCAAAATTGTTCCTATGCATGAGCCCATTGCTGCAGCCACTCTGGCAATCCATCTTATTGAGATAAGACCCTCCTCTTTTCACTGCCCCTCTATTTGAACAAATCCCTTCTGCAGGGACTGGTCTCTTCTGACAACATGCCCAAAGTGAGAAGAAGTCTGACCATTGTTGCTCCTAATAAACATTCTGACTGTACTTCCAAGATGAGTCCGTTTGTTCTTTACCAGAACCATAATTCAATACCTTGATTCTTCTTCCGTCTTTCTTATTCAACATCTAACTTTCACACGCATATGAGGTCATTGAAAATACCATGTGTTGGGTCAGGCACATGTTAGTCCACAAGTAACAAGAGATCTCATGATTTACCTAATGTAATACTTCAGTTAATCTCTTGACTACTGCTCCCATGAGCATTGATTGTGGATCCAAGCAAGATGAAAACTTCGACAACTTCAATCTTTTCTCAGCTTATTGTGATGTCAGCTATTGGTCCAGTTTTGAGGATTTGGGTCTTCATTACATTGAATCATAATCCATATTGAAGGCTGCAATCCTTGATCTCGATCAGCAAATGCTTCAAGTCCTCCTTACTTTCATCAAGCAATGTTGTGCCATTTCTCGATATCAGAAGGTTAATAAAACTTTCTCCAATCCTGATGCCACATTCTTTTTCATATAGCCCAACTTTTCTGATGATTTGCTCAGGAAAGGATA
>NW_022103906.1:81517527-81520648 GCF_000313985.2 Echinops telfairi | reverse complement strand
ACATGAGGAACTGTATTAAAGGTTTGCGGCATTGAGAAGGTTGAGAACCACTGGTTTAAGCACTTCAATACCAAGGTCCCAATGGAAGCACCTGGGAATACTCCGACTGAGGCTGCAATAAGGAGATCCCAGTTACAGAAACTATTTACAATCGGCAAATGCACAGACAGAAAGTAAACTTAACGTTTACCAGAGGCCTTGGGAAGGCAGAACTAGAGAGTTAAATTGGGAACGAAAACACTGGCATCGGATCTGCAGATTTGCAAGAGCTTGAAAGACAATTGTCCATCTCTAGCCCAGAAGACATCATTGTTAAAGAAGATTGGACATGTCGGCTCAGAGTGTTTGATTTAAGTCATTTTACAATGATACATTGACCACAGGCAAGGGATAAAATTCTCTATGAATGAACACATCACGTTTTCTTTTATTTGCCAAAACAAACCATACAGATGTTGTCTGTGAAGAGGTCAGCAAGTTCAAGGCAGAACAAGCGGAAGTGAAAAAGGAAACATGCCAATATGCCCTTAGATCCACAGCTGGAAATGGACACAGATTGCAGTGGGGGAACAGAGCCAACTTTCAAAGGGTCCTTTGTTATTTCTGCCATTGGGGTCATTTCTCTGCCATTTAGAGACTCCATCGTTGTCATATTTAAGGGCTAATAACAGGTCTGCTTAGTTGCTGGGATAAAAGAGCCCATAACCTCACTGTCTCAACCCTTCCCTCAGGCGTGACCGTAGAGAACAGCTAAAAAGCAACACAAGAGTCTCAAGTCTATCACTGATGTTGACAGAGGGCTTCAAGCCAGTTCTGATTCTTAACATCCCTATCTAACAAAGTTTATAGGGTTTCCTGGAGTGTAATCTTTTTTTACAGTTTTACTGTGAATTAGGTGAAGGTTAACAGATGATCAGTTGTACATCAGCAACTTCTACACATTTTGTTTGAACTCATTCAGAGCCATCCCCTCAATCTGTCATCACTAATTCTGCTTTCTCCCTGTTCCCGATCCTCCTTCCTGCCTAATCCTCTGAATGCTGTCACTGGGCGAATGCTGCCCTTTTGACCTTACCTGGTTGAACTACGACACGGGGCAGTTCCGCTCCAGACCTGAAAGGTGACTAAGGGTCCCAACCACAGGTCCCACCTGGCATTCTGACCAGTAAGCTCTTCCCCTTTTAGGATTTTTCGTCCACATTTTGCTCCCACGCTTTGCAGGGCTTCTCGTGTGGTGCTCCCCAGAGTTGGTCGGGCTACCAGCTAGTTCAGATCTCAGGGTTGTGGACACGGATGTTTGTGTGGTCCATTGAATTGATTGTTCCCATATGATTTTGTGCCTCTCTATTTTCATCACTCTTCTTGCCTCCAAAGGGGAAGAGAACAGTGGCATCTTAGTAAGGTGACCAGATTTTAACATTGGCAAAGCGGGACAACAGCGGGACACCATTGATGAGACTCATATCCTGGCGAAATAGCCACATGGCAGCCGAAAACTGTATATCCTCGTTTGTCGTGCATTCTTTCCAAAAATCGGGACTTTTTAAAAACACCGCGGGATGTGGGGAAAATTGCTAACAATCAGGACTGTCCCGCCAAAAGCGGGACGTCTGGTCACCTTAATCTTAGATAGCTGCACATGAGTTTTGAAGACTCCATTCACTACTCACCCAAGTAGTACATTACTGTCTTTGGGAGGAGTCCTCGTGGGCCAGTGGTTATGCGTGTGGGGCCTGCAGTCTGCATGGTGGGCAGTTCAAAACCACCAGCAGCTTTGTGGAAGAAAGACTGACTGGGCTTTCTGCTCCCGTAAACAGTACAGTCTCGGGACCCACAGGGGGCGTTATGAGTTAGCATGGACGCGATGGCAGGGAGTTTGATTTGGAACCATGTTGCATTAGACTGTAACCCTTACAGGAAAAGATCACTTTTCTCCTATGGAGCAGTCAGTGGGTCTGAGCCACCAAATGTTTGCTTAGTAGCCAAGTGCTTAATTATTTATGGAAATGTTCATACTTGATTGAGTGAGGTTACAAGTAACCTGAGTGTCCACAGGGGACCAAGCGCTTGGACCACACGATCCCAAAGGAAGAATCACAGATATGCTACCTATGCCTGACGTAAAATAATGAATGCTTAATATACAGTATGTGTTCCAAAAAATCATAACAATTGTTTTTATTTCTATTTTCTGTTCACAAACAAGTGGAAAATAAGCAGCCTATCATCTGTCTTCTAACTCACGGCCATTGAATCTATGACAATTTGTAGTGACTCTCTAAAACAGGTTGGAACGCCCCCCCTGGGATTTCTGAGGATTTTTCCAGGAGTCAAACACCTCATCTTTCTCCCCTGGAGTGGCTGGTGGTTTTGAACTGCTGATCTGTGGTTGGCAGCCCAACTCCTAAACACGAAACCACCAGGGTTCCTATCAACTCTCTCATGGGGCCTCCAAATTCAATATTTATAAAGTGAGAGCAGGTCCATAAATCTGCAAAGATAGTTTTCACCTGGTAAACGTTGTACTGTCAGCCTTTCCAGATTTATCTTACTAAATTATTTTTTTAATGAAGCATGCCCACCCAAACTTAAGCAACTCAGTGCATTAAACAGAAGTAATGCCTCAAAGATGGAGCCAAACAGATTATGCGCATGAATAAAGATCACAGATGATCAGATACCTCTTACAGATCCACTTCCCAACAAGGAGGGGGAACACATTCTTATTTTTCCCAGGGCATTTGAGGCCATTAAAGATGTAACGCGGTAAATTCATCTCCCTTCCTGTTCCCTAAGTGTCTTCCTGCCACTCTGGAAGAGCATGGGGGCCAGTGGATAAGGCCCCTCCCCCAAATCTCCTTTCCCTGATTCCCTGGCCTAGCTCCACCTCAGCTGATGCTCAGCCAGAAACTCCGCTTCCCACACATTTTTTTTTCCTGAGGTGTGTCAGAAATGTCTTAAGAATCAATAGAATTGCTATGCTCCTGACTCATGGCAACCCTCTGAGTGAGACATTGCAGAAATGAATCCTGACATGCTATATCCTGAATGAACCTCAGCGGTGGTGGGCTAAGAAAAATGATTGACTATCGATTGGACCATTGTGATCCATTTGGTTTTC
>NW_022103906.1:81514134-81516581 GCF_000313985.2 Echinops telfairi | reverse complement strand
TTGGAAAAATAACTCCAAGCAGATGTCCTCCCAATATACTTGCTGAAAAGTGTCCATAAGACGCAGATGCTCAGTGACTCGCCCACAGACCCTGGAGCCTCACTCTCTGTGCCGAACAAAGAGGAACCAGGTGTCCTCCCCATACTCGTCCTCTGCCCGAACACGAAGAGTGCATTCCCACGGAGTTGTCAACTGACCCTCAGGGGGAGGAGAGAATGATTAAGGTAAGTGCTAATGTGGAAAGCACTCCATAAATGTAAAAATACTATTATACCATCCCAGCATGCTTTGGGATGCAGCAGGTGGCCTATACTGCAATTACTGAAAACTACACACACACAGAAATACCAAGGTAAAAGAAGAACACTGATACATGGATCACACCAGTCCAAAGTCTTAAAATCACAGAGAGACTTGGGATTCTTTCTAGCATGAGTCCTACGAACCCTATTAACTAGAACTGGCAATCAATCCAGACAATTCCTGTGACTGTTTAAAAACAACAATTAAAAAAACTATTGTGAAGACAATAGACCTATGGTCTACTCAGTATTGAACTTCTCATCAGACAGGGAACCTCTTGGCATAAATAGTAATTATTAGGCCAAAGTCTGACCAATAGTCATAGAAGTCCCTCTCTAAGCTCTGAGATTGCAAACAATTTCCTTAAGAAGAAAGAGAGAGAAAATAATTTTATTTCTAAAACATTTTCATCACCTCAAATAGAAACTCTATCACCATTAACTTTAACTCCCCATTCCTATCTCTCCAAAGTCTTTGGTAATCATGAATTTACTTTTGGTCTATATGCATTTGCCTATTCTAAATATTTTATGTAAGTCAGATCATACAGTATCTGTCATTTTGTGCCTGGTTTATCGCACTCAGTATAATGTTTCAAGGTTCATCCAGCTGCAGTATGATCCAGAGCTTTATTTATTTTGATGCCTGACTAATATTCTATTTTATATACATGCGGTGTACATTTTCTTCTGAAGGGCACTTGGGTTGATTACTACCCGCCTTAAAAGGCCATGAAATTCGATGGACTCAAAGTACTGAAAGGTCCAGGACTCAGAGATATGACAAAGGAATAAGCAAGGAAGGAACATAGTCAAGCAAAAAAACAATGGGGTCAGTGAACCATCAAACAGAAAGCCGGACAACCAAGTATTTTTGTTTAACCCACTCCATTAGACTGCCAAGCACACATAGCATCTTTGAATTTCATTGATGAACTCAGGCCAGAAGCTCTGGTTCTGCCACAAAGCTTAGCATCCTACCTAATACTGACACTGACACCAAGTCCTTAAAAGTCAAGTATTTGTCCCTAGGGCTTAAGGCTGAAAAGCTCTAATGTGTGAAGAAGCAGATGACTACTACCTCAAGGCTATGGATGTGCAACTCTTTGGACCTTGGTTCAAAATTCTTGCTTTGAGGGTGTCTAGTAAATGGCGATTTGAGATTGCCATATATTTGCTTTTTTATCATACCCTCTTTGCCTTTTTTATGACCTGTCTTATTCCAGCAGGAAGTTCTGCCTTTTTGAATGATCATTATTGATAATTGTGTGCTACCCCTCCTGCCCCCAGAAGAATTCACTTCAGAGGACAGCACTGAAGCTACAGCTCAGGGAGAGGGACATGTCTGATCAGAGCACACAGGAGCAAATGAAGGGGGGGAGAGAGAGAGAGTGAAGCACATTCTGGCCCACCAAGCCGTGAGGATGATATTCCTTCACAGAGCAGCCAATGTACAGAATGCAATTCTGTTCTTCTCATGCAAGAACACTTTGCTCTATTAACCTGGCATTCCTTGATGCTCACCTTCCTGACATGATTGCTGAAGACAAAGAGGGCCACAGGGCCGGCCCCACCATGAGACTTGACATCCCTCACTGAACCATAGAACTATGGGGGACAACACTGGAGAGACAGTGTGGGAATTGTGCCCAATCTGACCCCACCACACCGAGGTAAAATGCTAAGGGCATGCAGCAGAACAGCAAGGGAAACAGAGCGATGAAGTTCCCAGGGAATAGCAAAAATAGACTTTGGGGCCAGGGCGTGGCACCCCACCAGACTCCACCAGAAAACACTCTTAAAGGTCAACAAACAGACTTTAAACTCTTTATAGGCATTTCTATTTTTTGTCGTTGGTTTCTTTTTTGTTGATGTTGTTGGTTAGTTGCTTTGTTTCTCTCTGTCTTGTTTTTGTGCATATTATTATCTCTGCATGTCTATCTAGATACATAGATGGGAGACACAATCCAGAGGAGAAAACAATGAGACTGACAGTTGGGGGGAGGGTAGAACATGGGAGAGGGGGAGGCAGGGAAAGGAAGTGGGTGTTAACAAACTCAGGGACAAGGGGCCAACAAGTGATCTAAAATCGATGGTGAGGTGGGTATAGGAGGCCTGGTAGGGCTTGATCAGGGGCAATGTAAC
>NW_022103906.1:81495953-81513819 GCF_000313985.2 Echinops telfairi | reverse complement strand
GTGCATAAGCAAATGTGGTGAAGAAAGCTGATGGTGCCTGGCTATCAAAAGATATAGCATCTGGGGTCTTAAAGGATTGAAGATAAACAAGCAGCCATCTAGCTGAAAAGCAACAAAGCCCACATGAATAAACACACCAGGAATAAAAACTGAAAAATAAAATCATAGGATAAGGAAAAATAAAACCAAAGGATAAGGGCGGGGCAGGGGAAGAAACGAAAATTGTGTCCTATCTCCAAACCCTGCTTATTGTCCAGTCAGTTTGTTAATCTGAACAAACCAACAATCCCTGTATTTTGGTCCTAAAAACTGTCCTATTCAGGTTTACCGCCTTTTCTCGACAGTGTGTTAAATTCTATGCCATTGGCTATAGATCTTGACTAAAAGAAGAGAATACTAGAAAAGTGTTTACTGTGTTTTACTGACTATACGAAGCCATTCAACGGTGCAGATCATAACAAAATATGGAGACCTTGAAAAGAATGGGCATTCCAAAATATTTCATTGGGCTCATGTGGAACTGCACTAGGATCAAGAAGCAGTTGTGAGAACAGAAAAAGGGCATACTGCATGGTTTAAAATCAAGAAATGTGGGTGGGTCAGTGTTGTATCCTCGCACCATACTTACTCCATCTGGTGAGAAAATGATCAGAAAAGCTGAATTTCAGGGAGAAGAGTGTGGTATCAGGATCGAATGGAGTTTTAAGAACAACCTATGAAATTCAAATGACACACCCTTGCTTGCTGAAAGTGAACATAACCTGAAGTACTTGCTTATGAAGATCAAAGACTGCAGATCCAGTATGGATTACAACTAATTGTTAAGAACACCAAAGTCCTCATAGCTGGACCAATAGGTACCATCATGATAAACAGAAAAAAGTTTGAAGTGAAGCTTTTTCTCTTTCTTGGATCCACAATCAATGCTCCTGGTATCAGAAGTCAAGAGGTCCAACAATGAATTTCCTTGGGTAAATCTGCTGCATAAGACCTCTTTAAAGTGTTAGCAAGCAAGATGCTACCTTGAGGATTGAGGTGAACCTGACCCAAGCCATGGTCTTTTCAATTGCCTCATGTGCATATGAAAGTTGAACATTGAATAAGAGGGACAGAAGGAGACCCAATGCACTTAAATCATGATGCTGGAAGAGAATATTAAAGCCCCAGAGACTGCTAAAAGGAGAAACAGATCTGTCTGGGAAGCAGTATGGACAGAGTGGTCCTAAGAGACGTGGATGGAGAGACTTTGTCTTTCGTACTTCAGACAGGTTGTCAGGAGAGACCGCTCCTGAGGAAGGACGTCATGTTTGGGAAAGTCGACAGCAGTGACCAAGAGGAAGGCCCTCAAGGAGATGGAGTGACACCGTGGTTGCAGCAATGGGCTCAAACGTAAGCACAATTGTGAGAATGGCCCAGGCCCAGGCAGTGTTTTGTTTTGTTGGCAGGGTTGCTGTGAGTCAGAACTGACTCACCAGCACCTAACAACAACAACGACAGCTAAATGAATGGTGCCATCAACAGAAACACCATATGCCTCGTGGTAATGGTTTAGAATGTTCTCCAATCACATAGTAATAATGTCTCAAACGTGAACTGGGGACATATATAAACCATAAATAAATGAATGGGTCTTTTACTCACACTTAATCGTAGCTCAAATTTAAAAACAATCGTTGGTTGGGACATGGCGCTGCTCAATACCTACCTTCAATATGAGATCACTGAATATATGAGTGTTATAACAAAATGTGATAAAGAAAGAAGATGGTGCCCAGCTATCAGAAAGAATAGCACTTGGGATCTTAAGGGCGTATCTTAAAATGAATAGCCCTCTAAGTGAGGCATTAGCTAAGTCCATACAAAAAAAGTACATCAGCCTATGTGTAGCAAGTGTTGTAAACAATAAAATCCAAATCTGGAGGAAGGAACAGTATTAGAGCTTAAATTCTGAGCACCCATTTTGCAGAAGGCTATGGATGACAGTGAAAGTCCAAAACTCATTTTTAGTCTCCCCCAATAAGATGGAGCTTCTGATGAATCCCCTTAGACTACAGACCAAGGATGGGAGGCCTTGTTCTCAGAGTAGGCATTGTAGGCTGTATCACTATGGCTGTGTTAAAGTGTGACACCTTGCCTTTTGATCCAATGTAAACTTGTTCTGGTTTTTATTGTTTTCTGGTCTTCACTTGAGGTCCTTCTGTTCTATTCTGTCATTGTTGGGTTGTCTGTTTGATTTTGTTTGGATTTTGTATGTTTTTCTGTATATGAAGTCCAGGTTAGGCAGACTATAGAGGCAGCAAGTGGATTGATGATCTCCAGGGGCATGGTGGGAGAGGTCTGTGGGAAATGGAAAGCTAACCACGAGGAGCACAGGGAAGAAGAAAAGTCTTGGAATTGATTATAGTGATGATTACACAACTATTTTGGACATGATTGAACTATTGACATGTATGAATGTATGAATGTATGAATGATATGTCAATAAAGCTGTTACCAAAAACTTAGGTATTCAGTAGACATAGAATTGTTAGCTGTGAACCAAGGCAAGGCATTTGCAACAGGTACTATTGAAATTGTAAGACGCCTTCTATTCCATTAATAAGAAGCTTGTCAAGTTAAATCTGTTGCTGTGAGGTGCCATCAAGTCGGTTCTGAATCGCAGAGATCCTGTGATGTGCAGGAGAAAGAAGCACTACCCGATTCTGCACCATTTTCACGAGCACGGCTATGTCTGAACTTGTGGTAGCCTCTCACTGTGTTAACTCATCTCACTGAAGGGCTTCTTTTTCGACCCGACTTTCCACTTGTTCAAGTCTGATGTCCAAAGTATGTGAAATGAAGTCTCACCATCTTCACTTCTAAGTAATACTCTGGCTGTACTTCTTCCAAAATAGATGTGTTTATTCCACTGACAGTCTCGGGTAATGCCTGCATTTCCCCCCAACACCATATTTCAAATGTACCAATTCTCCTGTTTTTCTTATTCGCTGGCCAGCTTCCCCACTCATAGGAGGCAATTGAAAGCACCATGGCACCTTAGTCTTCAAAGCGCCGTTTTGCTAGATTTACTCAATGCAATGCTCGGCTTGATTTCCTGACCACTGCTTCCAGGAACATTGATTATGGATCCAAACAAAATGAATTTCTTGACAACTTCCATTTTTTTCTTTGCTTATCATGATGTTGTTTACAAAACCCCATTATAAGGATTTTTGTTTTATTTACATGGAATTGTAATCCATACTGAAAGCTGTATGCTTTGATCGTCATCAATAAGTTGTCTTTGTTATCAGCAAGCAAGTTGGTGTCATTTGCATCCCTTCTATCTGCATAGCCTCCAATCCTTCTCCAGACAGGACAGATTCTTAAAGCATCTGCTTAGCATACAGATTGAAGAAATATAGTGACAAGACGCAATTGTGGCACATGCTTTTTCTCCTGATTTTAAACTATCTGTCTCCCCTTAGTCTGTTCAAATAAGTACAGGTTCTGCATGAGCACAATTAAGTGTCCTGCAATCCCCATTCTTCACGATGTTATCCATAACATTGCTAAGGCAATCCTACTATTGAGTACATGCCAAATGACTGATTAGAAATGAGATTTAAAGGATAAGGATGGCTATAAAGTAGAATAGATGGCTTGAAATCTTATGTATCTCTGAGAAGATACTAAATGTTCGGCAACAGCAGAACAATACAAATCTAGCTTGGTGTTTTTTCACAACCAAAGCAAGGTTTCCCAGAAGCTAGGTACCAGAAATGGATTTTCCTAAAGTAAAAATACTAAGTCCAACTTGTAGAGACCAGAGGTGTCCTGGACAATAAGTAATTAAATGCTCAAGAAGACATTGATCAATCAGAAGAGCTCATTGATAACGCTTGTAATTTTTAATAACTACTAAATAAAGGAAAATAAAATCATTCTATTAAAATTACAATCACCCTGAAGTCAGGTAGAAGGAACTGCCATAAAGAGCACCACCCAGACAGGTTTCCTAGGACTGCTGTAACAAAATCACCACACCTGGGTGGTTTTTAAGAGCAAAATGTGTTCACAGTTCAGGAACCTGGAAATTCAGCTTTAAAATATAGTTGTAGTTGGAGATTCTTTCTTGTGAGTAGCCCAGGAGTTCCTTAGAATTATATGATGCGCTTTGGTATCTCTCTGATACCCTTTACGTGTCTCTGTGTTTATTCTCTTTTTATGGCTCAGTAGCTATTAGGTTTAGGAACCATCGATATGCTAATGAGGTACCACCTCTTCTGGTGCTGCCTCATTCATGTAACAAAAGAAAAGCTCTAGTAATTGGTCCTATTTAGAGAAAGTAAATGAAGGTTTCAACACATATTTGGGGGAGGACACGATTCAATCCATAACCAACCCCCATGAAGGAAAGGATGTACTTGAATGGATGTGTGTCTAGGTGAGAGTATTCATTGTGCCTCAGCGAATGCTGTCTAAGGAATAAACGTCATCATGAATGTATTGGCTGAAATTAGAATTGTATTCTTAAGCTCCAAGTGTTTCTTTCTTCATTCCACAATTAGAACCATTAAATCCTCAGAAGGCTTTAAGAAACCTGCACACAGTTTTTGGTTAGCAAGGATAGAAATAGCAGACCAAGAGCCTCAGGAAATCAGTTTGCTCTATTTAATGAAATGTGAAATGCATTTGTCTTATAAACATCATCTCAAAACATTCGATTTTAAGAAATATACCTTAATCATCTAGCCTCTGAATTCAGGCTTCTATCAGGGAATCTCAAGTGAAGATTCTTCACCAGTGTCTCCCAATATTGACTCTCGATATTTGGTTCTAAATGTCTATTGCTGCTTCATTACCTTTTCTCCCCGGAGCGAATCCTCTCCCAAAAGGATGACAAGATTCCCCAAACCAAGAAACTTCTTACTAATATTCCTCACGAATCCCCAAGCATACATGAATTCCAGTGGCTAACATGGGTTCAATTCAAAGTATGGACAACCACACAAGACTGACCGATGCTCACTGATGTAGGCTTAGGGTACAGCGGGGAAGGGGGAATGCATCATAAAGCAAAATTGGTAAATACAACCCAGGGGAACCAGATGGATCCTAGAGAGACAAAAAGCACAACAGCATGACACAAGAGGACAGAGGACAGGCTCTGTCCTACAGAAACTTCGTAAAGTCATCACTGAGAAAAGATGCACTCATGAGACCAAATTAATTCACTCCCCTGGCTGTACATAAGAATACCTGGAGAACTTGTTAAAATCACAGTTGCTTAAGCCCCCCACCCCCACCCCAAAGATTTGAATTCAATTGCTCATGGTGCAGTACAGAAGTCTCTGGGTGGTGCGAACGTTGACATAGCTCTGCTGCTGACGGAAACAAACGGATGTCTAGCTCACCTGGCATGAAAGTCCTAGGGACCAAACTAGCAGCCAGTGAGAACCCTGTGGAAGTACTACTGTCTACTCTGACCCACGTGAGATGGCTAGGAGTTGGAATGGACTCAATGGTAACTGGAAAATGGAATCAACGCAGGGTGTAGCCAACAATAGAAGCTCTCTGGTGAGGGGGCTAATAAGGATAAAAGCAGTCCGAGGACATTTCCAGAGAGAATGTTCATTGGGTGGGAAAAAAAGAACCGGAATTGCAGAGACGCAAAGGGAGAAGACTGGAAGCAATCAGAGTAGAAAAGGCCTTGAACACCAAGCCCAATAGTATACACTTGATCTTCTAGAAAACAGGAGGAAATAAAGGAACCTAACGTTAATTGATAAAATATCACAACTGGACAAATAGGCAACTTATGATTTTAAAAAAACTCACGTTTTCAGACATTTAAGTTTGCTTGGATCCACAGCCAGTTTCCATGGGAGCAGCACCGAAGAAATGAAACAGTGTGTTGTTTTGGGACAACCTGCTGCACAAGACTGCTTCACAGTGTGGAAGAGCACATCTGTGACGGAGAACAAAGGTGCATCTGATCGAAACCATAGTGCTCCCTATTGTCTCACAGCAGGTGAAAGCTGGACAATTCATAAGGAAGGTCCGAGAAGAAATATGTGCATTTAAATTATGGTATTGGTGATAAATAAACAGAAACAAATCTGTCCTGAATAAAACATAATCAGAATGCTCCTTAGAGGAGAAGATGACCAGACTTCATCTTGAGTCATTATCAGGAGAGACCAGGCAGTGGAGAAGGACATCATGCTTGGTACATCAGAGGGTGAGCAAAACAGAGGAAAATCCTCAACGTGATGGATTGACATTGTGACTGCACCCACGGGCTCAGCTATAACATTGTGAGGAGGACACGAAATGGACCAGTGTTTCATTCTGGTGTGCAGGGAGTCACCATGCATTGGAAGTCAGTCAAGGAACCCTAACAACAATAACAATAAGATAGATTGATTTTCATTCATATTAATAATGCTTTCTGGTTTGCGAGCACTTTTTAACCCATGATCTTATTTGACTCTTTCAATAACAAAATCAAATAGGCAAGCAGGGAAAGTGTAAACATATTCATTTTTCCAGTGAACAAATTGAGACTGTGAGTCCAGTGATAATATGCAGTGTGGATTGTAATGTGGGAAAGCGAATTCTAGGAGGCCCCCTTAGAAGACCAATGCCTTCCTATAAATGGATGATAATATCAGTCTACTGAATGGTAGGGGCCTTTAGAAATACAGCAGAGAGAAGAGCTAGTAGCCACCTTCCTGCTGTGTATACCTCTGTATACTTCCTGCTATGTATACCTTCCTGCTATGTATATTTCTGTTTGGTGCATAGGCACCAGTGTTTAACACAGTAAGTTAAAGCTGAAGCAGCTCTGTTAGCATTAAGAATTGGGAAGGCTGGAAAACAGAGAGGGCCAAGTACACTTGACAACACAAGGCTGTGAACTTGGACTACCAGCAGGTAAGGCTTCCTACATATGTTAATTTTAGTGGCAGGAAAAGCTTTGAAGAGGAGGTAACTCATTTGTCAAGATACGCTGATTTCTCTCCATTCCCCCATGAGGTTACTCGCCTGATTGGTGAATTTGAGGAAAATAATTAAGTGTGTTTGACTTAACTGCAGTATTTGGGGAAACCAGCCCACACTTGGGGAGCAGGAGGTCTCCCAGAATTCTTACCTGGGCAGTCCTTTCCCCGAGGAAAGCCATGTCCCAGCCAGTGCTGCTTGGCTTGGGTGGATGAGTCTGCCTCTGAGTCAAGCTTCCATAGCTAACAGAAAGAACCTTTGGTTGTGCCGCAGGTTAATCTCAAAACTCAGGAGTCCAGCAGCGGATGGCTAACAGAAGTATGCCTGTAATCTCCAGCTTAGCTGTTAACAGCAATAAAGGTGATGCATTTGGAGTCTGTTCTTATACTTCCATTCATAACTTATCCAAAGATCATACTAAAGAAGAAGGCTTCGGAGATCCTAAGAGTTGACAACCCTTTTGTAGCAAGAACACAAAGACTTCTCAGTGACCTTGGCAGCTCCATGGGTGGTTCCCATCCTTCAATAGCAATGAAGGTGCCTATCGCGGTGCAAATGGTGCTAAGCTGATAACCTCAAGGTTGGACCTTCAAGTCCATTCAGCCGCCCTTCAGAAAAAGACCTTCCTGGCAATGCAGGAAATCATTCATGCAAAACTCTAAATGCCACAGACAAGTGGAATCAACAGCAACTGGTCATAGCGACGAAAGAGATGGCATTTGTAGGAACCCACCCACTCTATTTACTCAGCCCACAGGCCCAGGCTGGGTCTCCTCCCACTGCCACTGCGTTTCGGAGACTGTCCTTCTTCACAGCAGGAGAAATCCTTTCTTTCTCCGGCTGGGTGTCTGGTTGACAGTCCAACAGGTCCCCCTACAGCACCTGGTTGGACAGCCTTTGCCACCCTTGAATGAGTGGGTGCTTGGTGTGATGGGAAAGATCCTTCAGTGTGACTTCTCTGGCCTTGGTCTCATCAACACAGCCTTTCTTTTCCCAAAACTTCTTCACAAGAAGGCCTTGCGATGCTTTGTGTCCTTTGAAAGAGTCTATCAGGAGCACCACTTTGAAGGCTTAACACACAGTAACCAGAACCTTCTCCGTTGACCGATCTGCCTTGAAAATAAAGGTCCCACAGATCCACGGTTTCGAATGAACTTTATTTTGCAAGGCACCTTCCTGAGACGGAAGAGCCCTGATAGCGTGATGTGAAATCCACTGGGCTGCTAACCGCAAGGTCAGCAACTCAAACCCGCCCGCTGCTCCCTGGGAGAAAGCTGAGGATTTCTGCTCCCGTGAGGACTGACCGCCACTAAACCCATAGGTAAATGATCTCTCATCTAGTCTATACCCCAAGGAGAGTGAGTTGGGATTTTTTGGTTTGTTTGGGTTTTGCATCTTAATGAGACTAAGACAAGTGTTTTACTGAGAGAACATGTCCGTAGCTTTATCCCAATTGAAGAAACATGTATAACACAATTGAGATACACTCCTGCACGTGCAAACTGGAACTCTGGTAGAAATTGCTTTGTTTAGTTTTACTTACCCTTATATATTACATATAGATTGTGTACATAATATCGAAATGTAAAGACTACGTAAAGGGAACATGATTGGAATCTCTAGAGATGCTAAAACTGCTGTTTTGGTGTTATGTGAATTGAAGATGACTAGATTCTTTCAGGGTGTGTTTGGAGAGATAGAAATACCACCCGAGAAGTGTATCAACCTAGATAAAGGATACATTCAGTAACAATCGCCTCACATCTTGATTTTTGTTAATAAAGTTTCTGTGATTTTGGAGCAATACTTCTAAACTTACCTTCACATTTACAAGGGGGCTTCCAAAAGTTCATGGAAGGTGGGATTAAAAGATAATAGAACATTTCCTCAAGTTTCTGAAGCCCCCTCATAGGTATATTTATGTATCGTTTTCTTTTCTTTTTTCCCTTTGAAGGCCTGATGAACCGTTCACAAGGTCTTACGTGAAACCGATCTTAATCATCTAGATTCCTCAGCTACTCACGAGTTTTGGATGAATATGTGTCTTCTTTGCATTGAGTCAGATAGACGTTGAGCAATGCCTCCCTTTTACTCATGACTCTGAGATCGCTTTCTGCCCTGGGCAAAAAAATTAAATAGGTGCTTATCTTCAAGCAAACACGCACGCGCGCACACACACACATGCGCACAATGATGTGATGCATCATAGGGAACACAGACATTAAAATGTGGGGTGGTTCTGATTTATGACCATTTTTAATTTTAATAGTTCTTTCAGTCACTTGTTTTCTATTAATCCAGTGGTATTTCCAAACTCCAACTTGATTAGCTCACTTCTGTTGCACACCTTAGTAAACCTGGCTAAAGTTCAACCTGTCTATTTCCATGTCTTCCTCTCCCTTCCTCCATATAAGAGCATGTGTGTACAGGGATTAAATAGGTAGAAACAGGGCTTGGGAGCTCAGGAGATTGGAGTTTTGATGGGAATAAGTGCTCGCGGAAAATGTGTCCTAAAAGCACGGTGTCAGAATGGAAATGATGATGCCCACAAAGGGAGAGCGTTAGCATGAAGCTCAGTGCTCAAGAGAAACTATTGTCCTATTTCTTTCTTGCCTACAAACGAGGGCCTTGAGGGAGAACTTTCTTCCTTAGCCACAAAGTTAGAAAGGGGAGCTATTGTTGCCATTGCTGTATTGAACATCCTTCCCTTACTGTCAATGAATGGTCAGTTCTAGTGCTGTCTCCTCCAGGAAGTCTTGGCTGACTGGCCCCGTAGAAGCAATCATTGAACAAGAATCAGGTCCAATTCCATCAAGAAGCACTCACTACCCATTCAGCCCTGTAGATCATAACATCTGATTGACTTGTTTAAAGAATCCCACCATATATAAATAATACAAGTTAGAACAAAAGAAATACAGTAAGAAAAGAAAACACAGCAATAGGAGTTTATACGATGGTGCTTTTGGATGTAAACAAAGAGAAGAAGCTCAGAGTTTTGGAGGGAGATCAGCATTCATGAGCTCTGTCTCTAATTGCGTGACTATCAATTCTCCCAAATAAACCAGCTTAACAGGTCCTACATACAAACCCTTTGGAGCTCTTAGAAACTTTGGAGAAGCCGGGAACAAAGCCTTTCTACTCATTTCACTTTTGTAGCAACTCTGAGAATCAAGAACAATTCCTTAATTTGACTTGCAGTCTCTTTCCTTATGTGATTAAAAAAAGAGATTATATTGAGGTTAACTCTTCCATGCATCATTCTATCTAGCTATCATCTACCTCGCTCTACCTCAAAAAAAAAAAATGCAAGACCAAACTCACTGTCATTGTGCTGATTCAGACTCTTCGTGATCCTACAGGACAGAGTAAAGCTACCCTGTTGGTTTCGGAGCCTGTAACTCTTTACAGGAGAAGATCACCTCATCTTAATGCCAGCGTCCTGCCAGCTGGGTAAAATGTCATCAGCCAAGCAGATGCAGTGTCGTCTCACAACTAGACACCAAATCTACTTGTTTATGAATTAATTCAATAATCCATTTATGGAACACCCACAAGATACAAGTCCTTATGCTTGAAATTTGCTGTAGAGCAGAGAACAAAACAGCCTAAGCTCTCATCTTCATGAATGAGGCTGGCAGAGAAGCGAGATATAAAAGTATTAGATACATCAAATGAAGTAGTCTCAGCTTTCTGTGGCTTCCATTTAAAACTACCACAAACTGGATGGCTTCGAAGAACAGAAATGTGTTTTCTCACAGTTCTGGAAGCTAGGAGTCCCTACTCCAAACATTGGCAGAGCCATCTTCTCAGTGTTCATGCTGAAAAAGAGATCCTTCCTGCTGACTGGACTTCTTGTAAGACAGATCTGATTGGCATTCTGTGGATTTTTAGCTGCATCTTTCCACAGTGTCTCCATCTTCAAATCCAATTTGCGTTTCTATGGGACACCGCTCAGGTTTCAAGATTGCCTCTACTCCAGTCTGACCTCATTTCTGAATGGATTCTATCTTCAAAGAAAGACCTTATAATAAAACAACGTTCACATTCTTATGTGGGTTATGATGTCAACATAACGTTTGGAGGAATGCAATTCAATTAATAACAAGTTAGTAATAAATACTTCAAAGAAAACTGAAGTCCTATTGAAGGATAGACAATGATGAAAGGTGTTGGCTCAGATAATAAAGGAAGGTTTGAGGATGTAACATTTGGGCATAGACTTCAATTAAAGGAAGAAGAGAATTATTAAAATGGCTGAAAGGATAAGACTCCAGAGGAAGAAGTGTTGTTGTTAGATGCTGTTGAGTCAGTTCAGACTCACAGCAACTCTTTGTACAGCAGAACAAAGCCTACCCAGTCCCTTGTTTCTCACAACTCTTCTGGTGCTTGAACTGCTCATCGCAGCCCCTAGCCATCCCTCTCCTCAAGAGCCTTCCTCTTTGTCCCCGCCCTTCCACTTTACCACTCAGGATGTCGTTCTCTGGGGACTGATCTTTCTTGAGAACATGTCCAAAGCACATGAGACAAGGTCTCACCATGCTTGTCTCTAAGGGACATTCTGACTGTACTTCCTGCCAGACAGACCGGATTGTCCTTTTGGAAGGCCGTGATCCTTTTCAGAGTCTTCATCACCATTATAGTTCAGCTGCCTTGATTTTTCTTTAGTCTTCCTAATTCCATGTCTAACGTTCACATACATGCACATGAGGTGATTGAAAATACCACGGTTTGAGTCAGGCACATCTTAGTTCTCCAAGTAGCATCCTTGTTTTTCAACACTTTAAATAGATCTTGTGCAACAGATTTACCCAATGTATCATTTGACCTCTTAACGGCTGCTTCCATGAGCATTGACTGTGGATCCAAGCAAAGTTGTCCTTGACAACTTCAACCTTTTCCCAGTTTATCATGATGTTACCTCTTAGCTCAGGAGGCTGAGCAAATAATCAGAGAAGCTGCATTATATGAAAACGAAAGCAGTATGAGGATTGAAGGAAGGTTTATTAACAACCTTCAATACGCAGGCAACACAACCTTGCTTGCTGAAAGTGAGGGGGACCTGAAGCACTTGCTGATGAAGATTAAGTATTGTACCTTTCACTGTGGATCACACCCAATGTAAAGAGGAAGAAATAGCTAGTGCAAAGGCGAAGGCAGGATTTTGTTCAGTATATTAAATGAACAAACCCGCAATCTGGAAAGGTATCCAACGGCAAACATGAAGGAGATAGAGAGGCAATGAGGACAGAGAAGACACAAAGGAGGACCTTGCGGGCCATCAAAAGTACGTTAGTGTTCATCTTGGTGGGTGGCGGCGTCATTGAAGAGTTTTGAGGAAAACCATGATTTGAGTTTTCCAGTGCTCATGATGGCTGCTCTGTGGGAAGAACAGAACAGGTTGTCCAGGGCCAAGAGAGGAGGCTGGGATCCCGGCAGGAATCTTGCTTATTTGTGCCTATTGCTTCCTGTGTGTATCATGTCCCAGCTCAGTTCCAATCTGTTCTAGGGCAGACTGTCCTAGTCTGTCTGGAAAATCCTCTGATTGACTCCAGGGAAACTTCGAGATTCTCCCTAGATCCCGCACACTCACTATACCCTTCTTGTCTTTGAAGTTCAACCAGATATATCCACACCATTGTTTTCATAGCATCGCATTCTCCTCCTAAACAAACATCACTGTGCTCCCATGATTGTAACTTATCAGAGAGTGCTAAGCAATTAACTCACCAGTTTTACACAGATTCTCGCTAAAACACAGACGGTTATTGCAGTCCTAATGGATTGATTACCTATTGAAAGGACTTTTCTTCAGTGCCTATCACAAAAGAACGGATAGTGAATAACACCATTTCAGAAACCACAACAGACGACACAAAATATTGACAGGTGTGGGGTCTCCTGGAAACCTCATAAAATGATAAGAAAAAAAATGAGACCATATGGTTCATCTTTGAAGGTACTTCACATTAGATCATAAGCCCAGAATCCATTCAATGTCTGGGGTAGAACATTCCTCAGAAGGTGTCTAATTAAGCCAACCCACTTTAGAGATGAGAAAACTGCAGTCTCAAATTGGAAAGGCATCATCAGAGAAATCACAGAATGAGTTTGTCCCAAATGCTAAAGCTGCAAGGTACCTTGCAAATTATTAGAATGATGCAGATAATTTTTATCATTACAATTTTGATTCTTATAACCTAGCAAGAGGTTCCTGGGGGCCTCTTTCTCTAGTTACATGATCCATATATATATATATATATATATATCATTATTTATATATATACAAATCATTTTATTGGGGGCTCTTTCAGCTCTTACAATAATCCATACATCAATTGTATCAAGCACTTTTGTACATATATTACCATAATCATTTTCAAGACATTTTCTTTCTATTTGAGCCCTTGGTATTAACTCCTCTGTGTTTCCCTCCCTTCCTCACCCTCCCATCCTCGTAAACCCTTGATAACTTATATATTACTACTTTCATCTCTTACACTGTCCACGGTCTCCCTTCACCCATGTTTCTGTTGTCCGTCTCCCAGGTGTGTGTGTGGTGGGAGGAGGTTATACGTCGTTTATTGAGATCAGTTCTGCCTTTCTCTTCTTTCTCCACCCACATTCCCCCTACCCTCATGGTACTGCTACTCCCATTACTGTTCCTGAGGAGGTTATCTTTCCTGGATGCTGTGTGTCGAGAGCTCTTATCTGTACCAGTGTACATGCTCTGGTCTAGCCAGATTTGTAAGGTAGAACTGGGGTAATGATAGTAGGGGAGAGGAAGCATTAAAGAACTAGAGGAGTGTTGTATGTTTCCTCTTTGCTATACTGCACTGGCTGGGACATCCCTTCCTTGTGACCCTTTTGTGAGGGCATGTCCAATTGTCTACAGATGGACTTTGGGTCTCCACTATGGCCCTCTTCATTCACCTCGATAGGATTGTTTGTTTGGGGTCTTTGAATGCCTGATACCTGATCCCGTTGACACCTTGTGATCACACAGGCTGGTTAGTTACATGATCTTGTTCTATTATTTTCTTCCCTGTGGAATCTACATCCTATAATACATGGATCCAAAATCAAGTCCCTGGGGCATAAGCGGATACAACCATGTGCCTACACATTTTGAGGCATCATTTTCAGTGATACCAACTCCAAAAAGAGAAGGGACTTGGCAGAAAATTTTTAAAAAGGAAATAAAGAAAGCTCTTAGAGCTGTTCCATCACACCAGTCATCCAGCGAGCCATCTACCTCCTGTTCCTTGAGGTCATTTCAAAGGGGAACATGCATTTGCTCAAACTCAGCAGAGAAAGAGGAAGCCCATTTCTGAGCCATCCACTAGGTTCAGGCACAGTTTGCGTGGTGCTCTTTGAGAACCGTGTCCCTCTAGTGTGTTCAGAGAGGAAAGCGAGATCGTGGGGTCCACAACCTGAGTGATGGTGATACGACTGAAGCAGTAGATTAAATCTTTTTGTGATTCCATACACAGAACACAAACAGCTCTATGAATGACAGGCACTGCACAGATGCCACCTATTAAATAATTAAAATAAAGTAGAAATTAAAAACAAACAGTGGGAAATGATTTGAAACACATGCAACCAAAGGAAGCAGAAAGAGTAACTTGGGAATGACGAAGTGAGTAAAATTAGATTTGAGTTATTTCTAAATTCAATTGTGTCTGGATTAACTGGCTGTCTTTCCTCTAATGTCAGCGTGAAATAAACAATATCTTAAGCTCCAGAATCTGAGAAGCCGATCCAAGCCGCCTCAGTCACCACGCTGCCTCTTCTGATGGGCAGGTTCGTGCCCAGTCTTTGCTAATCAGGACAAGATTGCTAATAGCGTGCAAATGACAAAATCAGGAAGATCGTATTTGCAGTGGACAGCAAATGTGCAGGAATGAACCATCACAGAATCTCATTGCTGTGGATCAGTGTGGGTTGCTCTCGATGGGGTTCAGCTACGTGACGGTGTTTAAGCTGAAAACCAGATGAGCGTGGCACCTCTTGCTGAAATGTGGGCTTTGATTTGTCCCGTGTAAAGTTAGTCTGGGGTTCATTCATCTGCCCAGAGGAGCTTTGTTTTATGCTTAGAAAGCGAGTGGAAACGTGATGCCAAAAAATCTGTAACCTGAAATTTACACAGCCTTACTTCTACTTACATCCCACTGGCCAGGGAAAGTCTCATGGTAAAACTCATTATCGATGGGATATACTATGCTCTCTCTAGTATATGGAACTGCAAAGTCAAAGGGAGTGGGCGTGGACTTGTAATCCCGATGCAGGAGAACTGCGAGGGTTCACCCTAGGGTTTATTGAAGAAGATCCTTTCCAAAGCGAATGATTGCAGTGATCCTTAAAAATTATGATCTAGACCTGAATCTGTATAGCCTACAAAGTAAGAATGTTTTTTCTACCTCTAAATGATTTTTAAAATACAGTCAAACAAAAAATTATGTTTTGTGACACATGAAAATTATATAAAATTGAAATGTCGGTATTTATAAATAAAAATGTACTGTAATATAGCCGTGATCATTTATTTATGTCATATCTATGCAACTTTACACTACAATTCCAGAGATGAATAGTTCCAACAGAGACCATGTAATCTGTGTAGCTTAAAATATTTACTATATGACCCTTTACAAAAGAAGTCAGTTTACCCTTAATCTAGACCAATTGCTGTCCCATAGAAATACAGTGGGAGTCACATGTGTAATTTTCTATTTTCTATCAGGCACAGCAAAAAGATAAAAAGAAACAGGTGAGAATAATTTTAATAATTAGTTCTATTTATCCAAGTGCATCCAAAATAGTGCCATTTCAAAGAGATTACTGAGATGGTCTACATCCTTTTTTCATACTAATGCTTCAAAGGCACGCGAGTATTTATACTTCCTGCACACCTCAATTCAGGCTAAGCACATTTCAAGTGCTCAGTCGCCATATGTCACTGTTGGATGTGTTATAGGAAAGCACAAGTGGCTTGCTCTCGCCTCTCTTCAGGAAGCCTAATCTTGTTTGTTTTTGTTTTTGTCTTTTCTTAAGTCAATTTATTCCAAACAACCGCTTAGCTCTGGTCACTACAAAATGTATATCTGCAACTAACCTTGTATTATCATGTGTCTGGAGAAGCGCCCTGTAAAGAGTAGATGCTAAAAACATGTTTGTGACATGCATGAATGATGGCCTGTCTTACATCATTCTTCTAGAGCCGTTCTTTGCCTTATTCCTATGTTTCATTCTGGTACCTCCAATTAAATAGTTATCTCCTTTGCTATAATGTTCAGCTATTTCCTACTGAACCAATTCTCTGCCACTATTAACTATAAACTCTGGAAAATATATATTTTATCAGAAACTCCATGAAGGCACTGTAGAGCAATCAAAAGCAAATTGGGAGGGAAAGCACAATTGGAAGAAGGGAATGATTTGGTGTTAATTTCTTTTTTATTTTTTTGCTTATTTGTTTGTTTACTTAATGGCAGACTTCAGCTAGAAACAAATGGGGCGCCTATAACTTGACAGAAATTTCACAGTCTTACTGGTCTGAATAACCAATGAAAAAGTGGGCAGAGGACATGAACAGACAGCTCCCCAAAGAGGACACCCAAGTGGTGAACAAACAAAGAAAGACTCGTGATCAATAGCCACGCAAATCACAGTAATGATGAGCTACCACTGACACCTTACAATAACAACAAAGTTAAAAGACAAAACAGAAAAGAGCAAACGCTAGAGAGACTGGAGAGATTGGAACCCCTCATTCACTTCTGGTGGGACTGAAAATATGTATAACAACCATGGAAAGTAAGTGATGTGGAGCTGCCTCAAATAACTGGGAATAGAGATTCCATAGGAGCCAGATATAATTCTGTTGGATATATCTCCTAAAGAAATGAGAGTCATTTCTTGAGTAGATAGATGCATGCCCGTGTTCTTTACAGCACTATTCACAATAGCAAGGAGATGGAAACAACCTAACTGCTCATCCTTAGAAGAAGGGATAAAGAACCCTGATAAGACACGCAATAGATCACTATGCATTGCTAAAAATAAGAAAGAAGAAGAAGAAACAAAGAAGTGCCTCATGACATAGATGGACCTAGAGCATATTATGCTGAGTGAACTTAGCCAAGCATAAAAGGATAAACAGTACATGCGGCCACTGTTTTAAGGAAAACCAAGGTAAAAACATTCATCATTACTAACCATCTGTTGTTGTTATTGTTGTTGTTCAGTGTCATTGAGTTAGTTACGACCCATAGCAACCCTGTGCACAACACTGCATGGTCCTGCACCCTCCTCAGAATTATTGCTACGCCTGAGCCCAGAACACAGCCACGGTGTCCGTCCTCTTGTTGAAGGACTTCCTCTTTTTTGCTGCCCCTCCGCTTTACCAAACATGATGTCCTTCTCCAGGGACTGGTCTCTCCTGACAATGTGTCCAAAGTACATAAGATGAAATCTTGCCATCCTTGCCTCTAAGGAACGCTCTGGCCTTACTTCTTCCAACGCAGATCTGTTTGTCTAACTGGCCTTCCTCTAAAGGAATGGGATCCTAGTCCAACAATGAAAGATACTTAAGGATAAATCACACAGCCTATGATGCTCACATCAGCAAAGCGGATGCCAATCAAGAAGCAATATGGAAATATCTTAAATAGGTTTTATTATTTTTACTATTTCAATGTCCTCTTGCTTCCTCATGTCATGGAGTAATCTTGCCAGCATGATTCTGCCTTTGTCAATGTTGTTGAATGTTATTGACACCAACTCCCACATGTTTTGGAAATAGTGTCCAGTCATTTAAGAGTGTGGCACTGGGGAAGAACACTGAAAGTACCACAGTCTGTAAAAGGACAAACAACGC
>NW_022103906.1:81486613-81491958 GCF_000313985.2 Echinops telfairi | reverse complement strand
AAAGAACTGTTGACATCATCTTGGCTCTTCCACTTCTTGGGAGCATCGCTCCGATTGTGCTTTGTCTTCGGGACCGAACTAATAAGTCATGGTTCATCTCCCACTACAGTTACTTCAAGAAATGCTTCAGGATCTTGAGCCCAATTGTTTAAAGTTTCCACGAAACACTCTAATCTTGTCTGAAGCTTATCTAGGAGAAACAGTTGTGGCACCGTTGGGTAGAGAGTTTGCTGGACCAACTGAGAAGTCTAGGTTGGCTATTGTTGCTGTCGTTAATCCTTGGCTCTGTTCTACAATGAAGGCACTAACAAGATTCATTGTTTCCTCTCCCATTGATGTGGATAGTCTGCTGCAGTGGGCTTATCTTCAACATCAATTCAGTCCTTCTTAAAATGAGTTCTCCATTTGTAAACTTTTTATACATCATCCATGATTTCAACCTTCTTCCATTCCAAGCTTCACCATAAATTCATGTTTGTTCTTGGTTCAATTTTAGTGGAATTCATATTACTCTGATAGTTCTTTTCAAATTGATGTCTTATCCTTCTTATTGCCTCAGTTATACCAAATTAGTAGGTGTTTATTTCAGTGCAAAAAATACTGAAATCCATGCACAGCTTTTTTTCACGGTATGCATTTTTCATGAATGTTTGAACTTATCTCATGCTACCAGAGATAAAGGCATCATAAAGACAAAAGGATCAATTCTTCAGAAAGACATAACCATGTTAAAGTTATATCAGCCTAATAATAGGTTCTCAAAAACACATGAGGAAAAATGGGTCACAATCAAAGGGAAGATAAACATTCATAATTATATTCAGATATTTTAGCAGATTGCTTTCAGTAATTGATAAGGTCTCTTGATGATGTCTTTTTCAGAAGATAGAAAGTCTAACCAGTGGCTATCAGGGCAGGACAATCCCACTTTATTCTGGGGCCTGATACATTAGTAATGCAAAAGCTGCCAATTCTGAACATTTACTGTGGGCAAACACTGTTATGTTAATCACTTTAGTTTTATTACACTGATTCTTAGAGTGACCACACATTAGAATCACATGGGGAGATTTTTAATAAGACCTGTGTCTGTGCGTTACCACTAATGAGTTTCATTTGATGGGTCATGAGATGTGGCTCTAACTATCTGTATTTTTCTTAAAAATGGCCAAGTGATATTAATGTGTACTCATTGCTATATACATACTAAGGAGCCCTTGTGACACAGTAGTTAAGGGTCTGACTGCTAATGGAAAAATTAGTGGTTCCACCTCACCATCTCTATTGTGAAACAAAGATAAGGCAGTCTGATTACATAATTATTACAGCCTTGGAAACTCATTTAATGACTTGTGAGGACAAATGAACCCTGTAGGTCACATCCTCGCTGTGGGCATATGCTGAATGTTCCAGTACATCGCTGTGCTTGCTACAACTCTGCCACACGACCCATGCGCAGCTGTGGTTTGGGATATAAGTGCAGACGTTTATATTTTCCCACGGTGAGTGAGTTCTTCTACCATGCCCAGTCCTCTCACCCTGATTGATGTGAATGAAGCATACAAGTGTCCAATGTTCTTTCCGATTGTCAAAAGACAACTCACTGTCCTAGAATCAATGTGACGCATAGCAACTCCATAAGACAGGGAAGAACTGTCCCTGTGGGTTTCCAAGACTAACTATGGGAGTAGAACGCCTCATCTTTCTCCCACAGAATAGCTGATGCTTTCAAACTGCCTACTTGTTTTAATTTAAAACATTCCATTTCAGTGGGCGAGTTCACATATAAACTGACATGCGCATTTAATAAATTTTCAACACAAAAGCTACAAATGATCATAGTACCATAGAAGTGGATGAGCTCAAGTTTTACTTCTTGGCTTTGAATTCATGGTGCTCTCTTTGTTCATGCCCATTTGATAAAGATGCATAGCAACCCTATGTACAATAGAACAACACCGCCCAATTCTGCATCAGCATCACAGTTGTCGTTTGAGCATCCATTGCATGAGTACATCGTCTGCGGCTCCTCCTCTGCTTTGATGATGCTCCACCATGCGAAGCAGGATGTCCTTTTCCAGGAACTGGACTCCCCTGGTAATGCGTTCAAAGTACCTGAGATAAAAAAAAGTCTCACCACTCCTGCTTCTAAGGAGCATTCTAGTTGTACTTTGTCCCAAAATAGGTTTATTTGTTTCTTTAGATGTTCAGAATATGGTCAATATTTTTCACAAACACCATCATTAAAACGCAGCCATTTTTTCACTAGTGTCCAGTTTTTCACATGCACACAAAGCAATTGAAGCACCATTGCTGGGGTCAAGAGCACCGTAGCCCTCAAAGTGACAGCCTTGCTCTTTAACACTTTAGAGAGGTTTCATGCGGCAGATTTTTCTCAATTCCGTAGCCAGTTGATTTCCTGACTGCCGCCGCCATGAGCGTTGATTGTGGATCCGAGTAAAAGGAAACCCTCGATAATGTCAGTCTTGTCTCCACTTACCATAAACGTGTGTGTGTATTCAGCCGCATGTGAGAACTCTGGCAATCCATCTGGAATGCCGTAGTCTTCGATCTTCATCAGTCAGTGTATCAACTTTCAGCAAGTCCATGCTGCAAATTGTTCACGGGCCTTACTCTAAACCAGATATACTAATCTTATTTACGGGGTCTAGGTTTTCAGGTGATTTGCTCTGTATGCCAATTAAATAATTATTATGAAAAAGCGATAACCCCGGCATGCCCCTTTCCTGATTGTAAACTATGCAGTACCCCTTGTTTCTGTCCACAACACTAACTTTTGGTCTATGTGCAAGTTCCACTTACGGTGAGCAGAAGTGCTCTGGAATTCCCACTCTTCACAATGTTATCCAGATGTGTTGTGATCCACACAGTCACATGCCTTTCTGTACGATAACACAGAAGTGCATATCTTTCTGGTATTATCTGCTTTCAGCCAAGATTCATCTGACCCGGTAGTGATATCCCCTGTCTTGCGTGGTCTTCGTAGTCTGGCTTGAATTTCTGACCACGGGTTCTTGTCCATAGACTGCAGCCAACATTTGGCATCATCTTCAGCAAAATTGTACTTGCATGTGCCCTTATTGATTTTGTTTAATAATTTCCAAATTTTCTTGGAATTGGCCTCAATATGGATATCTTCCTGTCAGTTGGTCAGGTATCTTCCAAATTTCTTATTATTATTATTATTACTTTTCTTCTCCTTTTTAAAAAGCTATTTGTTGTGAATTAGATGAAGGTTTACAGAGCAGTTCCAAATTTTACATTCAATAATTCATACACATTTTCTGGTTCCACTGGTCCTTTCAATCTCCTTAATAGACCTTTGTTTATCACATTTCCTCTCTGGTTTCCTGTTTCCATCCCTCCTTTTTCTCTTAACCCTATGAACTTGGTCATTGGGTAACTGATCCCCTTGATCTTAAATACTTGAGTATTCCAACACAGATACTATTTTAGTTTCAGGGCTGAAATGTTAAGCTATACTTTGGGGAGTACTGCCAGTGTCTACTGATACTACTAAAAACCCTGATCCCTTTTATGATTTTGAGTCATGTTCCAGATTTTCCTTTCACTATATTCAGGCCTTTCTAATGTCATCCTTTTCAGAGTAGTGGACTGTGGTAGTTGGGTACCATCTAGTTCTTCTGGTCTCAAGGTTGTAGACACTTAGTCCCTTGAACTAATTGCTTCCATGTGTCTTTCTGTTTGTGTGACTTTTCTTTCCTTTGAGTGGGGAGAGATCAATAACAGTTGCACCCTAGAAGACTGCTCATGAGCTTTTAAGATCCCAGTTGCTATTCACCAAAATAGGTTGTAGGACATTTTCTGGGGAAACTTGCTCTAATTGACCTTTGTGTCCCCTGCAACTATGGTCCTGATCTTCCAGGCTGTTGTAGTTATATAATTTGTTGTCAACTTGAAAGGATTATGAGGGAAGGGGTGGAGTTTATCCCGTCAGTCGGGTCGCAGCGTGATGACCTCATTCAGTCGGGTCGCAGCGTGATGACCTCATTTGGAGGCGCTGAGTAGATAAATAGCTCGCTGGAGCAGGATGCATGCTCAGTCTCTGCGAGACAAGCTTGCTGACAAGCCACATGGAGACAGGCTGATGGCAGCCAGAGCTCCAGAGCTGGAGAAGCCACGTGGAGACCCCTGCCAGCGCTGAGATGCTTGCGATGCCAATGGATCCACAAGATTTCCCACCCACTGGTCTTTGATCTTCCTGCATTCAGCATCATTGCATGTGTTTTGTGAGTCTGAGGAGGACTTTGTAGATTGGTATCAGACATATGGGCTAATATCGGACTTAATGACTTGATCTGGACTGGGCTGGATGTTTTCTCAATATTCAATTGCTCTTGTATATAAAGCTCTTTCTTACACACATATGAGTGCCTATGGATTTGTTTCTCAAGTCCACCCAGACTAGCACACAGGCCTAGACACCCATTCCCTCTAGATGTTTGGTTATGTCTGAGAAATTTTCATAACTTTTCTCCCTGTCTTATCTACCATATTTGTGCATATACTTCTATCAAAGTCACATAGCAACATAAAATATGTTCTGTCAAACCTACATAGGTATATATTCTTGGGTAGACTCCCACTCTCCTACTCCTACCTGTGTGAGCCTGCATATTTATCCAAGCATCTACCTCTAAAGCCACACTGTTATAGTAAATAACAGTATTATTTTGTAAATAATAGTATTTGCCTCTGTCGTCTTTAACTCTTGCCTTTAACTGTGAAGAAAACTTCACAGAGCTTTCCCCAGTCCCCATCATTTTCACCTAACTCCCCTCTTACTTTGTACTGCTTTCTCCTTCACCAGGTTGACAATTGTCTCCCCTCTAGCCATGACTTCCCCTCCTTCCCTTCTCCTCTCACCCCTGGTAAGAACGTTTCCTTTCATGGGAAAGCCTATTCTAGATTGTTTATAGAAGCAGTCCCATGCCTTTTGTGTATGAATACTTCCATGAAACATAATGTCACAACATTGCATTAGTTTGCTGAAATATAATGGGTATTTCATCAATTGCTAAAGACTTGCTTTTTGCTAATGCTTCAGTGCAGCCTAGGCTTAGTCCTTCAATATTGGTTCTGGATCATACACCACCTCTTGAAATGTTATAAGTAAATGTTGGCCAATCCTTTTGGGTAGCCTGAGAGAAATCTAGATATTAGTAAACTTTAAGGCCTTCCCAAAGGGGTTCTACTACCCATCCTGACTGCAAACTACCAAAGTGGAGGATCATGTTTTGATCATATTTCCTGGCCCAAATCTCCCCGATTCCTCTGCTGGTTGTATTCTTTTTTTTTTTTTT
>NW_022103906.1:81454698-81485846 GCF_000313985.2 Echinops telfairi | reverse complement strand
AGTTGTCTACAGATGGGCATTGGGTTCCCATCACACGCTCCCCTCATTCATGATGATCTGATTTTTTCCCCCTCTTTGGTGCTTGATACCTGGTCCCCTCAACCCTTTGTGATTACACATGCTGGTGTGCTTCTTCCATGTGAGCTTTGTTGCTTCTGGGCTAGATGGCCACTTGTTTACTTTCAAGCCTTTAAGACTCCAGACACTATATCTCTCAATAGCCAGGTACCATCAGCCTTCTTCACCATACTTACTTATGCACACATTCGTCTTCAGCGTCTATATGGGGAAGGTGATCACACAATGATGATTTTTGTTCTTTGGTGTCTGCTACCTGATCCCTTCAACACCTCGTGATCACACAGGTTTGTGTGCTTCTTCCCTGTGGGCTTTGTTTCTTCCAAGCTAGATGGTTGCTTGTTTACGTGATCTCTCCTCCTGAATAACCATAGAACCTAGGGCTGCCTCCTCAAGACATCTGTCCAATGTTTGAAAAATAAAAGACATAATTATTTGAGGACTAAAAAGAATATCACAGCAAGAAAAAGAGTAATTTGCCTCCAAGGAGCCACTAGAAATTAGTCTTAAAATTGTATTTGCTTCAGGGACTCTTTTATTATTATTCAGAAACGTGTTGAAAGTGTAGGAAAATTCAAATGGATATGTTTCATCTATGCATCAATATTCTCAAAATGATAAGTAATTTCTTTCCTCAGCATCAGTTTTTTTTTGCTAAGTGTTCCTATAGACAATCAAAGAATTAGTTTAGGCAAATCCATAAATTATCCATAAGTAAAATTATAATTTAATGGGCACTGGGTTCTTCTCAGCTAGAAATAATCTCCATCCTTCAAAGGCAGCCTCTGTTCAGAGACACAGGATCACAATGTGAGCTATCTAGCTTCATTAGGGCTGGGCTCTGGATCTGGGAATCAGAATTATCAATAGAATCATGCCCTGGGAGCGTAATTGGAGTGGAAAGCAGAGAAGGAAGACCAGGGGCAGCAGTTTACAAATAACATTCCTCTATCAGAGCCCTGGTGTATGAAAATTAACTAGCACAGAGAAAGCAAGACTTGAAAGGCACAGTTACCTTGACACAGTTTTTGAAACCACAATGGTACCACAACATTAAAAGCAAGTTGCACTTTACACTGACTTATATGTTCATTGGTTGAGCATTGGTCCAATTGGTCCCACATGTGTACTGGCTATATTTCTTCATGACAAGTTCAAGGTTTATGTATTACCCATTAACAAAGGCTGATTCCAACTCTAGAGGACAGAGTAGAACTGCCCCATTAGGTTTCCAAAGCTACAATATTTTCTTCCACGGAGTGTCTGGTGGGTTTGACCTATAGCTCTTTTGGTTAGTAGCCAATGATGTAACCACTGTACAGTCAGAGTTCCTTTTACTAGGAACTTAATTTAAAAATTAATAATAAAGAAGTGTGTTGTCATGGATTGAATTGTGTGCCCCCAAAATATGGATCAACTTGGCTGGAACATGATCCCCAGTATAATATGATGGCTGTTTTGTGATATGTGCTGTATAACCTAACACGTATGTTCGTGAGGCAGGATGAAGGTACTTATCTTCACAACCTTACAGGAGGGTAGGACTCCAGTCCCACCCAGACTCAAGTACTCAACTCAGGACCCCTACTCAAGTGACACCCTTGAGTTAGATCTTTTTATCTTAAAAAAAGAAACCTAGGGAGAGGACATCTGACAGAGGTGAAGTATCTGACTGCCACCAAGAATGAAGAGATAAGGCCAACTCAATGTTGGATAGCTTCAATTTTTTTCTCCACTTATCATGATATTACTTATTGGTCCAGTTGTAAGGATTTTGGTCTTCTTTACATTGAGTTGTGATCCATACTGAAGGCTGCTGTGTTAGTCCGGGTAGACTAGAGAAACAAATACATAGAAACTCATATGTGTATGAGAGAGTTTTATATAAAGGATAATTATACATTAAGAAATCAGCCCAATCCTGTCCAGTCCAAGCCCAAAAGTTCGATTAGCCCATATGTTTGTTACCAATCTATAAAATCCTTTTTAGACGCATGAAACACATGTAATGACGCCGAATCCAGGCCAATCACAGGCCAGTGGGTGGAAAGTCTTTGGATCCAGTGGCACTGTAAGCATCTCAGTGCTGGTAGGGGTCTCCATGTGGCTTCTCTAGTTCCCAGGGCATGGGGTCTATCAGCGTAGTGCCCTGTGTCTTGTCCTCAGAGATGTCTCACAGGAAGTGACCAGAGAGAGAGAGATGTGTTTCCTACCTCCAGGGAAGAAATACAGGAGTTCCCAGAATTCTCAGGAGAAAGCCATGTCCACATAGAGGCCTCATTGCCTATGACCCGATTGACAGACTAGACCCACCACTTCACTCTTAATCCTCACAATTCCCAAACTGACACCAGATTATGTAACTGTCACAGCTGCCATCCTAGCTCTTCGTCACCAAGTGCTTCAAGTCCCCCTCTTCTTCAGCTAGCAAGGCAGTGTCATCTGCACATCTCAGGTTGTTACCCTCCTTCCAAACTTAATGGAGGACGTTTTCTTGATATAATCCAACTTCTCTGATTACTTGCTCAGCATACAGATTGAATAAGTCTGGTGAGAGGATACAACCCTTTCCTGATTTTAAACAAGTCGGTATTCCCTTGTTCTGGTCACACAAGTACCTCTTGATCCAAGTTCAGGTTTCACATGACACGTTCCAGAACAATGTGTTCTGAAATCCCCACTCTTCTCAAAGCCGTCTACAGTGTGCTGTGATCTACAGAGTCAAATGCCTTAGCACAGGCAATACAACACAAGTGAAAATCGTTCTGATGTTCTCTGCTTTCAGCCAAGAGTCATCTGACTTTTACTAGTGACTCCCTTATTCCACATCCTCTTCTGAACCTTCGGTAGCTTAGTGTGCTGCTGTGGGAGCTCCAACCATTGTTGGAAGATCTTCAGCAAAATTTGGCTTGCATGGTATACTAATTATATTGTTCTGTAATTTGAGTATTCTGTTGGCCATCATTCTTTGGGATGGGTACAACAGTGGTGGAATCCAGCCAGTTCACACTGGTTCAGCAGAATGAATACCTAATTTTTTGTTAAGTTTGGTGAGCCAGTTGTTAAAATGGCACTTGTAGGGAGGATTCTCTCTAGGATGGGTGGCTGGTCAACCACCCAATGTGTAAATAAAAAATTTAAGTTCCTTACTCTTTTTTAACATTCATCTGTGCAGCTGCTTATTCTAAATGCTTGTAGTAATGTTTATTCCATCCATAGGCATAAAAAAATTAGATGGAACTATGCTTGTGATATGCACTTACTCATTTCATGAAACTCATTATACTTCTGACAATGAGTATTTAAATACTATGTGTTTATTCCCTTGTCTTTGTTACTTCAGTAAACAAGGAACATAAAGAGAAAATATGCTAACAGAGGGTGACACACTTTCATTAGCTTCAGCTTTGTGTTATGCCCCAAATTCCCACGAGATATAATGAGTGAATTATGAAATTCCCAAATGTGTTGCAGGAGCTAAAAATATTGTCAGAGAAGGTGCTGTCAGTTAAGCAGAAGTGGAAAGGTGTTTTTCAAAGATGAACATAATCTGGTCAGAGAAAAGTTCCCAGTTTCGAATCTATCAAACACAATGATTATTGTCTAATTAGCCTATCTCTCAAGGAATGGGATCCTACTCCAACAGGGAAAAGATGGTTAACGATAAACCACAGAGCTGATGAAGCTCAGATAAAAGTGACGAATATTGCAAGTGAGGATACCAATGAAGAACTATCTTAAAGAGCCCTTTAATTGTTTGGGGATTTTTTGTGGTCAGGTATCATTTAGTATGTTTTCATAAATAGTTTAAACTTCTTTCTTACAATATAATCTAGTTTGGTCTACCTCTTTTATTGTCAAGATTTAATAATTAACTATATGAAATTATAAATTACCTTTCAGGATCTCTTTTTAGACTTATAAAGTCCTTTAGGGCAGGGAACCGGTTCTTAAATTATTTGAAATCCACAACTGGGTACAAATTTCCAGGCACAGACAAGGGAGTGCTTCCAGTGCTTCCTCAGCTGTTGAGACATTTTCTTTGGTATTCCATCTGAAGCATGGTTTTTGGCTAATGCTTTCAGTGCATCTTGAACTCCTTCCTTCAGTACCATTGTGTCTTAGTCATACGCTACTTCTTAAAATGGTGAAATATCAAGTCGCTCTTGATTTGATAGTGATTCTGTGTACTCTTTCCATCTTCTTTTGCTGCATCTGGCACATTCAACACTTTGCCCATGTTGCTGTTTTTTAGGTACCATCGAGAGGGGTCCAACCCAGAGCGACCCTATGCACCACAGAACACAGCCCTGCACCGTCCTGCGCCATCTCACATTGTTCCTGTGCCTGCGCCCATTTATGCAGCTGCTGTGTCCATTCTCCTTGTCAATCCATCTAGTCCGGGCCTTCTCATTTCCGCTGCCCCTCCACTTGACCAGACAGCACGTCCTTCTCCAGGGACTCGTCTCTCTTGACAATATGCCCAAAGTACGTAAGACAAAGTCTTGCCATCCTTGCATCCTGGCCTGAGGCAAGATCTATTTGTCCTTTCAGTAATGTGTGGTACTTTCAATAGTATTTTCCAGCACCACAATTCAAATACATCTATTCTTATATGCCCTTCCTTTTTCGGTGTTCAACTTTTACATGCATTTGATGCAATAGAGAAGACCAAGAACTGGGTCAAGGACACTTTAGTCCTCAAAGTCCAAAAACCATGTTTGATTTTCAATATTCTGAAGAGGTCTTGTGTAGATTTTCCTAATGCACTATGTCTTTTGATATCCTGACGGCTGCTTCCATGAGCATTACTTGTGGATCCAAGGAAGACCAAGTCCTGGACAATTTCAACCTTTTCTCCAGTTAGCATGATGTGACCTGTTTATCCAGCTGTGAGGATTTGGGTTTCCTCACATTGAACTGTAATCCATCCTGAAGACCACACTCCTTGACCAGCAGCAGCAAGGACTTCGAGTCCTCCTCACTTTCAGCCAGCAAGGGTGTGTCCTCTGCACACTGCAGGTTGTTAATAAATCATCTGCCAGTCCTGATGCTGCACTCTTCTTCATATAATCCAGCTTCTCTGATGATTTGCGCAGCACACAGATTGAACAAGTATGATGAGAGGATACAACCCTGATGCACACCTTTCCTGATTTCAAACCATGTAGTATTCCCTTGTTCTGTTGCCACAACTGCCTATTGATCCAAGTCCAAGTTCCCCGTGAGCACAATGAAGTGTTCTGGAATTCCCATTCTTCTCAAGGTTATCCACAGTTTACTATAGCCCACCCTGTCCCATGCCTTTGCATAGCCAATGAAACACAAGTAAGCATCTTCTGGTATTCTTGCTTTGATTAAAGATCCTTATGACATCAGCAATGCTATCCTTTGTTCCACTTCCTTGTTTGAATCTGGCCTGACCTTCTGGAAGGTCCCTGCCAGTTACTGCTGCAACTCTTGTTGGATGATCTGAAGCAAAATTTTACTTGTGTGTGATATCAATGATATCCTTCTACAGTTTGAGCATTCTGTTGGGTCACATTTCTTTGAAATGGGCACAAATACATATCTCCTGCAGTCAGTTGGCCACGTAGCCATCTTCCAAATTTCCTGGCTCACATGAGTGAGTGCTTCCAGTGCTTCAGCTTTCAGAAACATATCAGTGGTTATTCTGTCAATACCTGGAGCCTTGTTTTGAGCGAATGCATTCAGTAAAGTTAGAACTTCTTTCTTCAACACCATTGGTTCTTGCTTCTATGTTACCTCCTGCAATGGTGGACTAGTGACCAGTTCTTCTGGAAGGGTGATTCTGTGTATTCTTTCCATCTTCTCTTGATGCTTGATACATTCCTGCAGGATTTCATACTGTGCTGGCTTGCTTGTTACTGTGATACTGGAAGTAGTGTCACTGGTATTTCAATTGTCAGCAGGGTCGCCCAAAATGAACAGCTTTCCATGGAGCTTCCAGTCTAAGAAGAGACAACATAGAAGGACTTGGATCCCCAATCCAAAGACAGAAGCCACTGAAAACCTTATGCATAGCTTCAAAGCATTGTCCAATACTGAAAGCCTGAAAAAGGAAGCGGAACATTGTCAAAGATTCTGCTGGAGGATGGGCCCCTCGGTTCCCAGGACACTCAAAATGTGACTGAAAAGAGATGAATTCTTGGAGGGGAGTTGGCTATGGTGACATGAGTCACATAAAGCCTGTAGGGGTGGAGCCTTTGGATGTTCATTTCCTGATGGGGCAGAACTCAAGGTAGAGAGAAACAGTTGGAAAAACTTTCTAATGATTTGCCCATATAATCTTTCAGAACTCCAACTCAGGCTTGAATTTTTTCTTGAGTTCATTCAGTTAAACATATACTGAGTGTGCTCTTCCTTTTTGGTTTTCGGTCTCTAAGATTTGCACATTGCATTATACTATTGTACTTTGGCCTCTCAAGTTGTCCTTTTGATTTTCTGTTCAGCTCTTTGTCTTCATCACGTCTCCCATTTTCCTTAGCTCCTCTATGATTAAGAGCAAATTTCAGAATGTCTCCTGATAAGTACTCTGATATTTTCTTTCTTTCCTGTATTTTTAATGACCGTTTGCTTTCTTCACGGATGGGGATCTTGATGTCCTCTCACACCTCCTTCAGGTCTTCTTCTCTGACTGGTGTCCAATGCAGCAATTATGCTCTTGAGATGGTCTGAACGCTCAGGTGGGATAGATTCAAAGTCATATTCTGGCACTCATGGACTTGTATTAGTTTTCTTCAATTTCAACCTGCACTTCCATTTGAGCAATTGGTGGTCTGTTCCACATTCAGTCTCTGGTCTCCTTTCAGCTGCTGATGTTGAGCTTCTCCACCAACTCTTTGCCAAGATGTAGTCAGTTTTATTTCTGTGTATTTCATCTGGAGAATTCCACAGGTATTGTCACCTTTTGTGTTGTTGAAAAATATTTCTTTTCTATGAAGATGTCACTGGTTTTAAAAAATTCATTCATCGAATTTCCAGCTTCATTTATAGTACTAAGACCCTATATTCCAACTACTGTTCTTCCCCCTTTGTTTCCAACGTTTGCATTCCAATTGCCAATAATTATCAATACATCTTGACTGCATGTTTGATCAATTTCCAACTAAATACCTTGGTAGAATTCAATTTCTTCCTTACTAGCTTTAGTGATAGGTGCATACATTTGAATAATACTAGTATGAACTGAATTTTCTTGTGTATACCTAGATATTATTCTATCACAGACAGCATTGTGCTTCAAGATCTTGAAATTACCTTTTTGAGGATGAATGTGACTTTATTCCTGTGGATGCCATCATTCCCAGCACAGGGAGCCATATGATTTTCTGATTCAAAATGGACAATACCAGTCCATTTTAGATCACGAACACATAGTATATTGACCTTTATAAGTTCCAAATCATTTTTAACAGCTTTCAATTTTCCTAGACTCAGAGATTTCATGTTCCAATTACTAGTAGAGTTTGGAAGCTGTTTCTTCTCCTTTTCTGTCATACCCCATCAGCAAATGAAGGTCCCAAATATTTTATTGCCCTGTTCATGTCATTATGGCCAACTTTACTTTGAGAAGGCAGCTCTTCCTCCGTCATATTGCGAGTACCTTCTGACCTGAGAGACTCATCTTCTGGCAGTATCACTGACAAAATCCTGCAACTGTTCATTAGGCCTTCGATATCTTACAATGTTTTGATGCCCTGGATAAAGTTTTCAGGGGCTAATTCCTCTCAAGTGGGAAACTGAGTTCTTCTTTGAAGTCCCAGTTCTTAGTCTAGAGCTCCACTGAAGGGTGTAAACGAGGAGTGACTCTGATAGTGTTTGAAATATCAATGACCTAGCTCCCAGCATTACAGGAACACAATCCATCATAGTATGCCAAACCAGCACACAAGTGGTGGCCCCAACTACTAACCCTCAAAATAACGTTACTGCCTGAACAAAGAGAAGAAGACGGGTTAAGAATTATTGCCATGGATACAAGAACTGCTCACTGCTTTATAATTCTCAAAACTTTTCCCTACTTAATGGTACCTAACAACAACAATGTGCTAGTCTGGGTAGACTACAGAAAGAAAGGCAGGGATTGTCATATGTGTATAGGAAAAAGCTTTATATACAAGAGCAATTAAATCTTGAGAAAACATCCTAGCCCGGTCCAAATCAAGTCCATAAGTCCAATATTAGCTGATATGTCTAATACTAATCTATAAAGTCCTCTTCAGACTCATGAAACGCATGCAATGACACCAAATGCAGGAAGAGCACAGGCCAGTGGATGGAAGTCTTGTGGATCCAGTGGCGTTGTAAGCATCTCAGCACTGGCAGGGGTCTCCACGCAGCTCCTCCAGCTCAGGGCACTAGCATAGTTCCATGTGTCTTGTCAGAAGCAACGTCTCCCAGGGAGTAGGCCAGTAACCTGCCTCCAGTGAGCTATTTATTTCCTTAGCGCCTCCAAATGAGGTCATCAAGCCAAGCTGTGACCTGATTGACAGGCCAAACACCCCTCCACTTGTAAATCTCAAATTGACAACAGATTATGTAACTACCACAAACAACAACTAAACAAACAAGAGTTCCTACTAAAGAAATAAAAAACATGAAAAACATGAAAACTCTCAAGGAAAGAATGCAGCCCCATCACATCCTACGAAACACAAGTGAAAAATGAATCAAGGGACATGTAACCACTTCTTGTAACTGTATACCGTACCCTGTGTCTATTAGTTTTAGCTACCATATATATTCGAGTATAAGCTAACCCGAATATCAGCCGAGGCACCCAATTTTACCACAAAGACAGCATTAAAAATGTGCTAAAAAACTCAGCTTATACACAAGTATATACGGTACCTGATCCATATGCTTACTAAGTGAAAATCTTAGAAGCAAACAAGGAACAAAGGAAAAAAAGGTGTTGTGACAACCGTCCTAGGGTCACAGTAAGAATTAGAGAACATAATGTCAGACACAGACCAGTCTGAAGGATGGCAGCAAAAGGAATCCCACATTAAGAGGATTTTTGGAAGCTCCACGTAAGCCAATATGGTGGACTTGTGCAGATTATAAAAGAAGAAAGGGGCTTACTTCCTCAAGCTACTGTATGTTCATGTGCTATAAAATCACCATAATAGTGATATAAATTTAGGGTGACTAGAAATGTGAATCGTGCCTCTGTGGAAGTCTATGGCACAACTTGAACAGCTAAGAGTAGAGCCCTACTCCAGATGACCCAGAGTCCTACCAGCTCGAGGGTTTCTCACCATGGACTCAGTGTTTGTGAGGAGAGGGGAGCAGTACCCAGTGCCTAGGGCAGCTCAGCCTCTCCCACTCAGCTTCCTTACAGTTCTCTCTCCAGTAAGGGCATCGTATTCCTCAGCAGTGGGCTACAATCTGGAATTCTCAGCTCTCCACCTTTGGCTCTGCTTAATTCCTTTGCAGCCTCTTCCTCACCAGACTGGATCGCTGCTGTAAGCACTTGGTCCCTATGTTCACTCTCGATGTTCAGTTTCTGAAAATTCAGAGTCATGGGAGGCTCAATGACAGGACGCACTTCACATACATAAGAATTGCCAGGACACACACCATTCATTCATTCTTGCCTGCCTGCTAACATAGCCTTCTCTTCAAGAGTAAAAGGAATACGTGTTTAAGGAAACTTCCAAAACCATGAAATGCACTACCACGGAGCCAATTTTGACGCATAGCACTCCTCTAAGACAAAGCAGAACTGCCCCTTTGGGTGTCTGAGATAGTAAATTGTTACAGGAGTGGACAGTCTCACCTTTTTCCCTTGGAGTGACTGGTGGGTTCGATCTACTGACCTTGTGGATAGCAGCTCAGTGCACATCCCACTACACCACCAGGGCTCCTTTAGGTAGACTTGTGGCTGCAGAAAGTGCAGAGAAGAAATACAGAGATACATCAAAATTTAGAAGTCATAGAACCAAATGGTTGGCAACTTAGCAAGGGATCTGGGGTTCATCTGGTCTAGCTCCCCACCCCCTACCCCTGTTTTACAGATAATTAAACTAAGGCATTTCAGGAAGAGGATCTTGTCTGTTCCCCATTTTATTTGGTGAGGAGCCATGATTTTCTCAAGTCTTTTAATTCCCCGGACAAAGCTTCCACCTGAAAGTGGAGTTTCCTGAGTACATCAGGCAGCTCAATTCCAGGAGAGATGTAAGCTTTTCCTTGGAGGTTTGGGAAGAGCCAGCAGAGAAACCTGGCCAAGCCTCGTGTTTCCAGCTCACAGGCACCCAGCAGTAAACATGTGGACCAAAGCTATATGCCAGAAGATACACCAATTCCGAACAGCACGCAGATATCCCTACCAATACATACAGCACACGTTTGTATAAGCTAATTAAGAATATGCATCTCTCCCATTGATTAAGCTTTCTTCATGTGCCAGCCTTAGGGCTTCATAATTTACAGCCACCATGTCACTCTCTTTAAAACCATTCCCCTCGGAGACCCACTGCCTAGATATAAAACTGAAACTGGAAGAGATGGAGTACAACTGACCAGAATCTCACAAACACTGTCAGGGTGAGGTCCCAACCGCCTGCTTCCAAAGCCGGTGTTCTTTCAATGCCACCATGAGCCTCACCCAGAAACCAAACCCAAACTCAACTGCCATCGAGTAAACTCTGACAAGAAGATTCCATGCCACTAATTTTTCCAAGTCCTTTCTATGAAGTAACTCATGTAATTGCCACACTAGCATGACACACCCTTTCATAGCGGAGAAAAAACTACCATGCCTACGCTCCACTGTCCTTTCCTCAGTTCCGACTCACAGCAACCCTGTCAGACCGTCGAGAAATGCTTCTTGCAGAAATATCTGCAAGTTTAAGTCTTGACAGGGGTAGACACTCTCGTATTTTTTTCATAAGGCAGCTGGCGGGTTTGAACTGCTGACTTTGTGGTTAGCACCCCAATGCTTAACTCACAGCACTAGCAGAGCTCTTTGCAACCCACAAGGCAAGGTCACTTTCAAGGCCTCCGTGTGTGTAACTGGAGCTTGCACAGAACCCCAGTTATAAGGCTGATCAGGAGGAAAAGCAGGGTTCACTCCTGGAGACCACTCTTTCCATCCTTTCAGGCTGTCCTTCTTGGGAGGGACCCCTCTCCAACCCCTCCATCCTTGGTCCCTGCCCACTTAGCTAAATTTGCTGTTCTCATGGGGCAGATCAAAGGCAGAACTCTGGGTCTCTTGGGAAGGGAGCCATGGAAGCAGGCACAATGAGGACCCCCGGGGACTCAGCATCCCCCGGGGAGAGAGGCAGCGGGGCTTGTTCAACACCAGGGAGCTTTAACTCTTCAGAGGACAAAGGCACAAGGCCATGTTCCAGATGACTGAACCCAGGCCCAGAAAAAGCCTCGCTGCTGACTAGCCTGTTCCAGGAGCCCCGCTGCCACTCGCCATCCACACACAGAGAGAACTGCTGCCTGCTCTCCTCTCCGGGCCTGCGCTGGCACCTGGCCTCCCAGCCTTTGGTTCTCACACCCTCCCCTTTCCTACCGAGACAGCCCCTCTTCTGGCCTTTCTCTTTCAGCAGATCAATCCATTTTGTCTGAGTCGGAGAGTGAGGAAGAGATCAAGCTACAGAGACTGAATGTATGGCCCAGATAAGGGAAGCAAGGAGACCAGTCGGTGGCACAAGGAGGTGTGGAGGGAATAATAGCCCGACCCTGTGTTCTGTTTGGCCACACAATGGGCCGCATTCAGCAGGCGCCCTCCTGGTCTCTAATCTAGCAGAGAGGGCATGTGTGCAGTCTATTAGCATTTATTTTCCCTTTCTGTATTGTACTGATAACCCAGTTTCTGACCCAACCTCTCACTTTGCTTTTCACTCCACATTATAATTCTGCTTTCTTAAAATCCTATTCAGCTATATTAAAAAAAAAAAAAACACCCTCAACCTCTACCTTTTCAAAGCACATCAGTAATTATTTTCCAGCTGAACCAAGGTGACTCCTACAAAAGATGTACCATTCTGCATGGTAACGATGGTTCAAGAGCTAAGGGACAGGTAGCATTCCTCAGACAGTATTTATAAATGCACTAATAGAAATCAACATAAAGGATGAGCCTCGGCCAGGAAGTGCATAGCTGTCACAGCACCCAGGTGCCCAGGATGGGCAAAGGGCTCATCATCGGCTCTGCTTTCCAAAGAACCTGAAATTCAGCACAGTGCAGACAGACTCGGGCTGAGGCACCTAGTCAGTGCCTCATGGTCAGTACTACTAACCATCCTGTTATTGTTTTAAATAGACTTTGCCCAAAATAAAATGGGGAGGTTAACCCTTGGTGAATGACTCTGAAAGTAGACATTTCATGAAATCCTCCTACAGCTCTTCTTTGCAGCAAACTATTACATTGCTTGTAGTCCAAGAAAATGTCCTGCCCAGCCAATAACTTTTATTCATTACTCGAGCCTCCATGTTGATCATTTGGGATGTTATAGAACGGTCAGAGGCTCAATGAGAAGGTGGACAGGATGTGACCATTGTGTGAAATGTCCAGGTTGCACTCTGAGTCAAACTTTAGGCTACATGTGTGCTGGTTTGGTGTTATCCATTTATATTCTTTCTTCGACCTAAAAATTACCCAACCACATAACAAAATGAATAGGCATTTCTGACCCAAGGGAAATCTAGGTTTTTACGGCTATGGTGCTTGATTGTGTAAACAGTAAGAGAAATTCTGATTCACAAATTCATCTTAAGGAGTAATTTCTCACAGAAGTCTGACCTCCTGCCACCCTTGAGAGACAGAAACATCTCCAGGAAATGGGCCACATGTATGAGGGACCATGAACATAGGTAAAATGACACCCCCGTGGTGACCCTGAAGGATTTCTCAGCACAAAAGTGTCAAGGGGACATAGGACTGGAGTTCCAAGAGTCACTGGAATTTTGTTGGTTCTGAGAAATGGAGAAGTCAATCAATGCCTTGGTGAGATTGACAAAGAAGGACAAGATACTTGGTCCATTGCTTTTCTAAGGCAATAGAGTAATAGGAAGATGGCCCTAAAGATCAAATTATTAGTGCGTTAATTTTAAGTCATTTCTCCAGCAGTGGACACTAGTTGTCATGAATCATTCCCTATGATTCACTATGCTTTTATGGAAACATTTGGGAAACAGCCAGAGAACAAGGAAGATACTTAATTTTGATACAAAATAACTAGGTACAAATAGGGATCGAGTGCCAGCCTTCATGCGCACAAGGAGCTGTGCCCATGGGAACTGTAGATGGGTCCCCGACTACTGATCATTGAAGGTTATCAGTTAAATGTTCATTGTCCCATGTCTAACAATAAAGATCATCTATAGTGATCTAGACTGACCAGAGTCTCAAGCTCAGAGGCTTACATGCCAGGCAGGGAAAATGAAACAGACTGACAAAGGCCCTCTAGAGGCTGACCGGAGGGCATGGACCTGGCTCAAAGGCAGCTCTCCCCAGCTCTAATATCAGAATGTGGCCAGGCAGGAATGCATATCTTGGGTTGCCAGACAATCCAGATTTTTAAGGAATATAGACAATCTATTTTTTTTAATGTTTTCAATTCAAAAGGTTTACAACACTCAGCAGGTCAGATCTAGCCCTTGGTAACTTTGTTCCAAAAACTAAGAAAGGAAATCTCCCAGTTCTGTATGTTACAGACATGTGCTCATTATTCTTTTGGATCAACCACCCCAGGGAGGTTGTATAAAGAACTCACCCACTCTATGTCCCATGTGTAGAAGATATTTCGTTCCCACGTACACTCCCAGATGTTTACTTTCAGGGTTCCCTCTAAGTACTGCATACAACATTGAACCGGGTGGCCAAGGTCCTTTTCGGCATAGAACCACAGCTGTGATGTAGCCATGCCCTATGATGAGATCTAGCATAATGTAAGTACCTCCCTGATGAGATCAACTATGAGCAATTAATCCATTTAAAAGGAATTCCCTTGGGAAGTGACCAGATTTCAATATGGATGGTCTAAGCAGAGCTCTTTGGCTTTTGTGGATCTGGATCTGGATCTAGCTCATCCTCTGACATCAGTTCTTTGGATTTGAATCCACATTCTATTCTACCGTATAGCATGAAGATCTCAAGACGGCTAATCTCTGTAGCTGCCTGAGAGTCAGAAAACACCTGGTCCTTGCAAACTGTTCAATTTTATGAGCCATTTCCCTGAAATAAATCTCTCTTTCTCATATGTATACATATGTGTGTATTTGCTTTTCTAGAAAACCCAGGCTAAGGCAGCATCCAAGTACAGAAATGAAGTAGAGCTCTGCACACCATGACTATAAAATAGACTCGTGGTTGTTTGTGTCCTTAAAATTGCCTAAAATGTCAGCAGATTGAAAACCCACATTACTTGTGATAATATTCATAGTCACCACATGTAAACGTACAAGTTTGGGGTCAACTTGGCTGAGTCAGGATGCTCAATTGTTTGGCACTGAAGACCTAGAATTCTCACAGGATGACATCTCAAAAGTGGCCTATTTCCAATATAAATAGACACTGAGGGAAAGTTTGCTCCCTTTTAGATGGGCCTGGGTTCTGCATGTGGTTCATTACCCTCCAGTTATATTGACTCAAACCAACGACGGACTGTATTGTCAGCTGATCTTAAGGTCATCAGCACCCTGCAATCAATTTTACTAGCCAACCTTGAATTCATCCATTCGACTCTCCAGCCTCCAGCCTTCCAGATTACAGGCAATCTTGGGTTCATCAACCCATCACAGCTCCACAAGCCTGGAGAATCCTCCAGCGTAACCTCTGACCCATGAACTTGAAACTTACCTGTACTACAATGGTGTGAGATCCAGTTTCTTGATATACACCTTTCTCTATATACACATGTATAATCTCCCCTGGTTTTCTTTCTCTAGAGGACCCAACCTAAGGCACCACTATTAGCATAAAAGTTTATATAAGATTTCATGTTCTACATCACCTGCTGCTGAATCATGCACTAGCATAGTATACTATAATATAAACCTATGGGAAATATACCCCTATTTAAGCTTTGGGGGATGTGTTTAGATACTTTACTAAAGAAACTCTGTCTATTCTTCACAGGAATAGGCTCCTGGAGCTAGCTTTTCCTGCTTCATAGGTATAGGTCAAACCCAAGTCACAGAGAATGACTTTGACCCCACAAGACATGGACCATCAAGAGCAAAGGGCTTGCCAACCTGCTTGTCTCCAGAAGTACATACTCCTTAAGTCTGGGTGAATGGCCATATCTGTGAGCTTGAAGAATTACACACTGATCATTATTAATTAAGATTATTATTACTCTACAAGGAAAAGTGGCTCATTAACTACACCATTATAACCATGCCTACAGTGATCCTACCTACTAGCGTTCAGGGATTTATAGCACCAATAGCTGCCATTTTTGACCAAGTTCACATCCACCACGTGCTCCTAATTTATTGAGCCCATTTGTCCTCCAAGGTACCTTGTCAGCATCCACTGGTTTCTCAGCACTTCTCCCAAAGCACGTGGGATGACAAGGTACAATGAGGTACAGTTCTAAACCCGAATAAAGGTAGATTGAACCTCCAGAAGAAAATGTAGCCCAGAGTAGAAGACACTCATATCAAATCCGTGATGAATACTTGGGATCATTAAAACCAGTTATCACAAATAACAGAGCAAAGAAAGACCTAAGAGGACTATCTCAGTTCCCTAATGCTGTTCTAATAGAAATACCTCAAGTGGATAGCTTCAACAAACATAACTTTATTCTCTCACAGTTTAGGAGGGAAGCAGTCTGCATTTCCAGCACTAGCTCTAGGGACAGACTGCCTCTCCCTTTGTCAGCTCAAAATTTAGGTGGAGGATCATCACCCCTTTTCAACATCTGTAGGCGAAGCATCCCTCGGAGATCACCATGTATCTTGGCATCCGTCTTTCTCTTGATCTAGAAGTTTCACAGAGGAGGGAACTCGAGTCTACATATGGCCCTTCTTTCTTGGTGACCGTAGGTCCCTCTGGTCCTTACTTGTCTTTCTCTCCTTTTGTTTCTTGTAAGATAAAAAGTGTTGCATTCTGTACCCCAGAGAAATCCCCATTAACTTACATTCAGAGCTGTGACCATATCAGGATTAAGGGCATTGCTTCCCCCTTCTTAATCCTTTTATTGGTTGACCAGGTCACAGCATGGAGGATCAGCACCTAACTGCCACATTACATCATCACGTAACTACCAAACCACTGACAGCCAGGACCCAGACAAGTTGACACATATTTTGGCAGAATACAATTCAACTCACAACAAAGGCCTAAAAACTGCTCCCCTCCTCCCCAGAGAGTAGGACCAGCCATAATGGAATGGAGCAGGATGAGTGGCTCCCAATCTTTATTTACCTTGCGACAGAGCTGGCTCGAAGCCCTGCTCACAGTCAGAGAAAAAAGATTTGCCGCACTAAACCCGTCTAACCAAAACTCAGCCTATTGAGATGACTACTACTTCTTGGTATTGCTTTCCAAATGTTAGGGGCAATGACCTGGAAAAGTAAAAGCTCTGTTTAAGAGTCTTGATGGCGGCTTCTATCTGGATGGACCTTTGGGGATCAGACGAGCAAAACAACCATTGGATGGAGTTTAATATTCTTTCATTGTCCAAATATGAAACTTGCTGTTGCCTCAGCGACGGCTCTTAGACAGCAGGCCTATAAAACATAGCTAGTCTTTTCAAGAGGAAGAAAGTCTCATAGAAAGTCTCACTCCCAGTTTAGCACTGGAAGAATCCAGAGAAGCTACAAAAGTATGGCTTCTGATTATTTGCTTGTTTTTTGTAGCCTGTCAACTTGCCAGGATGCTGTAAGTCTCCTGCAGTAAATTCCATAAAGCAATGCACCTTTACATCCAGAGAAGAGACTCCCAGCTGCTCTTACCTGGGGGTGGGACGGGCAGACAGAGAAGATCAGCATAGACAAAAGTAGGGGGGGAAAAATCAGCCAAACGTTTTATTAAAATTTTATGATGACCTGGGGAAAAGGGCCCCAGGTACAAACTAACACTGTACCTGTTCCTCCAATGTTTCCAGAAACCTCTACCAAGTATGTGGGAGGGAGCGCGGATCAGAAGCTGGGAGTGGGTCAGGGACCCAACCCCCTCCTACTGACCCAGCGCTACCTAACAGAAATACCACAGGTAGGTGACTTCAACAAATCTATTTTCTCAAACTTGTTTGACTAGAAGTTTGCATTCAAGGTGCTAGCTCTAGAGGAAAGCCTTTTCTCTCTGATCACTCTGGGGAAAGGACTGTAGTGACAGAGTGGTGCTTACTTACTTCGTGTACTCTTCTATAACAGAAAGGAGATTAACTTAAGGCACGTTGTGCATGAGCACTTTCTTCGTATGAAACACAACCCATTCCCAAGTGAGATTACAGCCACCAGTAAAAGGGTTAGGGTTTTTAGCACATATTTTGGGGGGTACAATCCAATTCATAACCCAACCCTTCACTCCTCGAGTGAAGGCAATAATTCATTGCAGTCTGGGGAAGATCAAGAGAATTGAAGAACATCTTCCTAAAATACCATGGATTTTCATCCCTAAGAAACCATAGACTTTAACTTTTTAACTTTCTATTATGCATTAGGTGAAGGTTTACAGAGCAGATCATCAATTTTACATTCAACAACTCATACACATTTTGTTTCATCTGATCAATTGCGATCCACTCAATGTAACATCACTTATTCTACTTCTTGCCTGTTTCCTGCGTACATTCCTCCTCTTTCTAATCCGTCTGCACTTTATCATTGGGTGAATGATGCCTTTTTTACCTCATTGACGATTTTAAGGTTTGTGTACTTCAGCAGTGTTCTTGTTCGCCTTAAAGGTCTATCTATTTGGCTGGAGATTGAGTGATGGCATTGAGTTCAGTTTCGGGCTTAAGGAGTGTCTAAGGGAGGGTCACAGTCTCAGGAACCCATCAGTCTCTGCCCGACCAGTGAGTCTAGTCTCTCCTATGGGTTTCAGTTCTGTTCCACTTCGTTCTTCTAGTCTACCCAGGACTTTCTAGTGCAATCCTTGTCAGGGCAGTCGGTAGTGGTATCCAGACACCATTTAGTTCTTGTGGTCTTAGGACATGGAGACTGAGGGTTGCAAGGTTCATTAGCCCATTGGACTAATTGTCTCCCATTTGTCTTTACTTTTTACAACTGTGCTTCTCTCCTGTAGGAAGGGAGACCACCTTAGAGAGCCACTGATGAACTGTGAAGAACCCAGTTGCTACTCACCAAGCCAGGATGTAGAGCAATGTCTTTGTGGACTATAGTAAGTCAACCGACCTTGCTGCCTCCAAGACTATGGTCCTGAGGCCCCAGGCCCAGCAACTTGGTCCTTCAAGGTGTTTAATACTGTTACATACACAGCCCTGTAATAATGATGATCTCCAGGTAGATGCATGGAAAAACACACTGAGAATGGGTGTGGGAAAAAAAGTGGAAGCATACCACATATATGAGCACACATACACATAATATATCATTTTGACAGAGAATATCTTATGTGCTTATTTCTATGCCTTAAAGAGTGGAGAGTCATTGAGAAACAGGAAGAATCAAAGAGATGGGTTGACGGCATGAGTCCAACACTGGGCTCAGAAACCAGTGATTGTGAAGGTGAAGCTGGACCATCTTTCATTCTGTTCTCTTGTCCATTGGATTGCTATGGGTTCGAGCTGACTTCATGCAACCTAACAAGAACGACATATTTACCTCTGCTGAAAATATACCCTTGACGACATACATGGGGCAATGCTTTGAAAATTTGGGAGACATAACCAGATACCATAAGCTTTCATCAAGTGCACATAGCAGTCTTCTTAATACCGAGAGTGAGGAAGGAGAATTACAAGAAATCTCTCACATATCTTCTGAGTTTCACCCAGTGCACTGAAGAGGCACACAGGGGAGTGGAATGGAAAGACTTCTAGGAATAGAAATCGGTGGCAAGAACTCGAGAAAATAGAGGATTCTCTAGTCACCCATAAAGTTGGCGATGTGACCTACGACATAGATTGATAGATATCTACCATGGTTCAGAAATCTACAAGGCTTACTTATTCAGATCCCACATCAAAGCATCCGAATAGAAGGAAAGAGCTAATCACATGCTCAAAATATTTAAAGTTAGAGGTAAGATGAGTCTAAACAAAGCTGCAAAATATGTCCATTTATATATGCATATTGGCGTAATTTGTAATTCCACATCATCAGTCTGTCAAAAGCAGTAAAATTTCTACAAATAATGTTCATTTTCTTATGTTCTTCTGCTTGTTATATATATATTTTTCCCCGATATACAGTTTTTTTAAAAGAAGTAAACTTCATGCAAAGAAATAATAAATGGTGATACATGTGCAAAGAAGATATAATCATGGAATTAAAAACAGAAAGTCTCCATGTGTTCAATTTATTATATGTTAATTAAAAATAACAATAAATCTATTTAAATAAAATGAGGAAAATATCTGTGTGAAAATATGACAAATTTGATCAAAGGAGTGCAAACAATAGAATTGAACAAAATAAGAGTGCTAGTAATAAGAAAATCAGTATCAGAACTAAATAAAGAGTTAAAAACAAATTAAATACAGTAGAAAAGAGAAATTGCAGAGCTAAAAACAGGACAATAATATTTACCAAAAATGTATCTATTGAGAAAAGATTGGTGGGAAAAATAAGAACAGAGTAACTGAGATCTGTGAAATAATATCAAATGGTCTAACATATGTGCAATGAGAACCCTAAAAGAAGAGTGACAAGAGAAATAAATAGAGAAAATAAATATTTGTAAAGATAATGAATGGCGAAGAATGTTTTTAATTGATGAAAAACATCAACTCAAAGACCCCAAATCTTAGCAAACTACTAAAGTTTAGCAGCATAAAAATAAAGAGAACTATCATTTTAACACACGGATCAAAATACTGAAAACCAAACAATGAACTTTACAACAACCATAGAAAACGACACACTACATAAAGGATAGCCCAGTAATTTTTGACTCTTCAGGAGAAACAATGGAGACCAAAGGCAATGCCTTGACATGTTTGGAGTGTTAAAATTTAAATTACCACAAGAAGTCAGCCTGAATCCTATATCCAGCCAAGTATTCTTGAAAATTAAAAACAAAATACAGACTTTTCCATACAAACAAAATTTCAGAGAATTTTTGCCAGAAGGCTTGCAGGGAAAGGAATATTAAAGGAAAATTTTGTAGATGGACAAAAATAATTCCAGATACTGTAAACCTAAATGCTTTACCAAAGAATAAAGAGCCCTGTACAAAGTAAGAATATGTGCAAATAATTTATTGTTTTTCTTAATTCTCTTTCTTGAAAAATAATGAGAACATATTGTGTGGTGCATAACATAAGTAGAAGTCAAAATATAGATGAACAAAGAAATAAGAGTAAATGGATTTCAAGTTATAACAACGTATCTTCAAATAATATTATATTATCTCATGAATAGATTATTTCCTGAGACTTACAGCAGTATAAGTTAAAAATCTATTTTAATCTCAAGAACAATCATTTCAAAATATTACAAACAGATATAGCTGAAAGGTCAGTAAAGCTCAAACTCAGAGCCAGAATCATCAGGTTGATTCTGATTCGTAGGGAGGCAATCAAGGATTTCTAAGATGGGACACGTCTTCAAGAGCAGATAACCCCATCTTTCCCCACAGAGCGGCTGGTGTGTTCGACTCACTGGCTGTGCATGAACAATGTGCATAACTGGGGCACAAGAACCATGTGGGAGTAAAACATAAAATCCTAAAACAAATTGTATAAGCTTAAAAGAAAGAAGAAAAAGATACAAATGACAGAATATAAATATTAGAAATAATAATAAGATAGTAGATAACCTATTAACTGTGTTTCCTATGGTTTTCGATTGAAATAGACTTCACAGGGAGATAAATCTCTTTTTCCAAAGTGCCAATAGTGGACTCAATCTTCCAACTTTTAGGAATAGCGGTCAAGTCCACTACAATCTTCACTACCCATGGGTTTTGAATGTGGGCCAAGAAGGTCAGCCCAAGGCAATGCTCATATATTGCTGGGGGAATTGTACTATGGAAATACTACTCTGGTTAACAAGTTATCTTTTTTTTTTCCATAAAAATTAAACATATATATGCCCAATTTAATCTAGGTTATCTAGACAAGCAAAAGCAGCAAAGCTTATGTATGTATGCCAAAACCAACCACTCTACCACCAGGTTGATTCTGACGCAGAGCAACCCCATACGGGCTTCCAAGGCTGTACCCTGTTACAGAATCAGATGGCCTCATTTCTCTCCCAGAGGGCTATTGGGTTGGAGCCACTCACTTTGCACATAGAAGATTCACACGGATGTACATAGAGAGACAAGTTTGTAAGAAGGAAATGGCTCACACAACTTGTAGAGGGGTACCAGTTCTCAGTCTGGGGGTCTGATGTCAAGCTGGAGGCTTCTGCTGACTCGCCTCGTTGTAGGGACGGATGAACCCAAGAGCCACAGATCAGAGGGCTAGCCTCTGACTGCAGAGGAAAATGAACCCAGGCTCAGCAGGTGAGATGACAGGCTGCTGACAACTCCCAGGATCACCAGACAATACAGCAGGCTACTGGCTCAAGTCCAGAGAATTGAATATTAAATGGTAATCTAGTTGAAAGATCCACACCCAGCAAAATACATAAACACTTTTAAAGTTTCCTCTTTGTGTTAGTCCCAGTTGACTAGAGAAACAAATGCATAGGCACTCATGTGTGTAAGAGAGAACTTTAAATCAAAGAGCAATTGTATGTTAAGAAAACATCCCAGCCCAGTCCAAATCAAGTCCATAAGTTTGATATTAGCCCATATGTCGATCCTAGTCCATTAATTCCTCCTTAGACTCACGCAGCCATGCAATGATGCTGAATGCACAAGATCAAAGGCCAGTGGGTGGAAAGTCTTGTGGATGCAGTGGTGGTGGAAGCATCTCAGCGCTGGCATGGATCTCCACGTGGCTCCTCCAGCTCCAGGGCTTATGGCTCCATGTGGCTTGTCAACAGGAATACCAAGCAGAGAGTGTTTGTGTTCCACCCCAGTGAGCTATTTATCTTTGTAGCACCTCCAAATGAGGTCATCAAGCAGTGACCTGATTGACAGACTAAACACCACCCCTTCACTCTTAATAGTTTCAAGTTGGCACCAGATTATATAACTACCACACTCTTATATTGGAAGCAGGCCACACCCCCAAGGAGATGTCATTTGTGGGGGTGGGGGTGGGGATAACTGGGTCTTAACTAACTACCAAACCACTAAAAAGTTTGGCCCAGCAAAGTTGACACAAAACCTTAACTATCACTAACCTTATGACCCAGCATTTCTGTTCCTTAAGAAGATTCTCAAGAGAAATAAAAACATATGTCTACAATAAGATTGTACAATAATAATTATAATGGCTTTATGTGTAATGATAAAGTAAAAGAAATTACTCAAATATCCATCAATAGAAGAATTGGAAAAACATTGTGACATATTCTCCTACTATGGAACAGTACTCGTGAATATAAAGGAACAAGCTGCTAAAAAACACAATAACATGAATCTCAAAAGTGGTATGCTAAGCAAATAACCCAGCTACAAGGGAATATCTACTATATGTTATTTTATTTGTAAGAAATTCATGAACAGATAAATTAGTCTATGATGATAGAAATCATGGATATCTATGCATTTTTGGAAATTGAGTGTTAATAAAATAGATATGGAGCAAAATATGGAAAGATACTGTTCAACACAATTGTTGGTCATTAGTCTGTAGCAGATACTTTATTACTAGTTGGGGATAAAAATATTTTCAAAATAGATCTTCTCCAAAGAGCCTACATTCCATTGGGGAAAGCTAAACAGGACCAAACTGTAATAACAGTATGAAATATTATAGGAAAATGCTAACAGAAATAACTAATTTTCCACAATAACTGCTTCCCTGTGGATATGGCCAAGAATAAAGAGTACTGTTTTCTTTTGATTTTATGGTTTTTGTTAGTTTGTGTTTGGTAAGGCAGAGAAAAGTGTGAAAGGCCTCAATGGGCGAAGGATTGGTTGTGAAATCAAAAACATGAAAGACAATGATGATGTGTTCAATTCATGGAGAGAAATTCTTTGAGGATAGAGTGAATGTTTAATGGGAGATTATAAATGATGCTAAAAGATGGACAAGGGTGAGACCAGTGTTTCCCAAAGGGGGATAGGCTACCTCCTGAGAGGTGCTGGGCAATCTAGGGGTCTTCAAAAGTATGTACATTTTAGCCTGCATTATAAAGGTTTGGTGTATAATCTATACTATAGTTTGTACTCTAAAACTATAGAATAAAACTTTATGCTATAGAAGTTATCAGGGGTGTGCTGGGTAATTTCTTTTTTTTTTTTCTGAAAAAGGGAAAGTAGGCTGAATAAGTTTGGAGGGTCTTTTATGCCTGCTAAATAGTTCAAACATTATGTTATACTCAATTAGTATTCAAGAAAGAATTTAAATCAGGGAAACAAAATAAAATCCATTGCCATAGACTCAATTCCAACTCGTTTGACCCTATAAGACAGAGTAGAGCTGGCTCTGTGGATTTCCAAGACTAGGAATCTTCATCGGAAGTAGAAAGTTTCATCTTCCTCCTGAGGAGTGGCTGGTGGTTTTGAACTGCTGACCTTGTGTGGATTGAGGCCCAAAGCATAATCCATTACACCATCAGGGCTCCCTTAGCAGGATGGTAAGGAAGGAAAATTACTCTGACAAATGGTTCGAAACCCCGATGGCTTAAGGCCATGTGGCAAAATGAGTTCATTTACATGCCCTTTGTCTTGGTTCTTTGAAAAATAGCTCAAGAGATGTTGCTACATTTCCCGGGCAAACGTAAACTTGCTTTGATATTTTTGTCAAGCTCTTGTGTGCAACTTGCCTGAGGAGTGGTATTTACCTTGTAGAAATTAGTGAATATATTATGCAAATGAAGTGCCTATGGAGTATGCAAATGAGGTGACTGAAGCTTACCATGCAAATGAAATGTCTGTGGACTACTGAGGGATGGATTGGTCAGTTTGTGGTCTGTGATTCTGCCATGAAGGATTATGGTTCGATACTCACCAGGAGTTGTGGTCATAAGCAGCCAATCTACAGAGTTTTTGGATAGAAGGAGCAGAAGGAAAGGTGAGAGAAGAAGAGAGACAGAGAAAGCAAACTGTCTTAAAACAAAAACTGGTAGCAGGACTGAAGGGCTCCTCAGGAGGCTGAGCGCTGCAGACCCAACGGGAGCTGAGAGCACGGGCCTGCCCTGAAGAAGGGAGACTGTCTATCTGCTTCCTGATACTGACCCCGTTGACCCTGACCCTGAGTTGCACCCTAGCCTGTTCTTCATAAAGCAGGTAACCCTAAATATGGGAGTTCTGGGTGGCCATTCAATGGCTGATCCAACCCAGAAGGGAAGCAGACCGTGTCATGGGAGGATATCCTGCTTGCAGAGCGAGGTACATCAGGCCAACACCTCACAGCGATCAGCCTTGATCTGATCTTGATTTGCATTACTTCTGAATTTAAATCGATTCTGAAACGACTACTGTTCTCACCATTTCACAATCATGAAAGTTCACTTCTTGCTCACCTCAGTCAGCTATGGGAAAAGAGGGCTCTAATCCATGTGGTCATCAGGAATCCAGGCTTGTTTTAACATAAGACTTCAGAATCTTCTACAGCCCTGTCCTTCGGTTTACAGATGCGAAAAGACAATAACGATACAGAGACGCGGATAGGTAGCGGAACAGTTTTGAGGGAAAACGAATGTTTTGGAATGTTCAACTGGAGGAAACTGCAATCTTTGTGGTGGTTGTTGTTGTTGTAATTCGGTTCTGACTCAGTGTCTATGGACAAGAGAACAAAACCCTGCCCAGTCCCGGGCCAGCCTCACAACGATTCTAATGTCCAAGCCAAAATTATTTTTAGGAGAATGCAAATAACATTGTTCTAGTACCTCACCCACACTTTCCCTAGGCGACCCCTTAATATGTACATTGGAAAGAGCACGCTGTCCTGTCCTGTGCATGTCTCCCTAGATTGGCTCAGCCCTATTTGCCCCCTGGCCCTGAACCCCTTGTTCAATGGGGAATGCTGGCTTTGTCAGCATGCGTCCCTTTCAAACACAGCTAGTTTCCTCAGTGTCCGCTTGAGGTTCCCAGCCTCCAATGCACAGCAAGTCCAAGGTCCAGGTTTCACCGACCTACCCACAGAGACCATGGCTACCACAGACCCTCCACAGAGGGCTGGTTGACACACCCTGGAGCCGCAAAGGAGTGTGTGCCCCATGAATCAACTCACCCCAAGAGACAGGAAGTGGGAAGGTCCCCATGGATAAAGTTTCTGCCCATTGTCCCTCCCCAGCAGACTACTTCAAGGTGCGAAGATTCCAAGTCTCTCCAGAAAGATCTTGTAAGAGATGAATAAAGTGAATTTCCTTGTTCTAAGGATGATCTGAAGGAGCCCTCGTGGCCTTGTGGTTATGCACAGTGTTGTGAACTGCCAGGTGAGCCGTTTGAAACCTCCCCGCGCTCCAGGAGAGAAAGCCGAGGCTTTCTGCACTGGGACAGAGTTTCTGTCTCAGAAACCCACAGGGGAAGTTCTACAACAGGGGGCCAGTCCACTGTCTCTCAGAACCGTTGGAGGGCAGGACTATAGTTTTAAAAAAGAACTATGAACAAATTCCTATGCACACTGCATATATCTTATTTTGAAGTAAAAAAACCAAATGGGGCAAAAACACCCGGCGGGCCAGGTAAATGTCCTCAGCAGGCCGCACATGGCCCACCTGCCGTAGCTTGAGGACACCTGTTCTAGGAGATCATGATGAGTCAGAAAGGACTCAATAGCAGTGAGTTTGTTGTTGTCATTGTTGTTTTAGGATGACCTACCTACTACCGCTACTGAAAACCCAACCTCCCAGCAAGAAACCAGGGTGGAGTCCTCCATATTGCTTAGGGAGGCCAGCTAGGCATCTCTGGGCAGTTCTAGTAGGATGTACCTGCTGGTCTAACCTGGGTGTTCAGGGGAGACTGCCAGCCCCTTTCCACTGCCTCCCTAATGCCCCGGTGCAAGAAAGGTCTTCAGAAGGTTGTCCAGTGGCAGGAGCCTCCGGTCTGACTGACCAGAGGTCGAGAGGCCATGCCGTGTCCTGCAGCTGCCAGGAGGGTCCAGGTACCACAATCTAGAATTTAAGAGAATTGTTGACCCACAGAGCAAACTTTGAACAACAGACACATCTAACAGATAAATCCTATCCCTTCCTTCCCCACATTGACTACTCTGAGGTGTAATTACAGATGCCCCCCCACCCCCCGCCTGCCGAAGTCTCATGAGAGAGGGGAACCAGTTGGGGTTTTTTGTTAGTTAGTTAGTTAGTTAGTTAGTTTAGTTAGTTAATGTTGTGAGTCTGGGGGAAAGTGGCCACACACCACTGACACGTGCTTTCTTGTCCTTCTCTCACTCCCTTCCCTTTTCCCCCACTCTTGCTTTTTCTGCTCAGAGTCTGTGGTGCATAAGTTGGCCCCAAGCTGTTTTCTAGCTCCCAAGGACAGACAAACCAAAAATTATTTTTGAGAAGAATAATACTAGTGGTTTTAAATATTTATTGTGTGTTCACGTGTATTTTTTCTACATGCTTGACCTACCGGTATATGAATCCTATATAATCTTCACAATCATTCTAAACCGTGTATATTCGGGATTATCCATAATTTATGGGTAAGAAAACGACAGTAAGAGACATAGGACACAGTTAGTGGACACATTGAAAGTTACCCAAGGCTCCACAGTAAGTGGCAGAATGCCTGTGCTAATCTAGTCTGTCTGATTCCCAAACCCACTTTTTAACCACAGGGCTCACGCTTCCTCCTTAATCACAAACGAGAGTGTGTTAGTTTCCTAGGGCTACCTGACAGAAATGATTTCTGTCACCGTCCTGGAGATCAGGGGTCAGCTGCATGGAAGCCCTCCGGGGTCCTTGGGACAATTTGTACCAGGTCTCTCTCGGGCAACTGGGAGTTCCGGGCATTCTCTGGCTTATGGCCTCAGAATGACATGATCTCCTCCCTCCTTGGGCTCCCCTCATCTTTTACAGGGATGGTGCTCAGATTGGACTAGTACTCACCATAAGCCAGTTTGACCTCATGTTACCTGAACGGATGGCATCATCAAAGACCTTACGTAAAAAGGTCACATTCACGGGGGTGACCAGAGACTAAGATTTCAACCTATCTTTCAGTGGGGTGTATGATTCAACCATTGCAATATATTCGGTAGTAGTAGGTTAGTGGCCCTAACAGGGATCAAGGCAGTGATTCCCAAAACTCCAAATCTAATGCACTGCGGCTGAATTGGGTAGAACTGTCCCTCCGGGCTTCTGGGGTTACCAGTCTCTGCAGGAGCAGAAAGTTCATCTTCCCTCCAGAGGGCAGTTGGTGGTTCGAACTACTGACTTTGCACTTAGCAGTCTAAAGCGCAGCTCACTGAGCCACCAGGGCTCCATGAAAGGTACCCCATGAGTTTATTAAAGAATATGATTGTTCCATAGCAAAGTGAAAATATGGATCTGAAGCTCGAACTGGACCTACACATTGCCACCAAGGTCCCTCCAGTATTCGCCTCATTTCTTTAATGTCGCTTAATTGGGCCCTTTCCACGGTGACTGACTGCTTCCACCATGAATGTTCTCGTTGAGGCCGTTTACAATTAGGGGAGGGAGTGAAGGACAACTGTCCACATCCCTCTCTCCAGTCCTCCCCCACACGTGCAGTCTTTGCAAGGGCACTCAGAGGCTTGTCACACGATGATGAAAAACTGCAATGTGACGGATTCCATTACCATTTATATTTTTACTTAACAATCAATTACCTTTCCCTTATTGGTGGACATCATTAAGCTATTATCCCAGCTCTAGAGAGAAATCCTCCTGGGAGGGGAGCAACTGGCCCAGAGAGAACTGAATAGGCTTTTAGTCTCCCGGGAATCCGGAGAGAAGGAAAAGACGCCCTGCACGGAAAGGGTGGATGAAGATGTTGGCGCTTGTGGATTGCACAGGGCTGAGAAGGAGTGTTCTCTGCTTTCCGAGAGGGACAGGGATCTCCTACTTCTTCCTGCCCCTCTTCAGGTGTCTGTGGGGGCTTCCTCGGGCTCTCAAATAAACAAGAAATGCGAAGCCCTGGTTGCATACCATCCAACAGCCGTGGAAATCTGAAGTTAAATGTTTGCAGGAAGGGATAAAGGACTTGGAAACAGCTCTGAGAAAACCTCACTGCCAAGGACCAGGCAGCCCTGCACCAGCAGCTTCTGTGTGCAGCCTCTACAGAGAGCCTTCAAGAGATTGGGGTGGGGGGGGCGGATCGATGTGTGGGCTCCCCAGGTAGGCTTTGTCGAACTCAAGAGGCTCTCTGGGGTTCTCCTTCTGGGAAGTAGCAGCAAGATAAGCCCTGCACAGATGGAGCGGCTTCCAAACAGCAGCTGCACACAAGGAAGGAAATTGAACTGCCTGCTGTCCTTCAGGAGGAGAGAGAGGCGAGAAAGCAGCAGCCCCATGCAGGTTCCTTCTTTCCTTTGCGTCTCCACAGGGATGGATGGAGCCTAGTAGGAAGACAGGCCTCCCAGCTTCTAGGATCTGCCCTTTTAACCCTTAGAACATTGCACCTATAAGGAATATTCGAGTACACACATATGACAACTTCATGTAAGTCTTAAAAATCTCCCTATAAAATCAACCCGAAGGCATTTAAAGTCCTTCCCAATGTTGTCTCTGTCCCACACACCCTCCAGCCCACCAAACTTCTCCCCACGCTTCTCTCTATGGGCCCTGGAGTTAACAAAGGCCGTTGGCATCGTGGGCTATTAACTGAGAGGTCAGCTGTTCGAAACCACCAGCTACTCTTTGGGAGAAAGAGGAGGCTTTCTGCTTCTATAACGAGTTAGCTTCTTGGAAACCTACACAGGGGCAGTTCCACTATGTCCTGAGTCAGAATTGATTTGATGGCAGTGAGTTGGTTTTTGTTTGTTTGTTTGTTTGTTTGTTTGTTTGTTTTTTAATTACGTTTGTCCCATCTTTTCCAATGGACCACACTCCCATCAAATCTTTCAAATCTCTGAAATAGTTTTCTTTCCTGAAGTCTTCCATCAACTCCCCAAGCAATTGGTGCCTCCTTCTCTTATTCCTAAAGCACCTCCCGTGTGTGTGACAACTGGACAGTGAATAAAGAGGAAGGAAGACAAATGGCTGCGTTTGGATGACGGTGTTGGTGAAGAATATTACATAAGGCCCGCACTGAGAGAGGCAGGAAAACTCGGTCATGGATGAAGTGCAGCCAGAGGTTTAGAAGTGAGGATGGCAAGAGCCCATCTCTCATCCTGTGGCCGTGCTGTCAGGATGAACCAGTCCCTGCACATAATGCTGAGGAAGTAGTTGTTCTTGTTGTGGGTAAGTGCCACTGAGTCCATCCCGGCTCCTAGCAACCCTCTAGAGAACACTGCTTGGTCCCATGCCATCCTCACCCCTGTTCCCATGCCAGAGCCCATGGTTGTAGCCACCATTCAATCATCTCATTAAGGGCTTTCCACTCTTCCAATACTACGAAAAGGCTACACTAGGAGCCTCTTCCTATGTTAGCTTTCTCCTATGAATGAGCCAAAAAATAGAGAGAGGTTTCCTCTTGAGCTGACACCATGATTCAGAATTCTAGCTTCCTAAACTGGGAGGGAATAGAGCTGTCTGCTATCACTGCTTGTTTTAGAAGTGGAGGAGGAGATGGATGGGCACGGTGGGTTGAAGAAGGGGCCCCAGCACAGCCATAACCGTGGGAGCGGTGCAGGGACTGGCAGGGCTTGGAGGGGCTGTGCTGTGTGCGCGTAGACGATATCTAATAACATCAACACCTCTTCAGGTGGTTGGAAGGATTAAATGAGTTACTGCACTGATCAATACCCGATTTGAATCAATGTCCGACACATAGAAAGTTCTCGATAAATGCTGATGGTTAGTTATTTGATTTCTTGGTGAACTAAAAAAAAATAGAATTATGGGTCAGTTAATTTGTAACAATTTTTATAGTCAATATCAAAATAAAATTGATCATTGAACCTTGTATTTTATTTTTTTAAATAACTGTTGCCAGCTCCTGGTGAACCCATTTGCTTCATAAACTCTGAAAGAAAGGTAAATTGAATGAATGAATGAATACTTACTCTGTGCAGCTATTGTGTAAACAGTGAACACATAGTTTTGTAGAAATATTTCAATTGCTGATCCTGTCAAATATGGTTAAATGAAGTGGTGTGAAACATTTTAAGGGCTGATACTGTCAAATGCATGGAGGAACCACGGTGAATGTTGACATTGTCAAATGTGGTGTCAAGCCTGGTTATATAAAAACAATGCTGCACAATATATGTGACATGTAGATGTATACGAAGGATATTGTACCACAGAGTAAAGTTAAAGCAAAGCACTATCTAAATAAAATTCAATGTCTTAACTTTCAGCTCATTGTCTTAAAAAAAAAAAGATGAGCCCAAAAGATAGTCATGCACCAATTCCGCCTAAAACATTTTCTTGCCCTGCAAGGTGGGCCTTAAGAACGAGGATTTAAAACCAGGTAGGTCCCATAGGGATGAGATCCAGTAGAAGATGCAAATTCACGCCCCACGCCGCCCCCTTCCTGTAAAGAGAGCTTCTCCAAATGAGACCTGGGATGATTGGTTTTGTATGGAGTAATGCATTTGCCAATTCAAGATCCTTCACACCTGCCACCTCATATGCATCACAGTGTGTAGCCATCACCATGAAGAACTTCTGTTCACCTGATTCCATGGGGCTGGGGGTATGGCAAGAAATGAAGTAGGTGTGGCTGGGATACTTTCATCTCCATCTGGGCTTTAGTCATAAATGATGGAGTCAGCCATTGCTCAAGCCAGTCCAGTCAGTACCAGAGATGAGAGACT
>NW_022103906.1:81432341-81453360 GCF_000313985.2 Echinops telfairi | reverse complement strand
ATAAGGTTGTAGTCTCTAACTCTCAATTGTAGAGTTAACTCTTTAAAATTATCCATAAAGTAGCAAGGATATTTATACAAAGATTGTCATTTTGGCATTATTTACAACAGCAAAAATAAAATAAACTCATCAAATAGCCTATATTATGGGAAAGGATAAGAAAATCGTGGGAATACAATATACCCACTAAGACATAGCTTTGGAAATGTTCATGATATCGCAAAGAAATGTGATATTAAGTGAAGACTACAAACATGACTTTTAAATAAAATTTGGATATTTATATATTTATATCAGCTATATAAAGCAATACACACGGAATGAAAGGCACATACCAAATGACAATGTGTAGTAATATCAAATATAATTTTATGCTACCATCTATGTATTTTCTATATTTGCTAAGTTTTTCACAACAGCTGTTTCATTTTGTTCTGATTTCGGCCTGCCTCGGGTTCATTTGTATAAATAGCACAGGAGGCCACCAGCCCTGGCTCCATGCAGATGGAGGCTCAGAGATCCCACCATTCGCTTCACCTTCAGATGGAGACTCTATTGGGGAGCCTTGGAAGGAACTTGGGTACCATTAGGAGCTTGACCCAGAGCTTGAGGTCATAGCTGGAGTGTTGGCCTTACTTTGAGCCTTGGCTTTGGATGTTGGCCGACAGAGTCTCATGCCCTTGGCAATCTGTGCGGAGCAGGCATCTCAAGCTTGGAAGGGGCAACAGAAGTGAGGTTGCCATTGTCACCCACTGGGATCTTATCCTGACCCTCTTTAGGCCTCACCTGGAGAGCCTCTACATGAGTAAGTATTCATGGTCTTGGCATGGTTGAACTGCATTTTCTTCAGGCCCTTCTTGGGGTACTTCTTGGCCAAGATCATGTTCCTTGGGAATGTGGGGTCTACGTCCGTAAGAGATTCACCTTGTTGTGACTGGAGTTTCTTGATGCCGTTTCTGTGTTATTTGGGGATGGGTTGTATGTGATATGATTCTTTTCTCCCCCAGTATGTATTTGTTATGTACTGGGTTGCCAACTGCAAGATTAGTGGTCCAAACCCGTCTGTCACTCCACAGATGAAGATGAGTTGTAGGCCCCATAAACACTTAGTCTTGGCAACACTAAGGGATAGTTGCACTCTGTCCTATAAGGTCACTATGGTGTTGAGTTTGCTGTTGTTCTTCCCAAATAATCTATTATTAAATTGATGCTGTGAAGTCAGTGGTACCTTGCAATCAAGGAGATACAGAATAGTATTCATAACTGATGAAAAGTAATGCACGTATACGGCAGAAAACAAAAGCAATTTCGATATCTTCTCCTGTGACTAGAATGCTCTGGAGACCTTTCTGACCCATCCTGAGACTTAGACCCAGCCAGCTGGTGCAGTAGTAGACACAGCATTCTGGTGCCTCCCCCCCATTCTCAAATGATTCCCAACCGATTAGTCCAAAAGTAAGGTAGGCTCCTATCTGCCCACCATCAGAAATATGAGAGGGCCTTGACATTCTTTCGCCCAGATTATTTAATATTACATAAATTATTCTTTCAGGATCAGTGGAAGGCTTGTTAACAACTTGTGATATGTAGCTGACCCAACCTTGCTTGATAAAAATGAAGAGAAATTGAAGTGCTTGCTGATGAAGATCAGGAATTGCAGTCTTTAGTATGGATTACAACTCAATGTAAAGAAAACGGAAATCTTCACAACATGTGTCATGTTAAACATCATGATAAACAGAAAAAAATGAAGCTGTCAAGGATTTCATCTTGCTTAGATCCACAGTGGATGTTCATAGAAGCAGCAGTGCAAAGATCAAAGAAGACATTCCTTTAGGTAATCTGCTACACAAGACCTGTTTAAAGTGATGGAAAGCGAGGATGTTACTTTGAGGACTAAGGTGCATCTCACCCAAACCATGGTATTTTCATTGCCTCATATGGATGTCAAAGTTGGATGTGGAACAAGGAAGACAGAAGAACTAATGTCTTTGAGTTATTGTGCTGGCAAAGAATATTGAAAGTACCAGGGACTGCCCAAAGAACAAACAAAGTACAAAAGAAATACAATCAGAATGCTCCTTCAAGGGGTGGATGGCAAGACTTCGCCTCATGTACTTGGGACGTGTCATCAGGGGAGGGCAGTCCCTGGAGAAGGACAGCATCCTTGGTAAAGTGGAGGGCGGTGACAAAGAGGAAGACCCTCAACAAATGGATGAACATAGCGACTGTAGCGATGGGCTCAAACATAAGAACGATTGTGAAAATGGTGCAGAGCCATGCGGTGTTTCGCTCTGTTGTACATAGATAGGGTCACCATGTGCCATGTGCCCATTCAATGGCACCTAACAAATTAAACTTTTATCTATTTAACTAACAGGTGATATTCTCTCATCAGACTCCTAGTCCTTCTTAAAATTTTCATTTCGTCATTTTTCTTCTTGGAAACTTTTTTTTGACCCTTCCCTGCCTTTCTAAGCTCTTGGCATTCTTATAAGTTTTGCTCTGATGATTGAATGATCTATAAGTATCCTACACACCCATATACACAGGAAGAGGCCAGTTCTTCTATTAAAAATGAAACAGCTGTTCTCGCAGGGAATTTTAAAAAGTGTTCTCCTCAGGGGGATGAACAACAGAAACATGGGTGAAAGCAGTTGGTGAAAGGTATGAAACTAATAATAATTTATAATTTATCAAGGGGTCACGGGGTGGGGGGGGAGAGGAGCTTATATCAAGTGCTCAAATGGAAAGCTCGTGTTTAGAAAGTGATAATAGCAACATATGTATAAAAATGCTTAATACAATTGATATATGGATTGTTATAAGCGCTTCAAAAGCCCCCAAGAAAATGATCTTTTAAAAAAAAAAAAAAAAGGTGTTCTCCTGCTTCAAAAATCTCTCAATACAGTCACAGAAGTCGTAAGATTTATAAAGCAGTAATTAAGAGCTCGGCACTCACTCATCAATAGGTCTGAGGTTCGGACTCATCAGTGGCTCCACATGTGAAAAGACCTGGAAATTCACGCCTGGATTACAGCCTGGGATACAGTATGGCGTGTTCTACTCAGTGTTGTGGGCAGGTCTGAGTCAGAATTGACTTAATGGCACAAAATAACTGCTCTGAGACCCCTTTACTGCCTAGTCCCAGCTGCCTGGGTGTGGGGAACAGAAGAATTTCTCTTAAGTTGTCTCCCCAAAATATATGCCAGACTTAGCTTGAGAATGACTGTTCATCAGGCAGCGAAAATAGGTCAGAGGTTATTCTCCTTAACATCAGCCATCTAGAGTGGCCAGACTGTAGGTCTGACTCACCCCAAATAGGGCCCATTCCTTTCTGTTATTGTTTCCTTGAAGCAGTGCCCAAAGGCAAGCCAGGGACCACTCTAAGATGACTAGGTCATCTCCCTCCTATTGCTTGTATTGCCTATGTTACAACCCCTCTCGATGACGCAGGTTGTTGTGAATTGTATTGCCCCTCTCTGTGAAGCATGATGCCGTGGTGTATCCCCCTAAAGTAATATGATGCGTGGTTAGCAATAAATAAGGAGGCTCTCTGGTTCTCCGGAGGTGGCTAGCCAAGGGTGACTGGCCGGGAGGTGGCTGGCCGGAGGTGGCTGGTCAGAGGTGGCTCGCCGAGGGGGCTGGCAGAGGGCGCCTGAGGAAGGAGGGCTGCTTCCCATGAGAGCGGCTCCCATGAGAGCGATGGATGAGAGGGCGGCTCCTGCTCCGGCAGCTGGGTTCCCTCCATGATGACCACCAAGCGGGGCGGAGGTGAGCAATGTTACCATGGAATATGTCTGAATGTATGAATGTATTATTGTTTTATCTCTCATGCTCTCGATGACTTTAATATAATACTTATATATCTCAACCGTACAATTGTGCATTACTGAATCCGAGTAGTAGTAATAGTACTAGCAGCGGGTGGGGGCTGGCACCCCACACATCTGTGCCATTTTTAATTTAATACTACACCTGGGTGTGTCCCTGACTCCAGAGAATTAAAAATCCATAACTGTCATTGTTCCAAATGTCCCATAGAATTCATAATCATGATGTTTCCTAGAGATGTTTTCCAGTGTGGATCAGAGTTGTAGCACTTCCGTCTGGGACTGAGGTGGCATTAAGTCTCCACTGTGGTGGGCTACCCTGAGCTCCAATGCCATCCACAGAGCCCATGAATTCCAAGGGCTAACAGGTGCTGCCAGGTACCCCTAGTTAAGTGCGTGGGAATGAATAACTTATATTTCTCTCATATTATTTCTGCATCAGTAGCTTTATAAAATGTGTGTACCTAGTCCATTGAGCAGCCTCAATGTGACAGAATGTAGACATGAATTTTCTCCATTCGTTGCCCTTTATCAAGTCTCAACTAATTTCCCATGGCCCGTAGCTTAATATCTTGGTCCAATTTCATCACTGTCTGATCATTTTTGCTTATTAAAAATGAGACACATTTTAAAACTTCATTCTCAAGCTTAATTTAAGTCCGGTCTGCTCCCCCCCCCAACCCCCCCCCCCCATGACCCCCTCCTGCCACCCCCCCACCCCACCCACCCCCCCGCGACCCTGAACAAGACTAACTGGGACCCTGCCTACTTGGCATGTGGGATAGAGCCCAGGAGAGTTCCCACCCTGTCTCAGTGTTGGAAGAATGGGACAAAAGCCAGCAGAACAGGGAGGCCAGGATGACTGCTTTTGGGGGTCTCCAGCTCTCACCAACACACCCCTCTTAGGGCACAGGTGGCCTTTCTTTGGGGCCACCCCCGGTACACTTTCCTGAGATGAGAGACCCAGTTCACACTCCGATTTTTCGCCTTGCCACATTGCACAGCACCGTCTGCTGCTGCGGGGATCTGCCATCCACCGGGCAGCCGGGATCAGAAGAAGGGAGGCTTCTCCAGCCCAGTCACCTCCTGCCCTCTCCTTTAGAAGCCATGCCTTCCTGGTCCACTGCAACAGACATGCAGGCTCACCGTGGGCCACAGCTGTCACCCCTCTACCATCTTTCCCTAGTTTTCTCTTCTCTTGAAGCAGATCATAACGTTGGCCATGGAAGCATCATCTAATCTGGGCGTTGAGATGTAAGCTGCGGCTGCTTCTAAGCCTCTCCACTTCTCTAGAGCGCCTACTCTTGAGGAGCAGGAGTGAGGAAGGTGATGGGGAAATCTGCCTCTCAGAATGAACCAGGCATGATGGTGAATTCACCTTACAATCTCTGCCCCCTTCCCATTCCTCCTCCCTACAGTAGGGAGGAGGTGGGGGTGCTGGCTGGTAGAAACTGTACTAGGGGGGGCCTGCAGATTGGCACCTCTCTCTAGCACATCCAGGGCGTAGCATGTCTGACCTCGGTTTAGCCAGGGTCACCAGTTCTGGGTCAGTGGGAAAAGCTGATGAACTTCCTGTTATTTGTGTAACGTTAGATTTGGATGCAAATTGGCCGGCTCTTTCTTTGGGGCTCAGTTCCTATTTCAGGGAAGAGGAGGATTCAGTTGTGCTTCGTTCAGGCTTTGCTTAAAGGGCAGGTTCAAGGGCCCGCTAAAAATAAAGCAGAGCCCCCCAAAAGCCTACTTCAGGATATAGATGTGGAGGGTGAATAGGCACCTGAGGACCCAGCATGAGTCTGGCCAAGGGGCTGATGTACAAGGTAAAGGAAAGGCCAGGAAGAGTCCAGGGGCCGTGTCTGCATCTGGGGAACCACCCGCACACATGGACACACCAAGAGACCTGAGCGCTGTAAAGGCCCATCGTCCAGCCCCTCCCCGCTGAGTCACAGCTGATCCCATCCTGGCAGAGAGCCAACATTCTTCACCAGAGACATAAATGACCAGCCCTTCTTTGCTGTGGATGAGGGTGGGGCGTTAAAGGGCTAAGGAAGCATCCGCCCTGCCCTTCAGAAGCTACGTGGGCTGAGTCGTCACCTCTCTGGGCCTCAACTTCTACAGCATGAGGGCAAACCATATCTACCTCAGTAGGCTGCCAGAGAATTAACTGCGATGACATCCTTGAAGCATAGAGAATATTGCGTAGCATATGATGGGCAGAACAAAATATCTCAACTTCCTTTCTCCTCAAGAGAGACCGCCATGAGGAGGAGGCACATGGTCCTTCTGTCTTGGAACATGACCGTGGTCTAGCTCTTCCGATCACAGATGCTGTATCACTCTGATCCAAGCTGCCATCACCTCTGACCGTTGCCTCCGATGTAATGTCTGCCTTCACCATTCTCACCTGCCATAGAGTGAAGGAGTTGCTGTCTCGTGGATTCCGATTGATGGAGACCCAAACTGTGTCACAGTAGAACCATGCTTCATCTTGCTTTCAGGAGTTGATTTGTCTCAAGTAGAATGCCAAGCCTTTCTTCCGAGGCGCCTTCTGGGTGGACTCATACACAGGAGCCATTTGCACCTCTCAGGGATGACGCCCATCTATTAGAAGGATTCTAATGGAATTAAGTTGGGGCGCGGCATTCCTCTGATCGAAATCCTGCAAGGGAACTGCTACTCATCAGAGGGAATAGCAATCCTCATTTACAAGGTTTTAGATTTTCTTATCCCAGTTGCTACCTTGTCCTATGATTTTCTCTTCCCCGTTCCCCATCCCTCCAGCACCCTTCCCCAGAGATAGCAGACCTGTTCTTGCTTCATGGCCTTGACACTGAATATTCCCTCTGTCTGAAATGGTCTTCCTCCCAGCATCCCCTCTACAAACATCCTCGCTTCTCTCTGATCATTCCTCAAACATCACCTTCTCATGAGGTCTTCCCTGACGACCCAATTTGAAATTGCATCTTGGCTCCACCCATCCCACCCACATGCCTTGGGCTGCTCCCTAGATTAATTCCTTCTACACAATCATCTATGTCTTTCTAATATAGCATAGCATTTCATGATTTATTTGGTTTGACACATGCTCCCCCTAGCACCACACACACATACATGCACACAGACACACAGACAGGCACATGGATCCATATTTTCTATAACAGAAGGACCGAAGGGCAGGAATGCATATCTGCTTTGTTCCCTGGTGTGAGTACCGCCAGTCTCTTAGACCGTGTCTGGCACACCGTGTGTTTTTGGCACATGTCTGTTCAGGGTGTCACTTGATGAATGCAAGGACATGAGCACATACGGGGAACAAAGCATCCAGTCCAGTTGACAACTCCGAAGGCAATCCTCATGTCCTCAGCTGAGGAGAATGCTGCCCATGAATCAGAGGAAAGATGAAGTCATTCGAGAAGAGAATCTCTGAGCTGAGTAATTGGTCTCCACCCCACCTCATCTCACTTTGGACCAAACACTGGAAATCCTTTTTGAAAGCATCCTTTTGAGTCATTCCAATTACTTAGTTCCTCTAAACTTCAACTTGTCTGGGGACCAAAAACCAAAGCTCTCTGCGAGTGAAAGCTGTATTCAGCACAAGCGAAAGTTCAATGGTCTTTTTAACCATTTATACGTCACAGAGCAAATGTGCTTCCTCAAAGCCTTGCAGCTACTCCCCGTGGCTCTGGCAGGTACCTGCTGCTTCAGGAACTGCCCAAACCTGTACTGACATCTTGAATTGCAGGGGCAAAATACTTTCATGAGTGAGGATCTCTTCACATGAATTGTAAGAATAGCAATGGCTGGGTTAAGGCAACGATGATAAACGGGCAAGTGCTTGCTCCACCTAAAGGTATTTGAGCAAACATGCATACATACAAAAAGATGCTCTTTTTAGCCAAAGAAAGACTATTGGACCCACACACCAGATGTGCAGCCCCTCTCTTGATTGCAAGCTTCACCCCTCAGCAATGTGAAAACATCTCACCACCGTCAATTCCAACTCACCGTGACCCTATAGGGCAGGGTAGAATTGCCCCTGTGGGTTTCCAAGGCTGTCACTCTTTATGAGAGTAGAACGTCTCCATAAAAAAGTGGTCCTAGGCATAATAGTAGAAATACTGCCCAGACCAGCACCAGCCACAGTCATTGTTATGTTGGAGACCCGTGTTGCTGTTACTGTGGCAATCTAGCATCATGAGAGTCTTCATCTTTGCACTCTTTAGTTGGCCAAGCATCATGTTCATCTTCAGGGACTGGACCTCCTGACAACATGTCCAAAGGACATAGGTGACAGTGGTGTTGCACCATCCTCGCGTCTGATATTCATTCTGGTGTTGGTTTATTTGTTTTCTTCACGTGCGATGTCCTTGATGTCACCTGACCACTCATCGGTTCTTAAGGCATCTGTTCGCAGTGTTCAATGTGTCAGATCCGTTCTTGAGAATGTTTCTAAATTCAGGTGGGATAGACTCAAGTTTGTACTGTGGCTCTCTTGCACGTGTTTTAATTTTCTTCAGCCTACTCAGTAGCCTTTAGAAATCCTCGGGACATTCGCTGTGTTACAACAAGTGTATTTCCATTTTATTGCACCTGTATTTCTTGTAAAGAGCAATTTCATTTTGTGTTTCCATTGTATGCAATCTGACTTTTGCACTCTGAAACTTCTTCAAACAAAGCTCTCCTTGTGAAGCAGGAAACACAGCCGACAGCCTCTTTGCACCCAGTATTCTCTTAGAATGAGAGAAATTCACAGGGCACAGCCTGAAGAAATGCCAGCCCAGGAGCTGCTTTATCCCTGTGAAGGCGAGAGAGAGCAGCTCCGACCAGCAGCAAGCAGGAGCTACAAAGGGTTTCTAGACCCTCTGCAACTTCTCTCGCTCACCACACATCCAGAGGAGAGCCTCAGGAACTGGTGAGTGAATGTGTGGATTAGTATAACAGCCCTTTAAATGGCCTTTGATGCTAAAATGATCTTCCTCCAAATAATCCCTCCTAGTCCTTCCAGAGCGATCCTTCATGCTGTTGTTAGCTGTGTGGAGGTGCCCCCAGGTGACTCAGGCACAATGGAATAGGACTAGGGTGTCCCATAGGATTTCCCACTCTGGTTTTCAGGGGTAGATTACCAGACCTCTCACCCAAGTCAATCTTGTCTGGCAGCTCTTCTGTAACTGGTTGAGCATCACAGCAACATACCAGCTCCTACTAACCACACATGAGATACATTGGCCAGGAATTGAACCTTAGTCTTCTGTGTGGAAGGTTAGCAATGACCTGTTGGACTGTCAGTGACACCACATTTGGTTCTGGGTGAGCCCACATCAGTTGCCACGGTGTTGACCCGACTCGTGATAAGCTCAAGTACATCAGAGGGAAACTGTGCCCATAGAGTTTTCGGTAATGGATTTCCCAGAACTAGATGGCTTTGTCCTTCTTCCAAGGAGCCTCTCTATGGGCTTGAGTTAGAAGCCAGGCATGTGAACCCTTTGTAGCTAACCATTTGCCCTCAGTATATATTCAGTCCTTTGGGGGGGGGGAGTGAACTTTCCTAAGTTGGATGTTAAATATTTCTCCCACGCATTCCCCCTCACCATCCTTCCAGCTCAGTTAACCTCCTTACACTTTCAGCATATGGCATGTTCTCATGTACCTCTGCCCCTGGGTATATGCTTCTGCAATGCCCAGAATTTTCTACAAGAAAATATCCTCGCTCAAACTCACTGCCACTGAGTCAGTGCTGGCTCACAGCGACTCCACGGGGCAGGGTAGATGGTCCCTGTGGGCTTCTGAGATGGCAACCTTTACAGGAGGAAAATTACATCTTTTCCTGACGTGAGCCTGGTAGGGGTGAACCCCTGACCTTCTCCCTCACAGCCCAACTTATAATCACTGCACCGCATGGACTCCTTGCCTACCTTTCTCTACCTCAATTCCCTCGATCCCGTCCTGCATCAAATGAAGAAATCCATGAATAAATGATCAGATCAAACGGAGAAGTCCAAGCGAAATACTGGTGTCTCCGATTGAGTTGGGTAAATTGTCATTTGGCCACTAAGGCCTACAGCCTGTGGTTGGAATAAGACCACCTGCTTGTTCTGGGGAAACCCCACAGGGGTCCTGCAGAGCCTGAAGTGTGGGTTCTTGGGAGAATCCACATGCAACATGGAAGGAAAGCAGCACAAGAACTGGAAACGTGAATCCCCCTTGATGGTATGTAATTATTTTGATGTATTGCTGGATCCAATTTGCTACTGTGTTGCTGATGATTTTGCAGGGGCACTGAATTATTTAATGAGGTTCTTCTAAGTCCCCAACTCCCACCAAATGATCTTCTTCCCCTGCATGGGTCTGGCAAGGAGGTAGACAGTTCTCAACCTTTCTCGTGCTGTGACCCTTTAATACAGTCCCTCATGTTGTGATGATCCCCCAACCATGAAACTATTCTTTTTTTTTTTTTCTAATTATAATTTTTTTTTCTTTTTTAACATTTTATTAGGGGCTCATACAACTGTTATCCCAATCCATACACACATCAATTGTGTAAAGCGCATTTGTACATCGTTTCTCAAAACATTTTCTCTCCATTTAAACCCCCGACATTAGGTCCTCATTTTTCCCCTCCCTCCCCGCTCCCCCCTCCCGCATGAGCCCTTGATAGTTTATAAATGGGTATTTTATTCTTGTTGCTACTTCAGCACTGTCATTTTGCTACTGTTATGAATCAGGCGACCCCTGTGAAAGGGTCGTTCAACCCCCAAAGGGGTCACGACCCACAAGTTGAGAACCGCTGTCCTAATAGGAAATGAGTCTTAATGGAATCCAAAGTAGGCTAATGTGGCTTGGGAGGGCATGAGGCTAAGAAAATGTGCTTTGAGGGCAGCCTTAAGCAGGGAGGGTGTGGTGGCTCGGAGTTGGGCTGCTAACTCCAAGGTCCTCAGTTCAAAACCATCAGCCTCTCAGATGGAGAAAGACCGAGCTCGGTCTTCCCTTAAAGAGCCACAGCCTCGGAAACTCGCAGGGACAGCTCTGCCATGTCCCTCAGAGCCCCCACGAGTCAACATCGACTCCACAGCAGTGAGTCTGTTTGCTTTTGCTGTCATTATTGTTATTTATGTGCCGTGGGTACTGGTACATGTTAAATAACCAGTTATATGGAGAGAGGGCATGGAGAAAGATGAACATAAAGATTTACAAAGTTTGCCCATTTTCATGATGTAAACATTCCCGCCATGGCCATTGATCAAGCTCACCACAAGGTCATGAGTAGTTTGCCATATTCTTAGGAACAACAATGTTTTCTTGCCACCATAGGAGCTGGATCCATCCCCCACTGACCCCTCAGAAGCCATAGAGCAAGTAATACGCACTGCCCCCGTCATTTGGGCACTGGCACATGCTACCAAGCAGCAATCCTTGGTCCCTCCATGCAAGGTGACGTTTCTGGTACGTGGTGGAACATGCAGAGCCAGTCCACATCCTGGAGTACAGAAACGGCCTTTGACCTCCACTCTGCCTGCATCGGGCTTCAGTTTGTCAGTCGCCAGGGAAGACCCTACTCCCCGTGGGTTTAAGGGGGCTCTCAGGCACGTATGTAAGTCAGGTCAGTGGGCCCCTGAAGGACCTTCAGCCCCTTGGCCTGCATCCTTCAGGCCCAGTTCCCAGGAGATGGTGTTCTCCTAAGGCCCTTTCCCTCACCACCATCCCTTATTCAGCACCATGTCCCGTCCGTCTTTCACAGGTCTCAGTAGGGAAGCTCCTGTCTGGGGCCGACGAGACACGGGGGAGCCAATATCCTGGGCCCACACAGTCAGCATGAGGTCACGCTGAAACAGGTCATCCACTCTTTATTTCTCCTTCCTGCCAAGCCCATCTCCAGCTTACATATCTTCCTGAGGGCTTCCAGAGGGCAACTCAATGGATGATGCCTGCCAGGGTCTTTTCTCCTCAGGTAATGAGGTCCGGAGGAAGAAAACATGCTCTCCTGCCAGCCTGCTCAGACAGCAAGTGAGGTAAGCCTTCTGTTCTGACAACATTCGTGAACTTGTGGCTGCCTGCACAGCCCACCCACTGGCTGGTACTCCTCAGGTCTGCAGGGGGTGGGGACTCAAGCCAGAATTGCCTCCAAGCCCCACGTTAACATTCACGGAGGCCCTGAAGTTCAACCAGGCAGGACACACAAGCCTTAGGCCAGGAACTGAGGCCCTGGGGTTCTAGTCCTGCCCCAACACTAACTCCCCATGACCTTGAACAACTCACTTTAGGCCCATGGGCTCCAGTCTCTCCGATGGCAAAAAGATTCCCAGCCAGCCTGCCGTGTGTGGTTATTAGGAAGAATGCTTGGTGGGAGGGGTGGGAAAGGTCACTGGAGATGATTTACAATCAGCATTCCTTAAGACGTTGTTTACAAAAGCAAAGTAACTCTGGGAATTTGCTTGAGGCAAAAGTGAAGTTTTATCTGAGAGGCTTTATTGATCACCTGACCATTGCTGACCTCAATAAATCCCCAGCCTGTACAGATGTAGCCAAAATGTTGAGGCAGAGAACGCTTTCCCAAGTGCATTTGCCAGTTCAATAATGCTGTTAGGGCTACTGCCGATGCCCCAGCGTGCCAGGTATATCCAAATGGAAAAGTGGAGGGAGAGAAAATGGGTGGTGAAGCCAGGGCTAAGCGAACACTCCCCACCAGGATCATCAACTCCACCACCCAAATAGAAATCACCATTCCCCAGCCGTGCCAGTAGGCCAGCAGCCTTCCCTCCCTAAGATCGAGGTTTGTTCGGGGCGGGAGGGGGTGGGGGGCTGTGGGGGTGGTAGTTAGATGCCATTGTGTGTATTCTGACTTAGACAACCCCATGTGACAAAGGAGCCTTTCCTCATGTGTTTCCTCTGCTGTCACCTTTATGGAGTAAATAATCCATCGGATCTTTCTCCCATGGAGTCACTGGATGACTTCAACCTCCAAGCCAGAATTCCTGAAAGGTGGATTTGTTCCTTTGGTTGAACAGTGAGCTCATGCCAAACCCATTGCTATCAAGACCTTTCTGAGTCCTAGTGACCGTATGGGACAGAGCGGCACTGCTCCGTGGGACGTCCGAGGCTGTGTAGATCTTTATAGATGTGGTGTGCCGCAACTTTCTCCCATGGAGTGGCTGCTGGTGGTTTCAAACCAGCAACCTCTCGGTTGGCAGCCCAGTGCTTAACCCAATTGCAATACCAGGGCTCCAAATAGTAAGCTTAGCAGAAAACAAAAGTTTGATTGATGCCTCTGTGCTGAAAGGTGAAGCATCCCAGTGAAACCGCATGGCACTGCCCAGCTTTCTGGGGCATGGGCCAGCTGCAGAATTGCTCTCCTGCCACGCTGAGGATGGTTGTCTGCTCATGGCTCTGTTTCCCATGGCTTCTGGCCATCAGAAGATGGCTGTGCTATGAGGATTCCCCCGATGTGCATCACCTGGAATGACCCTCTGGGTTGCTGGTAACTGGACCCGCATAGGTTGGTGACACAATGCCAACCCAACTACCTTCCTGGATTTCCTTTAAATCAAGCTATCCAAGAGCTACGCCCTCTGGCTCTATCACAGCTGGGGCCCAGGAATCTCCATACATCAGAAAGGAAAATTGCATTGAAGCAAAAAGTCTCTCCCACACAATGGAAACCAAACAGATGGCCATTATATATTGTAATTAATAATAAGAGGTAACATGATTAAGAAGGTACTATGGGTTGGACAGCATTCTAAGGTGTTTTACGTCACCTGATCTCATCTGTTCATTTTAGCAACCCAACGAGGCAGAAACTATTCTGATTGTCAGTGTAAAGATTAAGAAATTGAGATAGTAAAGATTAAGAAAGCCTCCCAAACTGATACACTTCAAAAGTGATGACATTAGTTAAGTAATGCTAGCTGCTGTAGCAACGATGACAACAGCAACAACAGATCCTGCGATCTTTCAGGCATCACACAACAGCGACATATATCTCACTCACCAAGAAACAAGCAAGCAAGCAAACTCCCTACCATCAAGTTGATGCCGACCCGTAAGGGTAAAATTGCCCTTTGAATTTCTGGGACTGTAACTCTTTATGGGAATAGAAAGCCCCGGCTTTCTTTCTTCCTCACAGGAAGTCTGATTGTTGGTGGGTGTGGTAATCATACAATTTCATGTCAACTTGATAGATAAGTGTAGGGGTGGAATCTAACCTGCCAATCAACACAACCTGATAATGCCTCCTTGTGGGTGTGGCCTTCTCATGAGGATTCTGGGAACTTCCTCTCTCCCTGGAGGTGGGTGACACACTCTCTCTGCTTCACTTTCCTGCTGTTGAGACACTCGGAGAGCTGGAGGAGGCACCTGGAGACCTGCGCCAGCACTAAGATGCTTCCACCACCATTGGATCCACAAGACTTTTCACTCCTTGGCCTGTGATCTTCCTGCATTCAGCATCATTGCATGTGCTGCGTGAATCTGAAGAGAAATGTATGGACTGGTATTGGACTTATGGGCTAATATCAGAGTACGGACTTGATCTGGACGGGGTTGGGATATTTTCGTACAATACAATTACTCTTTGATTATAAAGAGCTTTCATAGAAAGCTCTTTCTTATACAGATGTGAGTGCCCTCAGATATGTTTCTCTCGTCAACCAGACCTAACACAGTGGGGAACAAGGGATGGTCAATTCATGCCGTCCTTCAAGATCCTGCTGCCAGAGGCTCCCTGCCATCTTCAACATGTTGCTCATGTGTTCCTCCCTGTGGTTACTTAGCCTCTAAAGGCTGCGTCCATCTTTCAGGTCTTCTGTCTTCTTGCCTTGAACCCTCCTCTGTAGAGGAGAGGTGAAAATGAGAGGGAGGGGAAAATTGTATGCAGGTTTTATAGCGAGTCCTGGAAATGTCGATATTCCCTTGGCAAGTCATAGGGCCCCATCTAACAAAAGAGAGGCTGGGAAATGGAGTCGCACTGTGCGTCAGAAGAGATGAGAAAAGGAGATACTGGTCAGTCCTAGTGGTGTAGTGGGTTCTATACTGGGTGATGAATCACAATGTCAGCTGTTCAAAACCACCAGTTATTCCATGAGCTAAAAACAAGACTTTCCACTCTTTCAAAGAGTTTCCACTCAGAAACTTAGAGAGTCGCTGGGTGAATCAACTAGACGGCAGTGAGCGTTTTGCATCTGGGAGCAGATGAGCACTCTGGTCCTGACTGCTAAAGACTTCCATTCAGGGAGCAGGCCTGGCTCAAGCCTATTAATAGAGTCATGAGAAAAATTGATCGTTAAAGAAACAGAAAGAGTTGATAGTCATCAGCAGGTCGCAATAAAGAACGGGGGAATCAACATAGATCTCCTATCTATTATCATTTTTCCTTCAGCCAGATACACAGAGGTCTCAATCCTCTTTCGCTCAAGAAAGTAATGGGAGCCCCACCTCTCAACCACAGACACAAATCCTTAAGTTCTGACTGCCAGGAAGCCGCACGTAACTTCATATCAGTCCGACTTAACCCTCTTGCATCTTGCTTCTCAATTGCATTTAAAAGCTTTCTTAGCTTTACATATTTTTCCAAAATGAGAGCAAATCCTAAAGTTATTTCATAACACAGCCTCTTTGAGGTCTGTATACCTTCAGCACTAGAACACCATGCAGAGCCTTTCAACTCCGCTCAAGACAAGGCACATGTGAGCCAACACAAAAGCCACACAATTAGTCACTTGATGAGAGACTCCAAACGTGGGGACTGGAGCTAAAATGGGGGATTAACGACACGAAGCAGGACATGGTTCTTGGGAAAGTGCAGGAGGAAGGTCCTCAGTAGCCGGACGGACGCTGCAGCTGCAGCAATGGGCTCAGGCACAGGAACGATTGTGAGGACGTGCGGGACCGGGCAGTGCTTCTTCTGTTGTGTCCAGGCTCTCTATGGGTTGGAACTGACTTGATGGCACCTGACAGCGCAATGACAACTACAGGACACTTAAACAATTCTTTTGTGCATATATTTCTTTTTTTTTTTTTTAGGAGCCAACACTGCATTCCCAATTTAAACTAGTCAAGTGAATCTAACATTCTGGGGACGAAAATGTAAGATAACTTCATTTGACGTCTGTGCCCTAAAGGGAATCAAATTAGCCCAGCCGAATTTTTCTTCATCTTTGTTTAGCAAGTTTGGGTTCATATTCTTTTTCTCTCAGCTCTGATAATCGGCCCTCCCTGCTAGCTTTTAGCTGTGTGGGTGTGCTCTATAATCCTATAGAACCTCTGGAATGCAGTTTGAATACAAGATGCTATCGGTAATAAAGTTTATCAGAATGGCTTGTCATTATTTTTGCATCATCATACACTTACTGCAGCTTGGGAGGGTAATAAATCACTGCATAGGTGACAAATTGAGAAACTAAGAAGGACGGCTGTTCTCACAGATAAAGCCACTGCTCCCACTAATGAGATGTGGTGACTCAGTGCTCAACCTGCGGAAAAACTTCCTGTGACCCTGCTAGGTGTCAGGAGAAAAACCAGCCACTTCAGAGAGTGTGCCAAGTCCATTGCCAAGACGGCAAAGGAATTTCAGACTCCAATGGCTCCCGAAATGAGCATCCCAGTTTCATTCCTTGACGGCCCAGAGGGAGCATTGTCACTCTAGTAACCAAGCTCCAGCAAGTCCAAATTTTCCTGGCTCAGCTATAAGAGCCATAACAATCCATTATTCACTCGTCCACACTCAGAGAGCTATCCAAAGAAGCCTGTCTGCAGATGTGTGTGAAGCGAGAGTTTTAAGTTGCCTGAGTACTAAGAGGCATCCGAACAATTTCCTAACACACTGAGTTTGTTTTCCTTGTATTTTGTTTTGGTTCTTTTACACTTGGATAGCTCAAGAAATAGCAAAGCATATTTTCTGCACACCATACAAAATAGATCTCTAGGCTAAAGTCAAGCAGGAGATGCTGTAGCCCAAGAATCAATATTCTGGGAAAGAATACATGTAGGAGAGGCAGAGTTTAGATGCAAGAAACCTGGTTTAACCCCATTCTGGTGCTGTTAGATGTGCTAGCGGGGAAGCTGGAGATCCACCTCAAAGTTATCAGTGGGCTCCTAGAAAGAACCCTCTCAGAAAGTCCCAGTGAAACCACATATTATGGGAACAAATCTGCACCACTACCCAACCAGGCATCTCTGATTTTCATGAGTTAGCCTGCAAATGGGAAGCTCTGAGTAAAGAAACTATGTTCTAGAGAAGCAGTCCCCCCAAATGCGGTCTCCAAATCAACATCGTTGGGAAATGGATTAAACATTCAAATTCGTGGACCTCACCTCAGACCCACGAACTCAGAAACACTGTGGTTGGGAGGCAGCGATCTGTACTTCAACCGTCCTTCCACGCAATCATGATGCATGCTCGAGTTTGAGACCCACCATGGCAGAGAAATGGAAGATTCGTCCAAAAGAGCCAGGAATCCAGTTGCAGATTTATTCTGTCCTTGAAGCCCCAGCTCCATCCACTGATGTGCCTTTCTCCTCCAGGCACAGCTGTTCCATTTGCCTGCGCAAGTCACACAAAGGCTCTGTGCCCAGAGGACCTACCAGGGTAACAATATAGGTCAGACCTGCTACAGGTGCCGTGACGATGCAAATTTGTATCATTTACTCAAAGACATCCTCATGACCAATCTCAAATCAAGCTAACAATTATAAAGCAGGTCTCTTGGTCCTGTGGCCTAACAACCTGTGGCCGGCATCCACCCCACAGTTGAAGTTTTCTAAAAACCTAATCATTTTCCCTGTGGAGTTCAGATGAGTGGCTCAATGACCCAGATGATGGGTGGGGGTCCCATGAGGCCCACACATAAGTCCCTTAAACAGGCCTCCTTTTCCCCTGGAAAATATGTGGCAGGGTGTCTTTTATGGGCCTCCATCGTCTCATACACAGAGCATCAATCCCTTTGCTCGCAAGGCTTTGCAAGACCCCAGCATCTTCCAGCACAGGCTGGTTCACCTTTCCAAAATAAAGCAGAGGGTTACACACTGTGAAGGACTCCAGTCTTCCACTGCCACCGGGCCCGTCCAGAAAAGAGGCGAACTGGAGGTAGCTCGGTTCCAGTTTTTTTACCCTACCAGATTAAGAGTTGGGGAGTCGGAAGTTACTTCAGACTCACCGCTTCATTCCCATCGTACACCACATGCAGAAAATGTTCATTTTGTGTGGTACATGCTGAGTAATCAATTCTAATCCCCTGGAGATTTCCTGGGTGTGCTAAGCACATCCATTCTACTGTTTCTAATCTATTTCTTTGATTTGTACAACTTGAACCCACTAGAGCCATCTTGGAGGTGACGGGGACATGAGAGGACACGAGAAAGCAAGGGCAGAGAGCTGAAGAAAGAGGAAGTAGCAGCCATTCTCCAGCTTTCCAATGCCCTTTTGCCCATAGGACAAATGTCTGTGCCCTCCTTCAAGGTCTCCATGGCCAACCCCCAGAATGTAGCTGCACACACCCACCCTGAGTCCTCAAAGCTAAGAGCAATAACCACAATCAAATGGCCACACCATCATGATCATCTGAGCTGGGCTGGGCTGGGCAAGATGCTAATATGCATCTGACCCTCCACTTGAATTCTCATAAGAATACTATCAGGTTCATTAAAATTGTTATCCCTGTGTCAGTGGTGTGGAAATTATGGCCTAAAGAGGTTTAATAACTTGCTGGAGAGCAAGCACCTTCCAAGTGGAAAACCTGAGATTGGGACCCCAGCAGTTTCACCCACACCCCAGGACGCCTTTTAAACCTCTCTTGCCTCACACTCCTGGTTCACCTTGTGATGGGAAATGAGATGAGGCCTGCATTCAAAGCTGCAATGCTCTCCCCTCAGCCATGCGGTTTGCTTTGGTTCTCAGCCCTAGGTCAAAGAAGGACCTATACAATGAAATGAAACGACTCTGTATGGCTGGGCTCTCCCTGTCTTTGTCATTCCCACCGAACGCCTGGTGGAAGCATGGAAAAAACCTGCAGAAGACTCTAATGAAGGGGTTGGTCAGTTTTGCCGTTCTGCTGAGCACAAGGGACTCCATCTCAGAGGCAGGAGCAGAGAATCTCACAACCAGCAGGAATGAAGAGGGAGAAGCAGAACACATTCTGTTGGCTGCATGGAGAAGCAGCGGTGAAAGCAGACGCATTAGGGGCTGCAACACAGGGGATGGTGAGACAGAGTGGCGGATGGCCCAGCTCACTGAAAGAGTAAAGCCGGGTGCCTTTGAGTGAGAGGCTGGCTTTCAGAGTAGGATGCTCTTCGGGCATTCATCAGCACTAAAGGGGCTTTGTAAGACTTGCTGGAGGAAAGCAGAGGCCCAGGACCAGAGAGAGGTCTGCCTGCCGACATCCTAAGAAGAGGTGTTGCAGACAAAAGAACTGTATTTATTTTTAATCATTTTATTGGGGGCTCGTACAATTCGTATCACAATCCATACATACATCATTGTGTTGAGCACATGTGTACATTTGCTGCCATCATCATTCTCAAAACATTTGCTTTCTGCTTGAGCTCTTCATATTAGCTCCTCATTTTTCCGCCTCCCTCCCCGCTCCCCACTTCCTCATGAACCCATGATAATTTATAAATTATTATTAATTTGTCATATTTTACACTGTCCGATGTCTCCCTTCACCCACTTTTCTGTTGTCCATGTCCCGGGAGGAGGTTATATGTAGATCCTTGTAATCAGTACCCCCTTTCTACTCTACCTTCCCTCCACCCTCCAAATATCGCCACTCTCACCACTTGTCCTGAAGGAATCATCCACCCTGGATTCCCTGTGTTCCTAGTTCCTATCTGAACTAATGTACATCCTCTGGTCTAGCCATATTTGTAAGGTAGAATTGGGATCATGATAGTAGGGGGAGGAAGCATTTAAAAACTAGAGGAAAGTTATATGTTTCATCGTTGCTACCCTGCACCCTGACTGGCTCATCTCCTCCCTGTGACCCTTCTGTAAGGGGGTTTCCAGTTGCTTACAGATGGGCTTTGGGTCTCCATTCTGCACTCACCCTCATTTACAACGATATGATTTTTTGTTCTTTGATGCTTGCTACCTGATCCCTTCAACACCTCGTGGTCACACAGGCTGGTGTGCTTCTTCCATGTGGGCTTTGTTGCTTCTGAGCTAGATGACCGCTTGTTTATCTTCAAGCCTTTAAGACCCCAGATGCTATATCTTTTGATAGCCAGGCACCATCAGCTTTCTTCACCACATTTGCTTATGCATACATTTGTCTTCAGCGATCATGTCAGGAAGGTGTGCACCATGGAATGCCAATTTAATAGAACAATGTGTTCTTGCATTGAGTAAATACTTGAGTGGAGGTCCAAATGTCCATCAACTGCCTTAATACTAAACCTATAAATATATGCATGTAGATCTATTTCCCCACCATCCTATATAAATATATGTACATATGTACATACCTGTATTTAGACTCTATAAATACCCTTTGCCTCCTAATTCTTTCCTCTATTTCCTTTTACTTTCTTCTTGTCCCACTATCATGCTCAGCCTTCATTTGGGTTTCAGTATTTCTCTCAATTACATTGACCTTGCTGAATCCCTAACTGTGTGTTAATGCTTTCTGATTCTTACTTGTAGAAACCTGTTAGCTTCCCCCAGGAAACCCTATAATCATGGGTATGATCTGTGAGTTGAGCGTGACTACTGCAATGGGTTATCAAACTATCAACACTCTCAGAATAATAGAGTGCAGGGAGGGGCACAGTCAGTGTCAGGATAGTGAGGAGGGGGCGGGTGGAGGCACGCCTGACCTCTGCCTCACAAGAGCATCCTGCAGCAGAGTGGAGTCAGATTCTCCTTCTCCTTCGTGCAGCTGGAGGAAGCAGAGGTGGCCCACATGTCATTCTCACTTCTCAGACACTGTATGGGTCGAATCATGTCCTCCCAATAAAGAAATGTCAAGCCCCTAATCCCCAGGGCCTGGGAACCTTACCTTGTTTGAAAATGGAGTCATTGAAGATGTCATGTATTAAGTTAGCATGAGGTCATTCAGGAGTATAATAGGCCCCCATTCCATCTGAGTGATCCCCTTATAAAAGAGGAAAAGAGCTCCAATGAGACAAAGGAAGAAAAGACACCATCCCAAGAAATGCCTATAAGCTGGCAGAGACAAGAAAGGGTCTTCCTTTAGGGCAGC
>NW_022103906.1:81403943-81432205 GCF_000313985.2 Echinops telfairi | reverse complement strand
GGGGGGGGGGGGGGGGGGGGGGGGGCGGTGGTTACCACAACATGAGGAACTGCATTAAAGGGTCACGGCACTAGAAAGGTTGAGGACACTGCTTTAGGGTCTTCCAAGAGAATTGGGACCTGCCGAGACCCTGACCTCGGGCTTCAGCCTCCAGAACTAAGGGGCCATCCATTCACTTTTTTAACAGCCACCTACTTTGTGACACATTACGATGGCAGTCCCAGGAACCCAAGACACTGGATATAAAATAACCACACAATTCAGATACGGTCAACTCTGATCCCAAGAACTCCCAGATTTCAGATACCAGTTTCACAAGAAATATTTGTTAAATGAGTGTGTTTTCAGAATCGCAGTCAGTAAATTATTAGCCACGTATAGGCCAGGCAACGGGGTTGAGGAATTCTTGAATGGTACCTCATCCAGACCGCAGTGAAACTCAAGTGAGTATTTATATCTCTGTTTCCACCTACAGGGTTGCAAGAGTTCAGAGAGGGAAGTGGCTTGTGTGTGTGTGTAGGTTGTGGTAATCTGTGGTTTCCTAACTGGAGGAAGAAAGGAGTTATGAAAAGCAAGAATTACTTAAGGGCGCCAGACTCCTAGTCAAATCAAATATGACTGCTTTGTATTATCATCCACCTCAAATATTCCCCACCCCACCCTCATTCCCCAAATTCTTATTTCAAATTCTGCTAAATTTAGATTCCTCTCATGGATGCTGCTTGAGTTGCAATACCTACAGGGGATGTTATGAGGTATTCTGGTATATTGATGCATTAAAAAGCACTCCAAATTTTATTCTGCATTAAATAGGCTTTATTTCATTCACCATTTTGCAGTAAAAGAATTCTGGGCAAAGCTTGTCTGGAATTTCCTATTTGGGAACTTCCAAGTGGTTAAAGAGAGGTATCAATGGAGGTTGCATCTTCTGAATATTCAACTGGGCTGAATATGCCAGATAGCAGGTAATGCTTCTAGCCTGGTACCTTTAGTAGATAGGCTTACATAGCACCTCGCTTCCTCCAGGTTGGACGTCCCAACAAAACCAGGCAGAAGCTGTATGCCTCGTTCATCAGGCCTTGGTAGTCACCTGGAAACACCTCCAGTGAATTAAAGCAGCTACTTGCCAACCCAGAGCCAAAGAGAAGGTGCCACCTTTCTATCAAAGAAGCACCAAAATATGTATGGCCATTTTTAAAATATCAAATAAGGATACTGATCATTAACATCTAGTTTATCATTTAAATCACCCTAATTCCCTTCTGTAAAAAGTTGTCTTCAAAGATGACCACCGTCAATTACTTCTCTCGTTTAATACACACACACACACACACACACACGATGGAGCTAACAAAAATAAGCATTGGCTTAAAATATTCTAAAATTGATTGTGGCGATGATTGCACACATCTTAATATAACTGAACATTTTAATTGTACTATATGTGAATTATATGCCAATAAAACTTTTTTTTTAAGTTCATGAAAAAATTGAATTAAAAGATAATGGAATCTTTGCACATATTTTTTAAAAAGCCCTTTAAGATCTCATGATACCTTTCAAATGTCCATTTTCCTCTCTTTCTCTGGCCTTGTGACTTGCCTTGATCAGTATGGAATGTGACAAGGGCCGCTCACTCCATGCCACTCACTGACCTAGTCTTTAAAGGAGGAGCCAGCAGCCTCCACCCCCTCGGGCAGAAGTCAGACAGCATATAGGAAGTGGAACGAGCCCAAGACCACCATGCAGTGAGGAAGCCTAAGCTAGCCCTGTGAAGAGGCCAGCTGTTGGAGAGCCAGAGAATCCAGGGGCGGCAGCCAGAGCCAAGTGTAAGTATGTACCACATAGACTCGAGTATAAGCCAACCCGAATATCAGCAGAGGCACCTAATTTTACCACAGAAACTGCATTAAAAATGTGCTGAAAACCCACTGCCCCTAGAAGCATTGCAGCGTGGCCACCCTGCCACAGCTGTGTCATTAGAGGGCAAAGAGAAGAGGGGCTATGTCTAGGCTCAGGGGTCTGACGTGAACCACCTGACTGACTGCTAGCCCCACAGTCCTATTGGAAAAAAAAAAAGTGCTGAAAAACTTGGCTTATAAAAGAGTATGTACGATAAATATGTAGCACGCAGTTGAGCCACCCTGGTCAGCCCCAGCCATGTGAGCCCCCTTAGTCAAAGCTGACACAGTGTGGAAAATACACAGAATGCCACTTCTCCTTACTAGGCTAGATTCCAAATTCTTTTTTTTTAATTGATCAATTTATTGGGGGCTCTTACGGATATTATAACAATCCATAAATCAATTATATCAAGGAAACTTGTACAGATGCTGCCATCATCATTTTCAAAATATTTTTTTTCTACTTGAATCCCTTGATATCTGCTACTCTTTATTCCCTCTCTCCTCCAATCTACCACCCTCATGAACCCTTAATAAATTATATATACATACATATATTCATATCTCACACTTTCCAATATATCCCTTCGCCCACAGCTCTGTTATTCATCCCCCTCAAAAGGGGGTTATACAGCCATTGTTGCTATCAGCAACCCTTCCCCAACCCCTCCCCTTCCTGTACCCTCATGGAATCATTACTCCCATTACTGTTTCTGTGGGGTTTAACTATCCTGGATTCTGTGTGCCAATGTATATACACCAGTCTAGCTGGATTTGTGAGGTCAAACTGGGGTCATGATAGTGTGGGGAGGAAGCATTAAAGAACTAGAGGAATGTTCTGTGTTCGCCCATCAGTGCTGTACAGCACCCTGGATGAGTCATCCCTTCCATATTTCCCTTCTGTGAGGGGATGTCCAATTGTCTACAGATGGGTTTTGGGTCTCCACTCCAACCCCCCTGGTTCACATTGATGCGATTGTTTGTTTTGAGTCATCCGATGCCTGACTACCTGATTCTGTCAACAACTCGTGTGTTTCTTCCATGTGGGCCTTATAGCTTCCACGCTATATGTACCCATTTTGTCTTCAGTGATCATGCAGGCAGGTGAGTATTAAAGAGTGCCAGGTTATTAGAACAAAGTGTTATTGCATTAACGGAAGACAAGTAGAGGCTCAAAGTCCATTTGCTGCCTTAGTGCTTTAACATATAAATATATATACATAAGCCAATTTCCCGATCTTTATATATTAATATATTTACATACAAACCTATCTATATTTATACCTCTATAGCTAGCTTTTACCTCCGAGTTCTTTCCTGCTCAGAGCAGCCAATACAGAGGACCATAGGGCTGGCCCCACCTTGAGACATGTTGTCCTCTCACTGGCCACAGCACTACAGAGGACGACACTGGAGACACAGTCTGTGAAGCTGTCCAGTCTGACCACCCCACGACAGTGGGGTGAATAACAAAGTGACCATAACAGGTCAGCAATGGAAGCAAAGCCATTAAGTCCCTCAGAAATCCCCAAATAGGCTTCTGACACTGGGGCAGTACTTGGCACCTCACCTGACCAGCTTGGAGAACATTCACAGAGGTCAGCAGATAGACTTGGAACTATGAATAGGCTCTTCCCTTTGCTTTTTTTCTTTTAACTTCTTTTTTTCATATGTCTATCTATATAAGATAGGCAGGATAAACAATCCCAAGGAGTAAACAACAGGACTGGCGGTTGCGGGGAGGAAGGAAGGGTGGGGGCACCTAGGAGACGAGGAGGTGGAGGGAAGAGAGCGGTGAGCCCACAAACTCAGGGACAAGAAAACATCAAGGGATCTAGAATCCACAGCAAGATAGGTATAGAGTGCCTGGTGATGTTTGATCAATTGCAATGTAGCTGAGAGGAACAACTGAGAGCCAAATGAAGGGTGGGGCAGGAGGAAAATAAAAGGAAATAAGAGGATAGATCCAAATTCTTGACGCACAGAAGCTCAAGCAAATAATATGGTTGTTGTTTTAAGCCACTACGTTTTAAATAGTTCATTAAGCACAAAGAGAGAAAAGGGAGTTTCAAACAACTTCCCAAGACTGTCACATGAAATGGGTAGAGTATGAAAGGACTGTGTTCAAAGGGTGCCTGCAGGGCCAGGGGTCAAATCGAATGAGTTCAGGTAGGAGGGGATCAGGAGCTGAGTGAGGCTGTGGAAAGACACCGGGAGGGAGCTAGAAGATCTCTCTTCTCTAGTTCGAAGTTTGGCCCCCAAAGAATAAGAGGAAAAGTTTCTTTTCCGAATTTTATAACGTCCTCCCTCATCTTCTCCATGGACTCTCCTCCTTCCTAGGACAGGTGGAGGTCAGAATGTTAGATATGAAATTGAATTTTTAATTTATTTTATTTTTAAATATGAAACATTGCAAATATATTGAAAAGAGCAGAAAATAATTTAACCAGAATCCGGTGCTTACCATCCAGCATGTAAATAGATTTTTCTGTAGCGTGGTCAAGAATCTTAATCAGTTTTCATAACCTTTCTATTTCCAGGAAACTCTGTTCAAAATTCTGAAAAGCTGACTTGGGAATGAATTCCCCAGAGATCCTTGGCAGGCACTGGGGGGACCGAGTGACTGTGGAAGACCTCAGTGGGCCCCAAGACAAGACCAGTGACTCCCATCTTCCATAGCCATCCTCCCTGGGATTCTTTCTACCACCATCGAGAGTAGTTCCACATGGCAAAGCACCCCCCCTCCCCAGTGGAGCACTCCCCTGGCTTGTATCTCACTAAGCCTTTCCATGCTGTACCACTGCTCTTGCCAGATCAAGCCTAACTGATGCCTCCAAACAGAACTCTGCTCCACGCGGTTTTTAGTACCTCCTCTTTTTTCAAAAGGATACCCAGGACTTTCTTCCACGGCACCTCTGAGTGGACTCACACCTCTGAACTGTCAGTTAGCAGCCAAATCTCATAATTGTTTGCACCACCCAGGTTCACTTGCACCACTACCCACCTCCCAAATCACTACCATGGCCATAAAGCATATCCTATGTGCCAGCCCTGGAACAGACCACGCCAACCTACTGACTAATGAGGAAGCTACTATCCCAAGATGGTATGCTGTAAATCAATAGGGGCCTTCTAGAAACAATGCTTTTTTTTGGCCCTGAGTCTATCTTGATCTTCAAGGCCTGGTGATATATTTACCAAAAAAAAAAAAACAGCCAATAAAAAACCTTGTGGAGAACTATGGTCTAATCCATAAGCAATCTTAAAGATGGCCTAAAACCAAGAAGTGTTTATTCCATTGTTGGTGGGGTCACCCTGAGTTGGAGTCACTCCAATAGCATTTAACAACATTGCCAGCTAGTGCAGTGCCATCCTCAGTGGGGCAACGATCTGGGAAATGTGAATTAAAAAAGCATTGGGGTTGCAGTGGGGGCCTTCAGATTAGCCCTGCATAGCCACTCTCCGTCTTTACTCCATGGGAGGCTGGCCTATGTGGTTACAGCAAGGGCTCTCCAGAGCACCCACAGGCAATGAGGAGAGGGAGGCGAGTGTCATTAATGTCCTTACCCTCCTGGACCCCTTCCTGTGGGTTCACCATGGGCTGCCTGTGAGCAAAACCAAAGCCCAATCTTCCATTAGGCAACCAGTCCACATAGCCTTTCTGGGTTCAGAGAACTGCTCCCTGCCTCTGCTTTTCCTGGTGAGGAGTCCTGCTGCTGCTCCCTGCAATTCCGCATCATCTCACCCGGCTTCCCTTCACTGCAGAGCCTATTAAAGCCCCACCAAGTTACCTCATTTGAGTGTGTCTGCCTTTTCCTACAGGGATCACAGATAACGTGAGAGGTAAGTAAGACCTCACACCACCACTCAGAGCTAGCCGGCTGACACAGATGGGAACCGAACCACCAGGGCCCGGAGAGAATGGCCATGCTGTGTGCCCTGAGCACCTCTGCCCTTGGCCGTCCCACCTGTCCGCCACACACATGGGACTGCGAGTGAAGACCATCCCACTCCCACAAAATGAAGTCACCCCTAACTCTGAGCAGCTCTCTTATGCTTTATGCTTCTTCATAAAAGGATAGGACGTATTATAAGCAAAATAGGCTTGCTAAATATAGTCTATTCAGCCTAGGGAAGGCTAAATTATTCATAACCAAACCAGGATATACAATGCACGCTAAACACAAATCCATTTTTGATTTGGGTATTTTTTTTTCCAGGCCCTGTGTATTCAGTGCCCCTGCATTGATCTGTAACGACCCCCTGGTGCCTTGCATTTGCTTGGGATGAACATCTCAGCATCAGGGCCAATTACCAAGCTGTGACTAACCCCGGGCTCCACCTCTGCAGGACAGCGGCAACCACAAGGTCATCAATTGTCCACCCTGTGTAATGTGATCCTGGAGGCAGGCCCGTCCCTGAAAGGATCCTCCGCTTCCCGCAGAGCCCCAAGGATAAGTATGCCCTGCAGAAGACATCCCCGAAGGTGGGACAGCGCAGCATCCACTGCACCATGAAAGGCAGAATTGGACAGTGTGACTACGGTCATCCAAGCGCCACTGAGTCCCCACTATGATCAATGCCGAGGAAACAATGGCCACGTCCCTCCAATGGCAGGTCTCAGATAGGGCTCATGCATTTCAAATTATTTTCAGGCCAAAGCATCTTCACAAGGAAGCTTCTGATTAGATTTCCCCACCCCAAACTCTGAAAAGCATTGCTGAAAATACAGATGTCTCTGGGAGGCTCTTCTTTTTCAAACCAGACAATGTAGAACCATGAAATAAAGCACAGATCTCAGCGCCTCGCTCCTCCCTAAGTGTTGCTTCAGGAGCTGAAGACTTAGTCGGCTGCCTGTGACCCAGAGGCTTCACGGGCACCTCGGCCTGTTTATAAAGAAGCAGGCGGAGGAAACGGCGGAGCGAGCTCTAATCGAGGGCTCCCTAGGCAATAATCCACCCAAATAGGGGGCCTCTGTCCTCATGGTTCCGAGAAATCTGTCACACATAGATTCCCTGACTACCAACAGCAACAAAAAGGATGCAGGCTTTAATGAACAATAGTCAGAAAGGAAGAGTTTTGTTTGAGGACAGGATGCGATGTTCTGATGGAAACAGACAGCAGGTTAGCACTGTGCTGACATCCAGGGGCCTTTCTGTTACATCAGGCACCTAGAGATCAAGGTCACTTGCTCTTCTTGAATGTGGCTCTGCGCAGTGCGCACGTGGAGGACAAATGTTCTGCAGCTTGACTCACATGAGTGATTTGAGTGGCAGTCGTTGGCCTTCCGGAACGTGAGGTCAGGAGATGTCACCGGTCAGAGGATGGGGATGGGGCCGAGTGAGCAATTGCACTACTCGATAAGCCTCATCTCTTCTGACAATGAAGCGGCAGCTAGCAGCCCAGACGATGGGCCCAAATTTAAGGGTGCTTCATCTTGCAAATGGCTGTCTGGTTTCCTTTGCAGTGTGAGAGTGTGCTTGATCGATCAATGGGAAGAGCCTGCCCGGACGGATTCAGCAGGACTTGAGGAACAATCAGGCCTCCCGGAGGTCATTGAACATTTTGTTCCTTAGCCTGCGTCACGGGATAAAGAGCTCCTTGAAAAGACAAACCCTCCCAGTGAGAGAGCCGCAGTGGAGGGGGTAGGGAGGCTGCCGGGCGAGGCTGGACTGAATGCTCTGCTCTGCTGCTTCTGAGATGGGAGCCCCCAGCCCCTCACTCACCTTCTCTGCACAACAGACTGGACTCCACACTTGCCCCGTGTGCCACCTGAGAGGGTTGTGAGCATGTCTGGGAGAAGCATTCTGTAAACACGAAGGCACTACATGAAGTACTTGGGGTGTGAGGAACGGGACACGTGGAGATTGGCTGCTAACTGCAAGATCTGCAGTTCAAAACCACATGCTACTCCATGAGAGAAAGATGAGGCCTTTTAGTCCCATAAAGAGTTACAGTATCGGAAATCCCCGGGGGCAGTTCTACCCTGTTCTATGGGGTCCCTATGAGTCAGAATAGATGTGACAACCATGAGTTTGGTGCTGTGGAGAGAGTGATCAACTTCGCAAAAGCGCCTTCGTGGAAAACTCCAAACATGGCACAGGGGCTACATCTGACCTCCTCTGATTTCACAAAGCAGGAAAAGAATCAAATTCATCAGCCAAGGTCAATGCCTGAGACAGACATCAAAAATGCCTCCTCACTCAAACTTTGTCTCCCAACTCTGACTCCAGCTACCCCTCCCAGGGCACTCTACTTCTCTGCTGGGCTTGTCATTCATTACAGAGCTCAGAAAACTTATTGTTATGAGGTTTGTTATAGAAGCTAACAGGCTACAAATCAGAATCCAAAACACTCAGAATAGTTCTTCAGTCAGGACAGATTCTCCCCAGCCAGGGCGGGAGGCAAATCTCTCTCTGGCCTTGGGCTTCTCTCAATCACACACCTGAGGGTCAGCCCCCTGCTCAAGCAGTGTTACAAAGTTCTATTGGAGTTGCTGAAAAATGTCTAAAGGGCATACCACTCTGTCACAAGCTCTGTCCAATGGCACTCAACTCCAGCTCTATGGGACAGCGATCCTAGCTACCCCAATTAAATGTCTGGAGGCACGCCCCTCTACAACTGAGCCTTCTGCCTAAAGGCACTTAGCTTTACCAGAAAACCCAGTGCTCTGTCTCCTCCTCCTCCTCCTCTTGGTCCTGCTGCTGCTGCTGCTGCTGCTGCTGCTGCTCCTCCTCCTCCTCCTCTGGGGCCATAGCTGTCTCCCAAATTGAGGTAGTTCAATGTGTGGGAATCTCAGAGTTCAAAGGATGCACTCCACTCCTGGTTCTTCTCTCTTGCTGGTCATGAGATCCCCCCTTCTTCTTCTGGGATGGTTCATTTTCTACTCAGTAAGATACAGAACTTGTGAGGCAGTTGTGCACATAGAACAAGGAAACACTGCATGGTTTAAAATCGGGAAGAGTGTGTGCCAGGGTTGTATCCCTTCACCCTAGTTATTCAATCTGTGGGGTGAAGAAATGATTAGAGAAGCGGGTTGTAGGAAGAAGAGTTGGAGGGGGGCTGATTAACCACCTGTGATTTCAGATGACACAGCCTTGCTTGCTGAAAGTGAGGACTTGAAGCACTTGCTGATGAAGCTCCAGGATTACAGGCTCCAGTGTGGATGACAACTCACTGTCAAGAAGCCCCAAATCCTCACAAATGGGCCAATAGGTATCATCATGATAAATAAAGAAACAGTCAGAGTTGTCGAGAATTTTGTCTTGTCTTGCTGAGATCCACAATCAATGCTCAAGGAAGCAGCAGTCAAGAGGTCACATGATGTGTCGTGTTGGGTCAATCCGATGCACAGGACCTCTTTGATGTGTTGAAAAGCAAGATTACTTTAAGGACGAAGGTGCACTGGACCTAAGTCATAGTATCCTCAATTGCCTCGTATGCATGTGAAAGTTGAACATTGAATAAGGAAAGTTGAAGGACTGATGCATTTGAATTATGACATGAGTGAAGGATATTGAAAGTACCATGAACTGCCAAAAGAACAAGCAAATCTGTCTTGGAAGAAGTACGACCAGAATGGTCCTTAAAGGAAAGGATGGCAAGACTTCATGTCACGTACTTTGAACATGTTGTCAGGAGAGACCAGGCCCTGGAGAAGGACGTCGTGCTTGGTAAAGTGGAGGGGCAGAGACAAAGAGGAATGTCTTCAACAAGATGCAGTGACACAGTGGCTGCAACAATGGGCTCAAACATAGACCAATTGTGAGATTGGTGCAGGGCCTGACATTGTTGTTTTGTTGTACATGGGGTCGATCTGATTAGGAACTGAATGACATTTGGCAACAAGAAGATGATGAAATTGACCAATCCCCAGGTTAGAGTTCCATATTTTAAAAGTCTCAAATAATCCTGTTAAGAATTCACAACTGAATCACATAATCTATCAGCATCTTCCTCCACCTTCTCTTGCTCAGACCCATTAAGAAAAGAGAAAGTGCACCAAATGTACATGGTCTCACCCAGTGGTTTGGTGGGAGTTACAAAGTCTAGAAGGACAATATTAAGTAATTCACAGCAGCTCAAAAACCCTGACACACATGGAATTGCTATGAGTCCGATTTGATTCAACCACAGTGGCTTCTGAAAACATGCCACAACTATAGTAGATAGCTATGATTCTTATACTAGAAGCCATGGCAACGTTGAAACCATGACATATGTTTTACATGCCCAGGTGGGTTTTCTGTAAACCAGTGACCCTCACTAGCATCACCCATAAACTTTCTAATGACACAAATTAACCATCCCCAGACCCATTGAATGGGAAGCCTTCAAGGTAGAGGAAGAATAGAGAAATCACTAACTAGCAAGTCATTCCAGAATTCTGACATATACTGAAGTGGGAGAACCTCTGCTCCAACCAGGGTAGACTTGCTGGAGCTAGGTCTGGCTCCACCCTGAGAGGACCTATACGGTCTTCCTCAGCTACCAGGGCATCTTTAGCCTGAACTGGTCAGGAAGTTGGCTGGATACAGAGACAAACGGGGACCTGTTCTGCTCTGACCGTTGGAAGGACTTATACTAAAAGGGGGCAAGACCAGCATCCGTGGGCAGTCAGCAGATGAGGAGATGTGTGGCTGACTTGCCTTGCAGCCTGGCACTCCTATGGGGTGCGGGTGAAGGGACAGCGTGGAAATGAATAAGTCTTCCATGACGCTTTTTAAAAACATGAGTTTATGCTGAGTCAACTCACACCCCTGGAGGTCCCATGTGTGTTAGAGAAGAACTATGGACCATATGGTTTTCAATAACTGATTTTTTTTTTCAGAAGCAAACCATCTGGGTGGGCTTGATCTCAGCCTTCCAGTTAGTAGTCACTCATATTAACCATTTGTGCCATCTCTGGACTCCCCAGTGATAGGGCCTGGATGTAAAAAAAGGCAGCAAAGAGCGAAACCACTCAGGTGTTCGTTCTCGACGGAGAGCGGCTATGATCCCCCAGGCAGGAAACAGAGTAGACGTCAGGGGAGATGTGGAACCGACACCCAGAGTCCAGGTCATTCTTTGTGGGGAGCCTCTGAGCCTGGAACTGCTTTGTCTTGTTCATTTCAGATGCATATTTTCTTAAGTGAATGCGCTGAGCAGGCCTTTCTGAGTTACACACTGTGCTTAATTCTCGACTCTCCCCTACTTCATTATTCTCGCCCCCGTCAACCACACCAGGCCTATAAAGAGAGATGTTCCAGGAAAGGAACGAGTGGCTTCAATGGCACCGTTTGTTAGCGTGATTATATATTATTTACGTAAGAATTGCATATGCGGTACTGTAGCATTATAATCATGCCTATATTCCAGCTTTATGAACCAGAATAGCCATTTTATTTTTAGGGGGTTTATGGATTTGTAAAGATTTTTATTATTTGTAATTTTATTTGAATGCGCCCCGGGGTTTTAGAATGAAGGATGATATTCTGGAAATTTGATAGGGAAATAAACAGTTGGCATCTACTATTATTTCAGAAATGTAGTCGAATCTGAAATGGTCTGGTTGTCTTAATATGTGATAGGGACGGTTGCTATATGGCTTGAACTCCTCAAGGATTCACTCACTTATTCATTCATTCATTCACTTAGCAAAAATAGACTTGGTGCCTACTACATGCCCGATGCTGTGCAAGATCCCCCGAAAGACTGCAAGGGGCTTTGGAAACAGGCCGAGAGGAAAGGCCTCGGCTTTCAGAGAAGGCCCTGCCACCACCTCTCCATAGACTGTATTCCTGTGCTTCCCTCTAAAACAAGGGTAGATGACAACTCGGGCTGGGTGGTCCTGCCCTCTCTATCAGAGCTCTCTCCATAACAGGTATTCATTGTTTTATTTTGGTAAAGGAACCCATTGTCAAAGAGACACCATCTGAACAATCTGCAGGTACAATTCAATGACATTGACTATATTCTTCAAGTGGGTCGAATCAAAAATTCTACAGAAGAATCCTCATCCCAATGGGGAGATAGATGGAGACGAATTTCACATTTTAGATGCAATCTAGACTTTCAGGAGCCAACCAGATTAGGTGAGCCCTTCGGATGATTGCCTGACATGATCTTTAAATTCTAAACGTCAAGCCAAAGCTATTTCCTGAAGTCTTTCTTGTAACATATTTTGACGTGGTCCCTAAGCAAAGGAGCCCTGGTGGCACACTGGTGACAAACTTGGCTGCCAACTCTAAGGATGACAGTTCCACCCCCACCCAGAGGCTCCGTTGGAAACATGCTCCTTTAAACTGCAGGTCAGCAAACGCTACCTGGCCACCTGGAGCTACTCTGAGTTGCAATTGAGCCGATTACACCTAACACCAGTAACACCAAACACAACCTAGAAAGAGAAAGAGCAAACCAAGAGATGGACCTCCTTTATCCACGTGCTGGGAAGTAGCAAACACACAAGTCAGGTGTTCTGGAGTGTGGAGGCCTTGGGCCCCGCAGGCATGTCTGTGAAGTTCTCACGGCTTTCTCTGGGTGCTCTTCTCCCTTAGCCTCATCCCGTCTTCACTCCACACACCGACAGAATCACACCCAGGAGCCAGAGCCAGGGCCCCGACGAGAGCGGAGCACTCAAATACACATCTGAAAGAATCTGAGGTTTGAACGACTTAAAAACTCACCAAAGTCTTCTTCACTTAGGGAAGGGAGAATTTGGTTGAATCTTTTTGTACTTGTTTTAGGGTTTAGTGTTATTTTTCTTTTGAATTACATCTCAAGGGCTCCTTCATGTGTTCAATGTCTAGCCCTCTGAAAGCAGCCTTTCAGTAGGAGAAAAATAAAATAAGTTTAACTCATACTAGGGTGGTAATGACTCAGGCTAGGTTAGACCTCTGTCAAGGACAATGGTACTAAAAAACAATGCCTTGATTCTTGGAGTTTGAGAGTTTTGCAGATTATTCATAGAAAGGAGAGGTTTAACTGAAAGCTTGTCAAAATTTCCCTCGTTTCATACGGTTGGGACCACGGCCTTTTCCATTCCATCCTTAAAGGAGGAAGGGTGATTAAGCCCATGGTGTCTGCAATGGAAAAAACGACTCTGTTTCTATCCAAATCAACAGCAGCTATAGAGCTCCTTTGTCTGCCCAGCAAAGTAGGATCCAGAAAATGTAGAGGATCAAACCATTTCTGAGTTCTAAATTCAGAAGCAGCAGACATCAGCAGGAGACATTGTGCTAATCACTTACTGAAAAAAAGAAAACTCTTTCACTCTTGTTTTACTAGGATCCAGCATCACTACAGCTGCACAAATGCTGGTGATGAAAACACCACAAACTGTTTATCCCTGAGAAATGACATTCGGTGAGACTAAGACATCTCAAGATTACCTTTTGGGCAAAGATAGCACAGGGAGGAAGCAGCAGAAGACACGGGAGAAGATGCTTCCATGACACAAAAACAAACAAACGCAAACCACAACAGCAAAAGAGAAAGTACGAGAATGAACCCAGAGGGAGCGATTTCCCACAGTCAAATGTTCCCAAGAGATTCCTCAATTTTACTCCTAACGGGAATTGGAAATTAGACATGACCCAAGAATGTATAGTAGAGAATCACGTCTATGCACTCATGCTGAAGTTAATTGCTAATAATTGATATAGCCCTTATTTCATAGAATGAGTAATCTCAATGAACCACTTTGTGGTCATTATCCAGCTCGACACCACTGCTCTGTGTTGACCTGTATTTTGTTAGGATGCTGGAAGCTAGTCCATCGGTATTTCAAATCCTAGCATGGTCACTCATTATGGGCAGCTTTCAATGGAGCTTCCAGACTAGAGCAAAAGGACTGGTGAACTACTTCCAAAATTTAGCGAATGAAAATCTTCTGGATCATTCCAGGACATTTTCTGACTCATTTGCTTTGGACAGGACATCGGGAGGGATTCCTCACTGGAAGACCACAGTATGTTTAGTGAAGTAGAGGGCCGGGGAGGGAGAAAGCAATTCTTGGTGATATGGATTAGGCCACCAGTCATAATAAAGCACTCAACCATGGGCGAGGCTTTGTTCAATGACCCAGGAGGTCGTCGTGAGTTGGGGTTGACTAAATGGCAGCTTTCTATCTACCCAACTTGAGTTGAAGAACAAACTTGGAAATGGGTACTTGTGAGTACTTAACTAAGTACTTAACTAAGGGTACTTAACTAAGACAAGGCAGCTGGCAACTGCAACCAAAAGAATGAAGCACTGTCTACACAGACCAACCCACTTCCCTCTCCAAACAGGGGCCCAAGAAGGCACGATCTGTTGTAAAATCTATGCTGTGTCTTATACTACTCATCCTGCTTCTTCAAAGGGTATTCATACCCCAAGAGAGACCTCATCTTAGTTGATTTTAGGACAAGTTACCAATAGATATTTATCCCAAGAAGATGTGCTGTATTCCCTTTGAGGTCCCTGGCTCCAGCATGTTTCTGGAATTGATGCCAGCTCAAGACCTGCTGGCATCCCCTTCATTGTCTCTGTACACCAGAGGACCTTGACTAATTCAGTTTGATATAGAAAAAAGAAGTATATTCCACGTGTTGTTTCTATCCCCTAGTAGCCATGCTTTAAAAATGGAATTGAAATTCATTTTAATACAATTTATTTAGCCCAAACCCAACACACCAAAACATGTGACCACAATACAAATTATCAATGATAAATATTTTATGTTCTTTTTCCCTACTAACTCTTCAAGATGTGGTGGACGTACTTTATGGTAAATAAATAGATGATCATGATTAGATGCCATTGCCTTGATCTGACTCATCAGAATAGAATGACTCATTACCCAGTTCTCTGTCCTTCTCACAATCACTGGCAGGTTCAAGATCATCGTTACAGTTATTGTGCAAACTCACCTCCCCAGTGATCTCCCTTGCCCTTGTGGGCTCTCTGTTTTACCAAGCATGATATCCTCTGAGGTAGTTAATGTTTATGGTGCCAACGTGGCCAATGAACACATGTGAGATTAATTGAAAGATGGAAAGATAAGGCCTCTCTTGTCTCTTGCTCTTTGATCATCAGATCAGTGTGTGGTTGCCTTGCTTGTTCTGTGCCTCAATTTGCAAGCTACACTACCTGTGGGACATCTAACACATGGACTGTGTTGCTGTGATTTGAGGTTCCTTCAAGATCTGCTTCACCACACTCTTGGAATGTACGTCTCTTGAGCGGGGGACCGTCAGACCTGGTCATCTGGCTGACTGTTGGTGACCTGCCTTGCTGTTTGCTGTCTGTGCCCCAATAGCCTGAATTGCTCTACAGAGGACTGCCTGGCGGTCCTCAAGATTTGAAGGACTGCCAGTGTCTCACAAATGTCTGACAGGAGTGAGTTGCACTGAGCCATTTGCACTGCTTTATAATTTAATTAACTTTATTTCTTATGTTATCTATCTATCTATATAAATACATATGTAAGTATTAGCATTCTGGTTTTGTTTCTCTAGAGAACCCTGTCTAACACCTCCTCCTCCAGGGGTTGATCCTCCAAGATGGCCTGTCCAAAGCAATGAACCTGAGAGCATTCTATTGTGATGCATGACGTTTTGTTGGATAGACAAGTATCTCCTTCTATGTTTGGAAGGAGATGTCTAGGCCTCCCTTTCTTGTCTTTCATAATCTGGGAGACACCCTGACCCCCACCCACCAGGTGTAACCCTGCTGCTCTTGGAAATACTGGGGGCATGGCCTTCAGCATCAAGCAACCTGCAAGCCATCCCAGTAAAATGAACTGACCGGTGGATGATTGACACTTGGGTTGTTCTTGTGTTTGTGTGGTGTCCAGTTGAGTCTAAGCCCTAGCAATCCTCTCTGAGATAGTAGAACTGGCTCGACAGACTTTTCGAGGCTGTAATCTTTACAGGAACAGATCACCAAGTTTGGGGTCCCGCTCAGCATGAGTTGGTTAGGACCACCAACCTTTCCATGAGTAACTGAGCGCCTAACCATTGACCAACATGGGCTCTTTATACTTATCACAGAGCTCCATGTGGATGAGTAGCAATCCATGCATTCCGTAACCCAAGGGAGCTCCAAGCCTCCTTCTTGGAATAATACAGACTAAAATGATAATGTATAGACCCTTATCGAGCTGCAATCTCCTAGACCAGAGGGCAAGGGGACCAGCTTGGCTCTCGGAGGCCCCATGGGTGGAATGCTGCCTGGCATATGAGTCTAAAATGACCCGGGAGAAAGCCTAGGCCCATTCCCACAAGGCCTGGCAATGCCACTGATGCCAACTCTCCTCTCAGCCCAGGACTCAGCTCCTCCTCTCCTCTTGGTGCCTCCATCTAAGCCACCAATTCAAGCCCGAATGAAACAGTGAAGTCCCTTTAAATGATTTCTGAGGTGATGTTTTGTTTCTCCACGTGAATTTAAAGAATTATTTTCTGAATCAAAGAACACTCTTTAGGGGCAAGCAGCTTCCTCTCCATGACCTGTGAATGCACTTTGTACTCACAAGAGCACTCGCTGCCACGAGGGAGAGACCCCGCGTCTCAGGAAGGTGAGCACCAAGCCCCGCTCCAGCCAGCCACTCTCCAGCAGGTCAGTGAAGGAGTTAGTCCAAGAGCAAGGAGGTGAGCCAAGGTTCCTGGAGGAGTAAGTGGGAAAACGTGTTGGAGACATTTCTTCAAATCCAATCAAGGGTATGTGGGAAGATCAGAACCTGCTGTACTTAGAAGCAGTGAGGACATAACGCATGAAATGATTTAGTGGTCCCTCTAACCTCTTCACTGGGTTAGCAATAATACAGGGACACCTCTGCCTGAAGTGGAGGCAAGATGCCGCTGAGGAGTCTGTTGTTGGCGTCTCGGAGTGAAGAAGGAGACTGCGCAGAGACTCTGAAAGAGGAAAGTCGAGGCATGAATTCGGAATGCAGACAGGGTGTGGTTGGTAAATGCTGCCTGGTTCTCTGTGAGCGGGGCCTGGCACTCAGCGCTGGGCATGGATGACAAGAGCCAATAGCTGAGGCAATCATTCAAGCAACTAAATTTGTTCTTGCTGAGAGTATACCTGCTTGCACTCATTGCTGTTGCAGGCTCTCCCAAGGCAGGCTAATAACTACAGTTCTTCCAGCTTCTCTGGTACCCATCTTGACAAGCCAACCTGCTATTGTTAAGGGACACTGAGTTGGCCCCCAAGTCATGGCAACCACATACACAGCTGAACAAAATGCTTCCCCGTCTTGTGTCATCCCCATGATCAGTAGCATATTGGACTATTTTGATCCATTGGGATGTATTGACTGCTTTTTGTAACTAGATCACCAGGTCTTTCTTCTTAGTTTGCCTCAGTCTGAAAGTTCTACAGACACGTATGCAGTATTTACAGCACACTCAGGCCATCACTGACAGATGGGTAGAGGCTGGACATGAGGCAAATTGGCCAGAAATAAAATCCGGCCACAGAGTCTGCCACTTGGAAGATGAGAATTCTCCCACTAAACACCACTCTCCCACACCAGCCAGGAGCTGATATTAAATGACAAAGTCCTGATTAAAAGATGAGCAGGTCCTAGGGTTATCGATCCATTTATTCAAATGTCTAATAGATGCATATTAAACATTAAGGCTCCAATTTAACCACTCAGAAAAGGTTCTTCTCTTCCCTCAAATAGTTGCACTGACTGTACTAGAGCTGTGATTTAGTACCCTAAACTGATGTCCCCCTCCCCTCATCTTCCTCCTCACTACCTTCTATTATTTTGGTCACGAGTGTTAGTTCTGTTGGGGCACAGCGCATAGAGCAGCTAAGTCTTCTGGGTCTGTTGGCCAAGACAGGTCAACTAAGAATTTGTCATACAGAAAAAAATGAGAGAACCGTGTCTGGGGAAAAGATACTACCACTATAAAACAATAAAGTCAACAAAAGGGTGAGCCCAATGGAATTCAACTTTTAAAGTGTCACCCAATGACCTAAGCCAGCTCTGAAACTGGATTGTCATGTATGGAAGATCTTTGGGGGTCTGTAGGGTTCCTTTGGCACATATCAGAATCAGAGTCTGTCTGGTCCGTTCCATAGTTTCTCTTGAACACATCTAATTTCACATTACTTCTTTTATAAGGAATCCAAACCATCCCCAGATTTGACAGGCCCAGAGCTACCAAGCATCCCCACGTCCATGAGCCATTCTTACAAACAGCACAAGGAAGTTCGACATGCCCCACCAACACAGCTGCGGCCCTTTCAATGTTTACAATCCTGTGTCACCCCGGGTCTGAGAAGGTCTTCCAATTAAACCCTGGTTATACCTCTCTTTCCAAGTGCGAGAGAATCCAATTAAAGTTAATGAAAGCAATCAGTCTGCAAGTCTCGGGGTGTTCTGCCCCATTTGTGAATGCAGGTAATAACACCAGCGACCTGACGAAGAGAGAGGCAGCAGCATCGTTCTCTGCAAACGAGCCAGACTTGCGTCAGCCCCACAAACCTGGAACGTGGAAGTCATCCTGTCTGGAATTCCCCAGAAAAGCCCAGGATTCCAGTAGGCATTAACTGTGGGAGCCTGCTCTCTAAGAAGCTTCAAATTCATTTGGTTGCCATATAGTTGAAGCTTAGCGGAGTCTCCCTTCCCATAAGCCAGAACCCTTGTATTTCCTTGTAGGAGGTCATTCCCTTAGTTTCATTGCCCTTAGTTTCCTGATGGACCTCAATGAGGCAGCCTTTGATCCCTAAATATAACCCCTTTTGAACACCAGAATCCAAATCAGGGGACTAGCCCAAGCCCTCTAATCTAGTACTCGTGACATTCTCTGCTTGACCTTCCAGCCCTTGGTGCTGACTCTCAGAGAATCAGCCCAGAATATCATCGCAGGATCTTTCCAGAAGCATGGGCAAGGCTGCATGCCCATTGCAGGGTAGTGACACATGGTTCTGCTGTCTTCAGGTAAGAACTAAAGGTCTCTCAAACACTGTGTGCAAATGTCATGAGCCATGCTATAACCATGCATTCCCAAAGCCGTCTCCCTCATGTGATTCTTCCCACTCAAGTCGATTGGCAGACTCCACACACCCATCTAAGCGCTCCCTCACAGTGGGGCACTAATTTGTGCTGCTCTGTTCTAGGCCCCTGGTGGTGTATAGTGGGTTGTACACCAGCAGCAACATGGGAGAAAGATGGGGATTTCTTCTCCATTTAAGATTCACAACCTCAGAAACTCACAGGGGCAGTTCTATTTGGTCCTCTAGGATCATTATAAGTCAGAATGGACTCAGTGGCATGGAGTTTTCGTAGAGTCCTATAGTTAGGGAACCCTGGCAGCATCGTAGCTTACAACTTGGGCTGCTAACCTCAAAGTCAGTAGTTCTAACGCACCAGCCATTCCAAAGAGAAAGACAAGGTTTTCTGCTCCATGAAGATTTATAACTTCAGAAAAGCCCGAGGGATGTGCTACCCTCTCCTCTCCGGTGGGGTTGCTATGAGTCAGAAAGGACTCAATGGCAGTGAGTTTTAATTGGGGTTGTTGTTGTTGTTGTTGTCTTTTTAGTTCTATAGTTCCTCAACCATCAGCAGAGCTGTACAATGGTGACTGCAAGAGATTGCCTTGCAGTCTCTGTTTCCTCTGTTTCCTCTCATCACCACCCTCAGATGTAGGAGCGTGGCTCTGCCCCAGAGGACACCCAAGCATGAGCCTGCCCCTGCCCCCAGGGAGCTTTCACTCCATGGGGAAAACATGTCTGACATCTGTGCACAGTTGGAAAACGGAACAAAGCAGGAAATAATTAAGTGCTTCTCAATTACATAATTGATTAATTATGGCTACTTTCTACTGGGATGAACTCTTCTAGCCCGCCTTGATCTTCCTCTGCTCCAACCTTACCAAGCTGCCATGATGGGAACGAGGCATGCTGACGCCGACACACAGCTTCCTACCCTTCTCCTGGATGGGACAGGTAAGGGTCCTCCATCGCTGCGAGTGCTCCCATTCAAAAGCAGAGGCCAGGCCCTGCTTCCATCCTCGTCTGTGTCCCACAATGTAAGTGACTCTTTAAAGCATGGGACTCTTAATAATCACTTTCTGATCATTGTCAAATTCATAGACCAGTGTTCAGAGAACCAACGTGCCCTAGAATGATCCATCTTTGATTCTAAATAAGGCCACACAATTACCATTGATGACATTTCATTATCATACCATCCTTAACATGTAGCTAAATTGTCTCTGGAAGTCCCTGGGTATAGCCCACATATATTCTTATGCTCCTACACCATCGGGGTGGCGCAACCTTGTCTTGCTGGCCACACTGTCCTGCTGGGGTCTGCTCTGATGCCACCACCACTAATGCTCCAGCAAGATCCTTCTTTTCCATATGCTTTGTTCAATGCATGAGGAGAAGGAGGAGGGAGCCAGCGAGTTGCCAATCTTGTGTTTCTTTCGATTTCTAAGCTCACAAGCAAATTCTGAGTTACTTGGGGAGTCTTCACACAACCACGGACCCCAGGACCTAGCAGAGACGACTAAATATATGCTTAATAAGTGTTGTGGACTTGATAGAATCAACAGATGGATGGAGAGACAAATAGAAGAGATGCTAAACAGATGATTTCTGCTTTCTGGGAGAAGTAGGAAAGGAGGCAGCCAATAAATGGGCTGGCAAACACAGTCTTCCTGGAAGCGCAGGCCAGGGCCCAGGACTTTCAAATTCACTGCCCAGAGCAAAGGGCTCAGTGTTTCTCAGCCCTCCTGACTAGCTCATAAATGCCTATGCTTATATATGCAATAGCACATTCCTGCTGCGGTCCTCTTGCTCAAACCACAAAATTGTCCTCAGAGCACAGAAGCCGATTTGGGAGCTCAACGCTAAGGACCTCAACTGCTAAATAAAAGGCTGGTCTCGCAGCTCCCATAGAGACAAGAGCTGATGATCTGTTCCCATGAAGATTAAACAGAACAAATGAGCCCAATGACTTGAAGTCATTGGGACGCATAGCGATCCTATAAGACACAGGTGGGAGACTGGAGATGAGACTGGAGCTCTTATCTTCATCTGCCCCAAATGGGGCAATTCTACTCTGTCCTATGGGGACACTATGTGTCCAGATGTGTTCATCTGGATAACTAGAGAAACAAACCCAGAGCCATTCATATGTGTATAAGAAGGAGCTTTATATAAAGAGTAAATCTATATTTAGAAAACATCCCAGGCCAGTCCAGTTCAAGGCCATAAATCCAATATTAGCCCATATGTCTGATAGCAGTCCATAAATTCCTCTGCAGACTCATTCAACACATGCAATGACACCAAATGCAGGAAGACCACAGGCCAGTGCATGGAAAGTCTTGTGGATCCAGTGGTGGTAGAAACATCTCAGCGCTGGTATGGGCCTCCACACAGCTCCTCAATTTCCGTATGGCTCTGGCTGCCATAGCTCCATGTGGCTTGTCAGCAGAAAGACGATGCAGAGTATGGGTCTGACCTCCAGTGGGCCATTTATCTCTGTTGTGCCTCCAAATGAAGTCGTCAAGCTATGACCTGATTGAATGGCTGCAATCTTAATAGTCTCAAGTTAACACCAGATTATGTAACTACCACACCAGATCAACTCGACAGCACCCCACCACCACATCAGAGACGTTTCCAGTCCAGGACCCTTTCCATTTGGATGTGTCCTTCCCTCTATCCTGGGCCCAGGAACCATGACCACCCGCTCATGGAAACCCTACAAGTGTCAGACGAGCATAGGGTTTCGTTGGGGTTTTTTGGAAGCAAAGTGCCAGGTCTTATTTCCAAGTCACATCTGGATGGGTTAAAACCCCCAACCTCTTGCTCAGCACTCAGCATATTAAATGTTTACACTTCCTCCCTGGTTGGGGCTTCATTTTTAAGATAATAGTTGTGTGTGTGTGTGTGTGTGTGTGTGTGTGTGTGTGTGTGTTTGCCTCACAGCTGGAGGGCAGAGATGCTCATGGTTGAATATGAAGGGTGAAGGGAAATCATGAAGTTGGAGGGGGAGCCTGTGAGGGGTGCCTCAGACCCCTAACCAGTCTCCTGCAGAGGAAGATGGGGGGGTGGCGGGGGACCCCTTCAGGATGGCCGTTCCGCATGGAGTCCGGCCCACGATTTCCCACAGGACACAGGACAATCCCTTCTGCCTCCAACACCATGCGAAGACCGTGTCAAGAGCCAGCATCTGAAAGGGAGAGAAAGGCCCGGAATCAGGGTTTTCCCCTTTTCCTGTCCGCAGAGCCGCAGTCGCTGCGCAGCAGGAGCCAGGCTCGCGGTGGCAGCCGAGGGCCGATCATTACCGCGGGGGCCGAGAGCGCGCTCCGGGTCAGCAAAACAAAGCGGAGGAAATTGCCTGCGCAGATTGGCTCAAATATCAGGTTCAATGAAGAAGAAAACACAATTTGTTCATTTGGAAAATGACTCCCGCGACGTGCATGCCCTACACGGTGTCGGAATTCAGGGGGGAAGCAGGGTGAGGCTGCTCCTGAGGAGAAAGACAAGTCGCTGCTTTCAGACAGAAGGACGAGTCTGTGGTCCGAGCCAGGAGGACAGCCGAGGGGAGGCGTTATTGCATTTGTGAGTACAGACATTTAGGAGGTGGCCAGTCGGGCTCTGATGAACTCTGAGCCCTTTTCTCCGGGAGGTGACTCGGAGGGGGCTGTGCCCCGGCCTGACTTCCAAGGGCAGGCCATGGCCACTGTCAGCACGCCGGCCTCTGGAAGGATCCCTGAGCAGCGCATCCCAATCCACTCCTTCTGGAGCTGTCCATCACCCAGAGTCCTTCCCGCCACCCTCTCCCTCCCATTCCTGTGCTGTCCAGGGCAACGCTGTCAGCCTGCAGTGGCCCGGTCCACAGTAACAAGAGACAAATGCTGTGGGCCTTCATCGTACCAAGTCCCTTCTGCGTCAATGACCACACTAAGTCTCTCCCCAGGGTGGACCAGGCTCCCCTCTGGGGTCCCAGGATCATTATTAACAAAGAGCTATCCGTTCCCTTAAATGTCCCTGTCCAGAGACTAAATTAAACACTCATATATCTTAACTCTTTGGAATATTAGAGGCCATGACCCCACCCTCTTAGAAGCTTTTTCACGAAATAGAAAGATTAAATAAGAGATGAAATAGATGCCAAGACACTTAGAGATCATTGAGAAACTCAGAAGCAGACACTAAAAGAAACAAGGCCCTCCCTCCCACGCCCACAGAAGGGAAAATAAAAACCTTCCCGGCAACTGGCACCCACGATTCAGCCTTCTAGCCTCCTGAACTGTGATGATTACATTTAAGTTTCCAAAGGCCCCCCACCGTGGTGTTTCTGCACAGCAGCACTGCGTAGGTGACACAAGCTCCGCGATCAGACCCAAACTTGATTGTACCTCTCTGTCTTGCCTCGGACGAGAGATATAAAAGTTTAATAACGGGTCAGGAAGGTAGAGGAGAATCAGCCATGCCTCCACGGTGCATCCTTTCTTACCGATTCTGACAACAGCCGTTCCTCCCACACCGCTCTACCTCTACGCCGGATTCGATCATTCACAGCACTCAGAGAATACTCACAGTCAAGGGAAGTCAAGAGGTTACTGTAAGTCACAGTCAGCCGGCAGTCCTTGTTCTTCTCTGCCAGTAGCGAAGTCTTGCTCTGATGCTCGGCCGCAGGACAGCCAAGCTTCTATCTGGTCCTCAGTCTCGCAGTCACATGTTCCCTTGGCCTTTTGCCTCCGTGGACCAGGAGGCCAGCCTGCTTGTCAGACACTTTCAGAGTCGGGCCAGATGAGAAGGTACCCCAGGCTCTCAGTGCTGTCCCTCTGACTCTCTGTGCTTCAGTCTGTGATGTGTCGGGCGTCAGCAGCCTCTGCCATTTCGGCCGGCCGGAGATCTTAAAGGTGCTTGTCCATGATCCTTCCGGTCTCTGCTTCTGCTTCAAAGAGAGCTCATCGTGGCAAGCCTGGGGGTAGAAATGAAAAATGCCCAATCCACTCTCTTAGTGTTACGCATGCCCTGTTTGCGTAGTCCAACGCCAATCGATTGGTGGAAGTTCCACTTGGGTAGAAGAGTCATAGTAAGAGCTTTCACTCCACCACCTAAGGATCCAACCCTGGTAACCTAATGGATTACGTGTTGGGCCCCTCACTGCGAGGTCAGCAGTTCAGACCCACCAGCCACATCTCAGGACAAAGATGAAGCTTTCCCCCCCTGATTCACAGTCTCAGAGCCCCCCAATTGCAATGCCACCAAGCCTAATCAGAGTTGAGTGTGCTCAGTGACAGTGAGATTTTGAGACCCTCCGATACAGAAGCTAAGAGCTCTTTTCGAAGTATCACTGCAGTTCTTGGCATTATTTGGAGGAGCTCTGGAATGATATCATCAATGGAACTACCTATCTGAAGGTTAGTCTCTGAAATACACCCAAGGTACTTCAGAGGAAAAGCTTGAGATCTGATTCCCAAAGGCCACAGCCATTGAAACCCCTATGGAGAGCAGTTCTACTCTCACAGCCATGAATTGCCATCAATTGGAATCGACTCCCGACAGCTAGTAACCAGGAGCCATCAGTTGGGGTCAGCAAGAAACAGGGTGTAAGGGTTGGTTTTACAGAACAGCTAGAAAGTCTTTGAATCTGTGAGTTGCCGAAAGCGGAAGGGAGATCTGAGGAGAACGTTGGCCTTGGATGGGGACGAGGGCACGGGGTGACTCCAGAGGAGCAGGACAGGGAGCTGTGGGTCAGCTGTAAGGAGCCCCAAGATGCCCTCCCACGCGCCAGCTCCTGAGGACCCTGCTGTCGGTGCCATTCCATTCAATGCCACTGCCTGGGATTTAATTGACTCTTAAACATCACGCTGCAGTTGTGGACAAAGTTTCCTTTTAGATCATTGGAAGTCATCGCAAATTGAAATAGCAAAGACGGAATCGTTCGGATCGTTCGGTGAAATGGAATGACCTGTCGCTCATCTTTACAGAATGCGGGGCACTCTGGGTCGCCTCCCAGGAGTGCGTGGCCCCACTGTTAAGTGAATGCATGGGTGGCCACGCCAGAGACCAATGAGGCCCACTCTTAATCTGTCCCTGGCACCCCTCACTCGTTGGCATGGCCTTGCAGCTGCTGCTACTTTCCCAGCAGCCTAGGAACTGTCTGTGGTTTGGGGGCCTCTCACATTCCCATTTGAATTCTGCTTCTTCGAGCTCTGTTCGTGAAAGGAGCTCGGCAGCACTCGGGATGAAACTGGGCAAAAACGGCATCTTCTGAGGCCGCCTGGAGAAACCTCCACCAAGAGGGAAGTACCCACCACTTTAGAAGTACAAAGAAAAGAGAAAGGATGTTTTTAAAATCCCAGCAGCTATTTAAAAGATAAACAGTAAATGCAAGTGGAATTATACCAACTAACCATATTACCAGCAGTCAATTGCGGCAGAATAAACATTCCTATTTCCAGGGCGGTCTAATATATTCAAAGACATGGAGAATGGCAGCAGAAGAATTTATCACTGACATTTGCTAAATTAGATATTCCCGAGGTTTGCCTATATGGATGACAACAGTTTTAGCACTTCAAGGTCCTTGGAAGAAAAAGTCTCTATAAAAATTCAGGACGGCATTGTTATCATCAACACTTTAAAATTGACTGTGATTGTGGCAGCAGTTTTAAAAATCAAAGAGACCTAAAAAGAAGGGGAAAATTATATGTGTACTCGGTATTTGAATTTTTCTACATGAGGCTTAAAACATAATATTGCGATGTTTATTTCGAGGAAGTTCGTTTTTAACAAAAGATGTTTCTTCTGAGCCAAAGGAGAGGTGTCACTTAGCTCAGACCACGGCCAGATAACATCCATCAACAAGCCGCCAATGAATCAGGGCATCAGGCTTGACAGATCAGCTCTCAACCTGCTGGATCTTGCCTTCTGCACTGGCTGCTATCCTAATTAATGACTAATCTATAATACCAAGATAATGATACATACCCCCTACATGCCACATACATCATTAAGAGGGTTGAAGTCGATCATGCACGATGCCGGGTCTGTATGTTCTGTGTCTTTTGCTTTTCCGTAACAATGGGGGAAACGCTTAGGATCTGTACACCGTGTTTCCAAAGCTATTTAGAATCATAGAAAATGAAGATAAACAACTGCTGTGTCCGTCAAACTCTTGTGATGTCGAGTAGACATTCACCAGAAGCCACTCAAGGAATCAGAGCTCCTGGGGGTCTGTCTGTGGCTCTTTGGAGGGAGGCCTTGACTTGGCAATGGTTTGAAACCACATTTCCCCCCTCACCATGGGCCAGCTTGTCCTGGAGGGCAGTGGTTAATTTTAACATATAGAAGGGTGCTGATGTTCAAATTCTTAAGCATTATATCACCATAAGTGCATGTGGAGTCCAGTAACACTTAATTCTTCTTTGTTAGGAATTCCATTGTGTCCCAAGAACTTTTTCCCAATTCTGCTGCCATCTGTCCCCTCCATGATGCTCTCTACTTCCCTGATGGGTCCAATAACTCATTGCCATGGCTCCAGAGAACTCAACGATAGTGCAACTATGAGTTTATTAGGGATGTAGCAGTTTCTAATTCAGGATTGGAAATGACTCCGAACCTAGTTGTTTAATTAAGACAGGATTTTTTTCAGCAATGTCTTTAGGCAGGCCTCTCTCTGACCCTCTGATCCTCAGCCCAGCCCCTTCTCTGCTCATGCAAATGTTACAAAATCCTTTTCGCTCTGCCCATAAGTGCTCAGAGGCACCCCACAGAGGCACTCCACTCCACCAATAAGCCTTGGGCCCAAAGGTATTCAGCTCTAACTTGTACATCAGCAAACCGAGTTCTCTCCACAAGTGTCTAGAGCAGTGGTTTTCAACTTGTGGGTCACGACCCCTTTGGGGGTCGAATGACCCTTTCACAGGGGTCACCTAAGATCATCAGAAAACACATATTTCTGATGGTCTTAGGAACCAAGACACCACTCCTCTATCCGTCTCCAGGCAGGTCTGCGCACGAGTACCCGGTGTGAAGACTGCTACCCATGCTACACCATGCTTCAAGACAAAATTTATTTATTTGTAATTAGAAATAAATATTTCACAATATATAATTACATATTGTTTTGTGATTAATCACGATGCTTTAATTATGTTCAATGTATAACAATGAAACTACATCCCGCCTATCAGATAGTTACTTTACAATTCCTAAGAGTAGCAAAATTGCAGTTATGAAGTAGCAACAAAAATAATTTGATGGTTGGGGGATCACCACCACATGAGGAACTGTATTAGAGGGGCACGACATTAGGAAGGTTGAGCAGCACTGGTCTAGAGGAACCCCACTTCCCCCAACAATCCTCCTGCCTGAAGGTACATAGCTTTCTCACTGTGCAGGTCAGGAAACTCAACATGTGGTCTCCTGCAGATCTCCTGTCACGTTCCTGCTGGTCACCATTTATCTGTCACTGCTACTCACAGTCTCATCTCCTCCACAGCTCTCATCTCCCAAGCTATGGTGTGCTACCTATCTCTCTCTACCTCTCTATATGTAGCTCTCTCCTGGATCTGGGAAGTTCTCAATGCACGGATCCTAGATCCAAAAGATATATTCTGCTCCCAATTCTGCCTCTTTATGGGAGTGAGATCCCGCCCTGTACCTCTCAGGGATGACTTATTTTAAGCCTAGTGGGGTGAGAAGATTGGCCAATCCCCTTGTTAGAGTTCATCTCCACAAGGGTACGTATGCCTTGTTTACCTTATTTGTAATCTACTCCAACCCCTTGGTGGGTCACAAGCACCGCATTTGCATACAACCATCTAGTCATTGGAGAAAGTTACAAAGTCTACAGCTAGAAGGGCTATATGAAGTGAGCCACTGAACTGCAGAGTTCTAAACCATGTACCCACGAGGGTGACCTTGCTGGGGGCAAGAGTCTTTCTCTGAAGATTTTATCAGCTATGTCAGACTGGTATAGGCTGAGTCTTAGTCCTAATCCTTTGTGAGTAGTTGTGAGAAACTAACACTGAGGGAAATACGACGAAGACTATATTCCCTAACATCACAGAGAGAATCTGGAAAGCTAGTATTCCACGGTAGGAAAACCTCCACTTTGGTAAATTAGAGATAAAGTCCAAGTACATTATCCTGCTTTAAATATCAGTCCCACAGATTCTCCCCTAACAGCTCTGCTGCCTTAAAGTGAGCACATGGTTGATGTTATCTCCCTACAGACGCAGACAGCCTGTTGCTATCTGAGTTAGTTAATTGTGCCAGCCTGGCCGATAATCACATGTGGTGCTGGTTGAAAGATGGAGGGATAAATGGGTGGTGAAGCCTCGCCTTTCTAGTTCTTGGGTCTCTTGTTTTGTGATGGTTGCACCGGGTGCAGCTGCCTTAGCAGTT
>NW_022103906.1:81400806-81402257 GCF_000313985.2 Echinops telfairi | reverse complement strand
TGTTTTGTGAGGTGAAGGACTTTGTGGACTGGTGTTGGGTTAATGGCTTAATGTTGGACTTGTGGGCTTGGGCAGCATTGGGTTGGGATGTTTTCCTGATGCACATTTTCTTTACATAAAACTCTCATACGAGTCGCTGTGGATTTGTTTCTCCAAAGTACCTAGACTAATACACTATCTCTCCCTTTGCATCACCCAGCCTCCCTCACACCTTCCCCCAATGCAGGAATTAGGCTTCCTCACCTGTGAGCTCAGGGACCTTACTGAAGATTCCACCCACCTTGTGACATAGGTAACTACTGAATAGGTATGTCTTATGGCTACCTATAAATATCTCAAGATAATGAAGACATTCTCTCTTCTCCCATTTCCATGTGAACCACCAAGAGGCTAAAGTGAGCATACTACCATAAAATGTGTCTGCCTCCTTTATTTTATTCTCTCCTAACTTTCCTATCTTCTATGACTTTACTATGATCTTTATATATCATAACCTCAGAATTTCTCCCACAGACCCTTTGGTTGTTGGAGGCAGGCTTCCTCTGACAAGTGGTGCCTTGTCAAAGAGAATAGGGGGTACAAAAAGAGGGGCACATACAGGAGGAAGTCAGACTATGGGGACTCAGCCACAAGCCAAAGAAGATCAAGAAATGCCCAAGGCTGCCGGTCCCTGGAGGAGACAAGGCAAAAGCTTCCCATAAAAGAGAGACCTTCCCCTGACTGACTGGCAGCACAGCCCTGCAAACACCCTGAATCCAGGCCTCAGAACTGTGAGACAAAAAGGTTCTGTCCTTTAAGCGAACCCTTTTGTGGTATTTTGTTATAACAATTCCAGAAAACAAACCTCCCCCACCCCTACTTTGGTGTCTCTATAGTCTACTGTAGGGATGATATCAAAAAGTCCAAGGCCTGCCAGCCTCCCAGAATCAAATCTAGCCTCTATCTCTCTTTTGTGCGCTCTCTCTCTCTCTCCTTCCACCCCAAGCCCCCAACTCTAGAGTCACTTCAGCACACAGCATGCCATCCATATTTATCCCTTTACCTAGTCTGTTGTGGGAGAAAACTGAACAAAGTGTCTTTTTTCAAATCATTTTATTAGGGGCTCATACAACTCTTATCACCATACATACATACATCAATTGTGTAAAGCACATTTGTACACTCATTACCTTCATCATTCTCAAAACATTTGTTCTCCATTCAAGCCTCTGCCATCAGCTCCTCATTTTTCCCTCCCTCCCCATTCCCCCCTCCCTTGTGAACCCTTAAAAATTTATAAATTATTATTTTGTCATATCTTGTACAGTCCGATGTCTCCCTTCACCCACTTTCCTGTTGTCCATCCCCCAGGAAGGAAGTTATATGTATACCCTTGTAATTAGTTCCCCCTTTCCACCCCACCCTCCCTCCACCCTCCAGGTATCACCACTCTCACCACTGGTCCTGAAGGG
>NW_022103906.1:81371245-81399257 GCF_000313985.2 Echinops telfairi | reverse complement strand
TGATGGTGCCCGGCTATCAAAGTGTCTTTTAATCACCAACCACCTCCATAACTAACAAACAGTAAAATTCCTTAAGGAAGGGGCCAGACTTGAATTTGCTGAAAGTCCTATATAGGCCCTGTCATTCAAAGAGTCTAAGGGTTGAATTAGATCACACACAGTGTTGAACACAATTAGCAATCATCTAATACATCCTATCTTTTAATGCAATGCTGTCAACACATGGTCAACAGCAGCTGTTAAGAGAGGCAATCAGAAATATATAAACCTTTCATAAAGCATAAATGAATTAAAACTGCAATTGGGGCCCTTTTGATATTTCCCCCACTAGTTATTCATGTGTACTTACCTGTGTGTATACCTACAAACATACCGACTTACATTGCCTACCATTTTATGGACACGTGGAATGAGCTTACATTTTTCTCACTATGCTGTCTCACATAACTTCTAATCTAAGGCAGCAGCCGGGCATAATGACATGCAATGAAACATAACGCCCCACAGCAATATCCATCAAAGCCCCTTTCAGCTACCGTAGCAGGAAACAAGGGGGTTTGAATCCCAAGTAAATGTTCTGATCTGTGGGTAATTCCTAGCCACCATTTAAGTTTAACCAACCCCATAACTTCTTCACCTCTCTTCAGCACAGGACCCACACTGCATAAAAATAAAGTACCTCATCCTGTCTTTGCCTCTCCAGGGGATCTCTTTATGTGTGGAGACATTACATGCTCAGAACCATGCAAGGGACTAGAATTAGATTTCCGGGATCGCTTTTATGGGTTAAGGCACGATGTACATTCTGAGCAGCCACGCTTTCTCCAGGCAGAACCCTGGTCCTGGCTGTGTTTACTGCGGTGTGTTCTTCTGTTCAGCATCTTGCTGCCTCCGTGTTGTGATAGTGTCCTGCCTGCTGAACAGGCATGGAATATGTAATCCTCTGTCAGCCTCCAACACCTGCCCGGGTCTCCACTGTTAGAACTTTCACTCACAAATCAGACCTTCACATAATAAAAGAAACTACAAGGATCGGCCACCTCCCCACCCAACACGGTCCTTGAATTTTCAACTCTTCCCCTGTGGTTATGGCACAGGAAAGAGATCAGTATCTCGAGGAAGGTTTTGAGAATCTCAAATGTTATTCTTGGAAGTGCCTTTGGCCCTGGTCCCAGCCAGCCCTCTTACTTTGCAAATGATGACCGGGAGGCACAGAGGTGAAGCAGGGGCTGAGGATTTCACTTAGAGGTGAGCAGGAGCCCCAGCCCCTGTCCCCAGGCCGGATACTGGCTATCACACCATCCACCCCAAACCCCGCCATCAAGCACCCGCTAACTAACCCACGACATGTGCAAATCTCAAATGCTTCCAAGGGATTTTTCAGCACTAAGTCTGCTTGCTGCCCTGCCACCTCCCTTGATAAGCGGACATGTGTTAAAATTCTATCACGTTTGCTATTTTATAAGCTAGTGACTTTGTTAGATTCTCTTCCAAATCCGTGCTGGCTAAGGAAACATGAGTAGCCCTCTGTGTGGTACAGCCCTTTGGATTTGACCAAACATTTTCACAGACATTATCTCACTTGATTAAGTAAATAAATACAGGGTTTATTTGTTTAGAGATAGAGGAATGGAAAAGGCGGAGAAAGCTGAATAACCGAAAGGTCCATCAGGGAGTAAGAAAATAGAACGTTGAAAAAAAAAAACAAAAAAAAACACAAGCTCCACAGAGATTGAAAAATGTAGGTGGGGCTCGGTGGAAACATATTTTTCCTTTCTGGAGCCTGGGGGCTGAAAAGCCTTCAATCACTTTCCCGTCAGGATCTCCGTGGCCGGGGCCAGAGAACTCAAGCCTGAGAATTGGTCTGGAATAGAAATCTCTCAAGTTTTCCCAGTGACAGATCTCAGACTCCTCAGAATTCCTGATGTGGGGGCTTGCAAACTGTGCTCTCCCAAATCCCACAAACATTCCTGGGAGGCCTTGCAAGGCAGCAGTGTTGTTTTGGTAGAAAGCTGAGGCTTCTGACCCCAGCGGCCAGAATCCTGGAGAGGACTGCACATTCCAGGGGTCAGTCCAGCTCCTCTGACCCAGATTATGGCTCCCTCTGGACCCATGGGAGCGCACGGGTCTCAAGGACGAGGGACCCTTTTCTCCATGTATGATGAAGGCATGCCAGCAATGTCAGGGGAAGCAGTGACGCACGAGATCCCAGGGTCTAATCAAATCAAGTTTGCATTACTCTCTATACTCTGACCCCCTCCGTATCCACATCCGGGCACAGGGTTGAGAGCTATCAGCAGAGGCGATGTCAAATTAGGTATCTTTTATTCATGGTCTTATCTGTTTTGTCTTTGGGCAAGTTTCTGTGGTTTCTGTGTCACAACCGTTTTCATTTTTCTGTCTGTCATAATTTTAGGGATGGGGGAGATTATCCCTAAACTGGTGACCAGAGAATGGTTTCCACTAAGCCAGGATCTGATTGATGTATGAGATGGAGGCTGAGATGCTGGACGCCACTAGCATAACTGAACATAGCCCGAGGGGCTCAGGGCTAAAATGGCCACCCAAAGGTCCCGAATGTGTGTCCAGCAGTGACTGAGAGAAGAGGCACGGGACAACGCCTACAGAACCATTTGCATAGAACCAGCTATCACGGACCGGAACCCCTCTCCCTCCCCCACGCCGCACTGTGCCCTCCATGCTCAGACGTGCCTGGCCCTCGCCTGTATGACAGCTTAAACTGCTCTTGTCCAAAACTATGAAAATATCTCCGTCGTCATCAAATTCCAATCGCCTATTACATTTAAACTTGGCTGACGCACTTGGCCGTCCCTGCAGAGAGCACTGTCACCTCAGTATGAAATGAGCTTGAAGTGAGGGGACTGGTTGCTGGTCTGAAAGCCACACCTGAGACTCAAAGAAGGAACGGAGACGCGGCTAAGTCTTTGGGAGAAGTAGTCTCCGGTATCCAAGAGAGACCCTGAGACCAAAGGGCTCTTGGGTAGGTTTTGTTTGTTGTTGTTCTTGCTCTTATGGTGCACGTTTTTAAAACACTGCGAAATGCAATGCCATTAATTTTCCCAAGTATACCTCACCTTTTAGTCAGATTAAAGCGAAGAAGGCTGATTGTTCCAGGAAGAGGCCTATCCTAGATCAGAGGCTGGAATCCCTTGACCAGCCTGCCAAAGGTGTCATGCAGGCTGATGAAAAGTGATGCCAAGGAGCTCACGCTGTACCCGTGGCCCTGGCTGGGACTCTCAATGTGGCTACGGACTTGCTGGTGCCCCTGAGAAACAACTCTATCCATAGTTCATGTGGCTAGAGGCTGCATCATTCTTCCCCCAACCCGAGAAAGGGTTTGGGCTACACATGTTTCTAACGTACAGCAAGACACAATAGAACATACCAAGTCCCCTTTTCTGTCCACACACACGTTCTGTAACTGAATGGATGCTCTGATTATTTGACTAGTTTTTTAAAATGTTGCTTTCTGGTCCACTCCAACTATTGGTCACTTCATGTGTCAGTGCTGAAATTGCACTCGGAGGCCTTTCAAGAAAGCCAGGAGTCGACGTTGATTCAGAGCGATCCTATAACACCGGGTAGAACTGCCCCTCTGGGTTTCTGAGACTACACCTCAGAAATGGGAGTGGAAATCCTCATCTTCCTCCTGTGGAGCGACTGGGGGTTTCAAACAGCTGACCTTGTAGTTGGCAGCCCGGTGGGTCGCCACTATGCAACCAGAGCTCTTAGGGTTTTTAATGGTAAGGTTTGGGAAGTACAGTAGAACCCTGGTATTCAACCGTGTCAGGCCTTGACATTATTGGATTTCGACACAAAATGTCGAGAAAATTTTTCATTGGAGCTCAAACAAAACATCCAATCCAACCGATGCACGTGGATTTTTGTAGACAAAAGCAGTTTCTGTATCTGCCACTTGGCGTTAGTTGGTGGTGTTAGTTCGAGTTGTTAAAACATTTTGTGGCTGTGTTCCAAGAGTTTTGCTATCATTTTCTTAGTTTTTGTGTTTTTTGTACTGTTTTTAAGATAAAAAAACATGGGGCCTAAGAAAGAATTTTTTGAAAAGAATCATCATGATAAGGAACTGGTTAACCATGTTATGAATATTGTTGATGATAATTTAGTAAACCCTTTAGGAAACAATTAAGAAATGGCCAACAACAGACCACATTGAAAACCAGCCAGGTCCTAGTGAAAAAAGGCAAAGAAGGGGAAAAACACTCCTGAAAAGCAGCTACCAGTTATTTGATGGAAGGGGCTTCCCCATTCAAACAATGACTCTCTCTCCATACCTCCTCTCCACATCCATGTCCGTAGATCTAGATCCTCATCAATCTCAAGGTATGGGTCATACTGTATTTGCTAAAAACTTTTTTAATGTTGTGGTTCTTATTTAAATTATATTATTTAACTCTGAACATATTTACTTTGAAATTTCTGTGTAATGTTTTGTAGAAAAAGGCAAAGTTAGGATAAAAACATGGTGGTCGGGAATGGATTGATCTGTTTTCAGTTATTTCTTATGGGAAACATTGATTTGGAACTCGACAGCATCACATCCGGACACTCCGTCTAGACTGGATTAGCATCAAGGTCCAGGGTTCCACTGTAGGCCACTCCTGGGTGCCCTTGCACTTGCATCTTTTCAGTTCATAGCGAAGGCTGTGAATGGTATGCACTAATGAAGGTCACCTATCTTACTGGTTACTCACATGAAAGGTAAATTTTAAACTCTTGCCTCTTACACTCTCCATAACAAAGAAGGCTCAAGCTTATTATCTATGATAAACCCTAATACCTTAGCATCTACTCCATGGCCAGAGTTCTCTCGATATCCCTCAACTGAACTATTGCAGTATCAGGAGGTATAATAATTAAAAGAAGAGGATTCCCAAACACATTTAAAAAATCCAAGCCCTTGATGAATTAGCAGATGGTCTGGGCTGGGCATTGTGGGAAACACTCCTGATCTCAAGTAGCTCATAATCAACTTAGACACATGCATCCCCACCACAGAGGGGAAAATGAGAAAAGAAAGTGATAAAGTGTTGATAAAATGGCAACCAAACCTAATAACATCTCCAGATGGGCTCTCTGGAAGGGAATGATCAATGAGGCAGGAGTTATCAGGAAGGCTTCCTGGATGAAGTAGAAATGAGCTAAACCACCAAGTACAAACAGACCTTGAAATGATCAAGTGGGAAGCCGTCTCTCGAGACCGAAGGAGCAACAGAGCAAGGACTCGGGACCCAGATGAACCTTGCGCTGCACAGAGGCAGAGTAGAGCTGATCTGTGCTGGGAGTGGATACAAATGGGAATAAAGCAGAATGAGGCAAAATAGGCAGGAGGTGCTTGGATCATGCGTTTGGGCCCTCACACATAGCAGAGAGGCTAATGCGGGGAGACTAATGTTCCAGCAGAAATGGGTGAATGCCTGCAGATCATGTCTTTGAGGAATGCAGAAAAAGTACAAAGGGCAGAGTAGACAGTAAAACTAGCCTTGGCACCATAGCCATACCTCTGGCAAAAGCCACCTCCTTAGGTAAGGCCCCTGGGTTTGGTTTTGTCTGTTGCCAGCCTGTGCAACAAGCCAGGGTGAGCATCAGGGGCAAGCAGTGCGTTTCCCACCCATTGGTAAGTTCCTGTCCTAGAACACAGACAAATACCCACTTGGAGCTGTAAAGTCTACAAATTCCAGGGCAGCCACATTGAACAATAACTGGGATGGATAGTAGGTTGTTTAGAGAGGAAAGAGTGTATTGCCCTGCCCAGGGAAGCATACGTCTAAATTGTGCATCCCTTCAGGACCAGAACCCAACTAAACAGCCCAATGTCTTTCACGTCAGTACGAGAGTGATGGCAGAACATTAGAAATGCATCCCCTGCCTTGCAGAAAGAGTGAGTCAATGTTGCAGGACAAAGGTCCTCAGTCCTGCTGTTGGGTAACAATGCAGGAAGCACTGGGGGCCTCCTGTGGGCACGTGCATACCTTCCAGAGAGAAGTGCCCAAGACAACTGAAGCCAGACTGAAATCTGGCCAAGGGAAAGGTGCCGTGAGAGTGCTCAAACTCCCAAACTCGAGCATCATGACCATTTTCTAGTCTTTGATAGACTGGAAACGAGGCATGAATGAGTTATACAGGTGCACCTGTATTTTAACTTTTGATCGGCTACTTGCTAGTGACTTGTCTTTAAAAAGTTCTACCTCAATCTAGCTCTCCATGGGCCACCCTGTAAATCAGAACAAGACCTGCCTCCTTCATGCAAAGGGTTGTCTGAACAGTCCAGTAATCCAGAAGCCAAGGACACGGTTTTTAGTGTGACCATGCCCTCAAATGATGGCTTATTCGCATGATGGGATCGACATAATGTCAGGGGATATGATCCTGTAGAGGTGGGTACTAACCTGGAGACACAAAAGGCGTATCACAACAGAAACGATCATTAAAGTTGTTTAAATGACGCTGCCCAGAAGCTCGGGAGATGGTGGCAGATGTAACCAGAGAAAAAAATTGAACTGTACTTGGCTCACAAAGGATAGAATAAAAATTGGAACAATGGAAAAGGACTCAAACCCTCATAGCCATCGAGTAGATGCTGACTCATAATAAGCCTATAGGAAAAGGTAGAACTGTCCCTGTGGGTTCCTGAGACTCTGATCTTCATGGAAGTAGAAAGTCCCATTTCTCTCCTTGGAGGGGCTGGTGACTTCAAACTTCTGACCTCGCAGTTGGCAGCCCAACACATAACCACTACCCCACCTGGGCTCCTTGATAGGAAGGGAAGGAAAGAAAGTATCGGAAGTGAAGACCAAGCATCTGGTTTCAGAATCTCATCTATCAAGTACATGGAAGTACTTAGTACAACAGTTATTTAGACGGATAGATGATGGTGGTAAATAGAATTTTTTTCCTTTAGGAACAAAATCAAGGAATCTGGAAACTATAAAGAGGAAGGTTAGGGTTGCTCAGGATCTAATCACTCAGAAATGATAAGTGCTGGTTTACTGTAAATTGAATGCTTTGTTTTGTTTTTAATATTCTCTTGCAAGTTCTTTTTAAAGGATTATATAGATTTTATTATATAAATGGAAACTAGTTAACTCATTTCCCTGTTGTTTATAATAGGAAATGCTGATTCTAGAGTCAGAGTTTCTTGGTTAAAGTTCTACCTCTACTACTTATGAGCTGTTATCTTGGGTGATCTGTATAAACTCTAGACACTCAGTTTACTATTCTTAAAAACAGGGATTAAAATAGGACCTAACACATAGTTGGTTAGTATAGACCGTTCACTTCATTTATGCAGTATACATAAGTTACTGCTTCATAAGAGGAACCTCAAAATGATACTATTCATATCATCATCATTTCCCTATATTTAATCTTTGAGTACATCTGTGATTAAATTATTGAGATAATTCCAAGTAGCGAATAACAAGATAAAATTATTTGTTCACATTTAAGGTTTTAAAAATGTCCAAAATTGCCACCTAACAAACGATATACTAAGACTGAAAGCATGCTTCCAACCAAGATTAAATAACAGAGATTAGATTTACTCTCCTACCAAAAACAGCTAAAAAAAAAAAAACCTGTCAAAATATATGAAATAAGAGTTTCATATATTGGACATCAGGCAGAAAAGGGCACTGATCCCAGAGAGAGGGGAAGAAATGAGGTAAGCCCTGTGGCTCCAACAGGCTACTTCCCGGAGAGGACTTTGGGGCAGCAGTGCAGGGAAAATACAGCCACACCGAGCCTTGCTAGTTGCCTGAGTGAGAACACGGAGGAGTTAGGAAGGACAAAGAAACCAAGATGGGTACGCAAAAGACAAGGGAGGAGAGAGTTGCCCAGGGAAAGAGCTTCAGGGAATGAAAGTTCCCTCTCACATCTTCAGCTGAAAACAAATCAGCACATATGTGTGAGGAAGGCTACCCAAGTCAGGATGACACTTTCCTAAAAATGGGAGCAAGGAGGAAATCGCAAGAGCAAACGCAGAGTCAGAAACACTCTGTGTTCCGACTATTTCACAACTGATAGTGCATAATGTATTCAGAAGGACATTATCACACACATGGGTCAAAGTTGAGCTTAGATTAAAGGATACACTGATCCTGACTTATTGTTAAAACCAAAAACCCAACTCACGGCCGTCCAGTCAATGCTGACTCAGTGTGTTTCGGAGACTGTCACTGTTGCTGGTTTTGAACTGCCGACCATGAGGGTCGCAGCTGGACTGGTAACAACTCCACCACCAGGGCTCCTTTAGTTGCTCTCAGGGACCATCTAGTAGTTGTCAACTCAAAGTGACCCTATGTGCAACAAAGGAAACATTGCCCAGTCCTCTGCCACCTTCACCATTGCTGTTAGGTTGGAGCCCATTGTTGCCCCACGATGTCAATCCATCTCACCGAGGGTCTACCTCTTCTCCAACACCCTTCAATGTTACCAAGCATGACATACTTCTATAGGAACTTGTCCCTCCGGCTCATTCGCCCAAAGTGCATGAGACGAAGTCTCACTGTCTCCACTTTTAAGGAACCTTCGGCTGTCCTTCTTCCAAGACAGAGTTGTTCTCTCTTCTGGCATTACATGGTACTTCCCATATTCCTCACCAGCACCGTAATTCAAACCACGAATTCTTTTTCTGTCCTGATGGAACAAGCTGAAAGTTTCAAAATGGACAAATGAGCCCCCAGAGATAAAGAAAATGATGGTGCTGTTGTTGGGCGCTACACACAGTGGCGCTACACACAGCAGAAAGACACACTGCCTGGAACACGAAATGGGAAAACAAACATGCCCAACACTCAAAACGGTAAAGTAACCATGCCATGCAATAAGTAAGCATTCACCAGATATGCAAATACCAGGAAAACGCCACCCAGATCGAGAGGAACAGTAAACCAAGAAAATACACCTACACATCACATAGTGATGGAATTGATAAGCCAGTGTTTTGAAACAGTGTTATGTATATGCCATAAACTGAAGAAGGTTCAGGAAAGATTGAACTTCTTTACAGGAAAATACAGTACAGACCAAAATGGAATTCCTAAGCATGAAAAATAGAAAATATGAAGGGGTTTCAAAAACTTCATGGAAAAAAATTCCATCATCTTTTCATTCCACTTTTTCATGAACATCCCCTTGTCTATTGGAAGGGATTAACAGGAGAATAGAAATTGCAGAAGCAAGGATTACTGATGATAGACTCATGGAAGCTAGCCAAAATGAAAAACGAAAAAGGGGGAAAGATTTTCTAAAGGAACAGAGAATCAAAGAGCTTGGAGACAGCATCAGATGGCATCACAGGTGTCTAGTTGATGAAGAAGAAGGGTTGGGACAAAGCAAAAAGAATACAACCACGTTGGAAAAACAATGTTACTATAAATACACAAATAACATAAATACACAAATCGAAGGTGAGCAAAGGACAAGCACAATCCAGGTGATGAAGACTACGCCAACTTCCATCAGAATCAAGTTGCCAAAAAACTGTGGATAAAACGAAAACTTTCCAATCCCTGAAGAGTATCAAGGGCACACAGCAGAGGAATCCAGATGGGCATGGTGGCAGATGCGTCATCTGAAAGAAAGCCAATCAGAGGAGTGGGGGGTGGCGGGAGGAAGGATCTTTAAAGTACTGAAAGGGAGTGATAAATTCAATCTAGAATTTCTTCACCGATTAAAATAAATAGGGCTTTTCTAAAACGTATAAAACCTGAAAGACATAATCCCCAGCAAATGATACTAAAGAAAGCCTATACCTACGTAAGGGATGGAGATGGGAAGGAGTAAATAAGAATGGTACACTTTAAAAGATTACTTTTAAAATCTCATTACTGACAGATAATAGATCATTATCTACATAAATAGGGAGTTAATATCACAGCAAAAACACTTTTTTGGGGTTTGTAACAAGAAAATATAAAACAATAATAACACAAAGGCCAAGCAAAAGAATGGAAGTATTCTGTTGACTATTGTAAAACCCATAATCTAGATAAGAATTGGATTTTCTTTTTCTTAAAGGTCAACAGTGAAAGGCCAGTACGCCCACTCCTCACCTACTGACATGGTCCTTGTACAAAATCAGTTGTTGTGAGGAGGAGGATGTACCAATGACCCTGGAGCCCAGACACTCAGAACCGCTGTGCTCTGGCACCATGGCGTTCTGACCACCAAGGTCTTATGATCATGACTGGTGCTGGCACGGGACTGACACCAGGAAGCTGAACTAGAGGCACAGGAGGGGCTCTGAGACTCGGGCAACTGGCAGAGCTAGAGGTCAAGATGGTCATTGAGGGCTGCTGCCCAGGCCCCCGCTGTCGCTGCCCATTGCCAAGCCACTGCTGCCACCCCACAGGGCAGGGAGGATCCCCAAGAAATAAACAGCTTGCTACTGGTCTTGGAAGGCTTGGGTTCCAAGATCAAAAACCAGGAGACTGATGGACCAGGTGGCAGAGGAAGAGGGAGTGGCCAGCCTCTCCTTCAACCTCCGGGCTCCAAATTAACCGCAGGTCCTTCTCTGCTGCAAGACCAGTCCCTGCAGGGCACTTAAATAGAGATAGCAAAGCAGAAGCAGGGCATTGCCCCAGCTCAGGCTCTTCCGGGGCCTCTCCACCCCCTTTCTGAGACTTCTTGGGAAGGTTCCCTCCAAAGCTGCCCTAGTTATCGCTTTGTCGGAAAACTCTGCGATGGTGGTTCCAGCAGTGGGCACAAGACCTTCCAGGGTCCTTCTGGAGAGCTGGCTGCTTCAGCTGTGAGCCTGACAGGCAGGAATTCTTTGTGAATGAGAAGCTGGAAGTGGGAAGGAACACCATGGCAGTGTAGCAAATGGTCGATAGTTTTTACGAGTGTCTTAAATGCAAAATGTCAGATCATGAGACAATCTACTCGTGAGGAATAGGTACAGGTGTATCGTAAAAGCTCAAAACTCATTGAGTCGATGCCGACTCACAAGAAAGGGCAGAACGGCCCCTGCGAGTTTCCAAAAGGAGCAGAAAGCGGCCCTTGTGGGTTACAGCCGAACACGTAGCCACGACGCGAGCAGGACTCCTGTATCATTCGAGTGGTCAGGAAAATACCACCCAAAGGCCAACAATGACCACTGCCTGGTTTTGTGGATAATGTTTTCCTAGAACGTAGCCACAGGTCTGCACGTCTGGTCTACAGCTATTTCCACACCACAAGGGCAAGGTCGAATCGTTGTGAGAGTGACCACATAGCCTACAAAGCCTGAATTCTTTATACCCCTTTAGAAAACTTTTGTCAACCCTCTGACATAAGTCCTAAAACAAACAAACAACACCAACAACAACAAAAAAAAAAACAAGCAAACAATCCTGTGGCCATCAATTCAATACCAACCCATAGTGTCCGTGTTAGGCAGGGTTCTCTAGAGAAACAAAATCAGGACACTAATAATTTTGTATCTATTTAGATAGGTAGATAAGTAGATAGATAGAGAGATGAGATAGATAGATGATAGATAGATAGATAGATAGATAGATAGATAGATAGATAGATAGAGATAGATAGTATAAGAAATAAACCATTAACTAATTTATAAAGCAGTACAAATGGTTCAGTGCAACTCACTTCCATGAGACAGCTGTGAGACACTGGCAGTCCTTCAAGTCTTGAGGGCCACTGGGTAGTCCTCCATGGAACAATTCAGGCTATCAGCCACAGGCAGCAAACAGCAAGCAGGTCACCAACAGTCAGCCAGATGACAGGGTCCGACAGTCCCCAGCTCAAGAGATGTAAATTCCAATAGTGTGGTGAAGCAGGTCTTGAAGGAACCTCAAATTATAGCAACACAGTCCACAGGTAGGTTGTCCCACAGGTAGTGTAGCTTGCAAATGGAGGCATAGAACAAGCAAGGCAGCCGCACACTGCTCCGATGATCAAAGAGCAAGAGAGAGAGAGGTGAGGCTCATGAGCTATTTATCTCTCTGCCCTTCAACCAATCTCACATGTGTTCATTGGCCTTGTTGGCACAACAAACCTACCTCTCACAGTGTCCCTATAGGCTAAAGTCGAACTGCCCCACAGGGTTTGCACAGCTGTAAAGCTTTACTGAAGCGGACTGACATACCTTTCTCCCCTGAAGCAGCTGCCAAACTTGAACTGCTGAGCAATAGTTTAGCAACCAAGCCTATTTAAGCACGCTACCACAAGGGACCCTATAAAGCCTAAAGCAACCACTGAAACCGTAAACAAGGAGTCATCACTAATGAGCAAACGAAGGATAAAAGTGGACTCGCAAAAAAAAAAAGTATATTAATCAAAAACATAGCAGAAAGGGGAGGACACTAAAACAAACAACAGGTTGGGGCAGGGGTGGGGGGGTGGGGGGGTGAGAAAAGAGCAATCCTAGAACCAAAGCTAACTGAACCAATTCCTGTATGTACTCGAGTATAAGCCGACATGACTATCCGCCGAGGCTCCTAATTTTACCACAAAAAATGGCATTAAAATGTGCTGGAAACCTCGGCTTATAGACGAGTATATAGGGTATCTTAAATACTAGCAGTCTAAACATTCCAAATAAAGGCATCGATTGTAAGATTTTATTTTTAAAAGCTGCACTTAGATGTAGCTTTCAAGAAACTCACTTTCAATATACAGACAAATATACTGAAACCAAAAGGAGAGAATTGCTGTACATACCAGGCCAACAGGAAGGAGAAGAAAGATGGAGTGTCTGTATTGATATCAGGCAGTTTTTAAAGCTAAGAGTACTAGCTAAAATAAGATGAGCTACTGCAGACAAAGGATTCATGCAGAAAGAAAACGTAACAACCCCAAACGTATGCGTCCAATAACAGATCTCCAAAGCGATGAAGAAAGGTAGCTGTGACGTGCTAAGGAGGAACCGGCAAACTCACTACCACAGCGGGCGATTTCGGCATTCCTCCGGGTCAGAATTGACTTGACGGCAGTAAGTTTGAGGGTTTTGCTTTTTTTATTTTATACGAATAATCAATAAAGCAAGTATGCATGAACTTAGAATAATAATAATAATAATAATCTGGAAGACTTGTTTTTTATTATTGTGGTTGTTGTTGGCTGCCATGAAACTGACTCCTGACCCCTGGAGCTCCTAGCACAACAGAATGAAAAGCTGCCTGTTCACGCGTCACCCCTATGACCAGGCTTGGATGACTCTGCTGTGACCCACAGGGCTTTCGATGACAGATTTTTGGAGATGGATCACCAGGCCTTTCTTCCTGCTCTGTCTTAATCTAGGAGACCTACAGAACATGCTAAAACAAACAAACACCACCACCAACAACAACAAAACCAAGCAAACAATCCTGTGGCCATCAATTCAATACCAACAACAGTCAAACTTCCATTGACAAAGAGGAGGTGGCTGTACAGGAAGCGCAATGGCCAAGAATTGAGTCCAGGTCTTCTGCAAAGAATGCACAAATTCTACTCCCTTGAACAATGACACCACCTCCCAATTTGGCCTTATTAGTATTTATCTAGCACCGCTCAATGGTTTCACATTCTTTCTACGTGAACATTAAGCTCTTATCAAGCCATCTCATATTCTGGGATTATAAAACAATTTCAATACATTTAAAAACACTCAGATCACACACAGGATAAGCCAAACGTATAAAGTTAAAAATTAATACCAGAAATATATATGAAAAATCCACCTGTCACAAATGGGTCAAAGAATGTATTTAAAAAGAAAATTAGAATGCATTTTGAAAATGGGAAAACATTAGATCCTAATTTATGGGACACATATAAGCAGTCCATAAAAGTATATGGCACAAAAGATCCGTAAGAGAAATGAAGAAATCGTCATAAAGAACTAGAACTAAGCTTTCACCATAAACAATAAGAAGAAAAAGATTCCCTGGCGGTTTAGTGATTAGGCACGGTACTACTAACCACACTGCCAGCAGTTCAAAACCACCCGCCATTCTGCTGAAGAAAGACGGGACTTGCCACTCCCATAAAGAGTGACCGTGTCGGAAACTCACAGGAGAATTTCTTCCCTGTCCTATGGGGTGCTCCGAGTCGGCATTCATTTGATGGCACTGAGTTTAGTTGGGGGTTAGGTTTGGTTATGCAAAAGGGAAAGAAGGGTAGAAGTAGAAATCAATGAAATAGAAAAGTAAACAATACAGAAAAAAAGTGTTTTAACTTTTTAAATTAAAAATAATTTAAAAAATTTTTTAAATTAAATAATACAGAACATTTTTTAAAACATGTTTTACATTCAACAATTTATACAAATGTTGTTTCAATTCATGCATTTCAATCATCTTAGTATAGCATCACTTATTTCACTTAGTACTGCTATTTCTGATTTCCATTCTTCCTTCCTTCTTAAACTGCTGGGCCTCGGTAAATGCTACCCTTTCTGTCTTAAATGGTCGATGATTCTGACATGTGGTGAGTTCAGTTCCAGACCCGATGAGTGATTAAGGGTCCTCGTTTGAGAGGGTTCCAATATTCTTTATCTGATTCATAAAATCTGACCTCTCTTAAGATTTTGAGTTCTGTTCCCCATTTGTCTCCCACTTTTTTCTGGATCTTGAGATGACCCTTCTCATTGCAGTTGGTAGAGCTGGCCCGGCCTCATCTACCTCTTCTGGTCCCCGGGTTGGGGAGATCGAGGTCTGTGAGGTCTCTGAGTCCACTGGACCAATAGTTCCCATGTGTCTTGATTTTCACCGCTCTTCGTTCATCTGTGCAGGGGGAGGCCAATCGTTGCACCTTAGATAGCTGCTCACCAGCTTTGAACACTCCAGACCACTACTCGCTGAAGTAGACTATCATCTTTGTAAACTATGCTTTGCTCTTTGACCTTGGTGTCTCTGAGGCTAGGGTCCTGAACCACCATGCACAAGGCTCATTCTCTCAAGGTGTTTAGTATGTCTAATAACTTTTCATAACTTTGAGCCCATAGATGCCACCACATTCATAGTGTATTTACAGCAAACACATATACAGATATCCTCTGCAAATCTATATATGTGTGCGTATGTATATAAAATATATAATAGATATATATATACAATATATATTATAGATATGTCAACTCTCCCTCTCACGCCAATTCAACCTGCTTATTTATCCACGCTTCTACTCAATAGACCACCACTAGGTGATACAGGATTGTGTATAAAACAGCATTTGCGTCTATTCTTTTTATTCGTTCAAACCTCCTAGTGTCTTCCCCTGCCTCCACCATTGTTTCCCAAGCCACCTTATTGTATGGTGCCTCTCCTTCACCCAAGGTAATGCTAGCATAACCCCCAGCTCATGACTTCCTGCCTTTCCCTTTCCCTTCCACTCCCAGAAACTATCAAACAAGCCTTCTCAAACACTATTTTCATAACTGCCTTTTTCACTCAACATGATGCCCTCAAGGTTTCTCTATCATGAGATGTCCTGCAGGTTCATCGTTATTCTTTAACATTGTGTCGTATTCCATTATGTGTGCACACCAAAGTGTGTTTACTTTTTCTTCCACCGATGGACATGTACGTGGTTTCCATATTGTTGCTATTGTGAACAGTGCTGCAATGAACATGATGAGTGTGCACATAGCGGTCTGTGATGTGGTTCTTGTTCTCTAGGATATATACTGTATATACTCGTGTATGAGCTGTTTTTCAGCACATTTCTTATGCAGTTTTGTGGTAAAATTAGGTGCCTCGGCTGATATTCAGGTTCGCTTATACTCGAGTATATATGGTATCTAGTTGGAGGATTGTTGAGTCATTTGGTATTTATATGCCCAACTTTTTTTTTTTTTTGCAGAAAATGTCATAGCACTTTCCACCATGGTTACACTGCTTTAAAGCCCCATCAGAAATGTATATAGGTTCTACCTTCATCAACATTTGTTGTTTTCTCTGTGTGTGTGTGTGTGTGTGTGTTTCACTTTACTATTAATGTTGGGATGACGTGATATCAAGTTGTTTTTATTTGCATCTCTCAAATGGCTAGTGATCACAAGTGTTTCTGCATGTTTGTTGGCCATGCGAACATCTTCAGTAGTGACATGTCTGTTCATAACCTCTTCTCATCTGTAAGTGGAATCGTTTTCTTATTGAGGTGCTGAAGTTTTCTATAAATTCTAGAGGTTAGTCCCATGTCCTTGTCTGACATATCATTGCCCCAAATTTTCCCCTAGCCTGTAGGACCTCTGTTTACTCTTTTGGTGAAATCTTTTGATGCACATAGGTAACTAATTTTTAGGAGGTTCTAGTCAGACATTTTTGTCATCTGTTGTGCATGTGTGTGCGCATTTCATTATGTTTGATAATGTGTCTATGCCATGTATTAGAACCCCTAATTTTTGTTGATTATCTTTATAGTTTTAGGTTTTGCATTTAGGTCTTTGATCCATCTTGAGTTCTTTTTAAATATGAGAATGAGACATAGGTTTGCTTCATTCGTATGAAAATGGATATCCAGTTTTGCCAGCGTAATTTGTCAAAGAGACCCTTTCTTCCCCCATTTAATGTATTTTGGTCCTTTGTCAAAGATAAGCTTTGTCAAACCCATCCATAGGTAGATGGGTTTACTTATGAGTTGTCAAATCTGTTCCGTTGGTCAATGTATCTATCATTGTGCCATTCACTACAAGGCTGTTTTGACTACAGAGGCTATGTAATAAATTTTCAAGTCCAAAAGTGAATAACCTCCTATAATGATCTTTCTAAACTACTGTATAATGTAATAAATAAAAATGATACAAAAATTCCTTGAATAAAATGAAAATGTATATAAAACACATTAAAACGTTTGTGATACAACTAAAATTGTACTCAGAGATCAATTTACAGCAATAAACATTCATCAGAAATGAACTAAAACTAACACTTTAACCCAACATCTCCAACCATTGTGTTAGCAATATTCCACAGCTCTGTAACAATTTTCTCTGTGTTCTTTGCTGTTTCTTTCAGTTCTCAAATTCCAGTCCCCTACAAGTTATTCCTCTTAATGGTATCCTATTTAATCCTAAGGCTTTCTTCTGATATTTGTGTTGCTCTTGGTGTTTTTCTCTAGGAGAAATATTTGTCTTCAAGCTCACTAATTTGATTCAATTCTGCTCCTTACTCTTTTCCTGCATTGTCTATGTGGCAGTGACATGCCTCCTGTCAACTTGCAAAGGGGTGGCGTCTAGACTGTCAATCAGGCCATACCCAACGAGGCCTCCATTGGCCTTCTCCTGAGAATTCTTGGAACTCCTCTGTATTCTTCCTAGGAGGTTGGAGACTCTCTCTGCTTCGTCTTCCTGCTGACAAGCAGATGTGCTACGTTTATGGAGCCAGAGCCCTGGGTCTGGAGGAGCAACATGGAGACCCACGCCAGCACTGAGAGACTTTCACTGCCACTAGATCCACAAGACTTTCCACCCACTGGTCTGTGATCTTCCTGAATTCAGCATCATTGCATGGCTGCGTTAATCTAAATAGGAATTTATGGACTAGTATCGACATATAGGCTAATATCAGACTTATGGACTTGATCTGGACAGGGATGGGATGTTTTCTTAATGTACAATTGCTCTTTGATATAAAGTTCTCTCTTACACATATGAGTGTCTCTTGATTTGTTTCTCTAGTCTACCCAGACTAACACAGTCCAGTTCTAAAATATTTGTATTTAGCCTCTGGGCTTTTATGTGTTACTTTTAAATGCTTTCTAAAATTTTGTTAGTTTTTTCTTGTAACATTTTCCCTGAATACTTCAAGAGTGTTTTTATCGACATTTCTTAGTTTCGTCTGGTAGATTTGTTGATTTCTCAATTCATGTAAAGAGTGTACATATCATGGTTTTGTTTTCCTTATCAGGTAGTTTCAAAGCCTTTTCCTCTAGAGGAAGAGCTTCTGACTCCATATATTCATCACTTTTTGGACCACTGTCGTGTTTATCTGAACTAAAAACATATGTTGTATCTGGGACATTGTGGTGGTGCTGTACCTGTATTAAATGGATTATTTCATGTTGGTGAGACCTTAGTCACTCTCCTCCTGTCTTCTGGTGTGCGTAATAGAAAATGAGAGTGTGTGTATGGTTCTTAATGTGCTGTCTGTCTATCACAGTTGAAGACCAACTTGAGTGGTGTTTGGGGCTATCTAGCAATGATCAGTGTTCTGGGGGTAGGTAGTGACCTGACCTTCACTCAGTAGGTGTGGATGTGGTAGCTACATATGAAATGGGGCTTTGCAGACAGAGTTACTCTCTCCTATGGGGTGGGACAAGAAAAAAGAAGGAACAAAAAAATCAGAGCAAAGCACAATCATGCTAAATGGAGAAAAGATTGAAGATGTCAAGGATTTCTACTTTCTAGAGCCACAATGGATGCTCATGAAAGCAGCAGTCAAGAAATCTAAGGTTGCATTGCCTTGGGTAAATGTGCTACCTAAGATCTCATTAAAGTGCTGAAAAGCAAGGATGTTACTGTGAGGTCTAGGGTGCACCCATCCCAACCATGGTATTTTCAATTGCTTCATAAGAATATGAAATTTAGACATTGAATAAGAAGGACAGAAGAATCAATGCATTTGACTTATGGTGCTGGCAAAAATATTAAGAGTATCATGGACTGCCAAAACAACCAACAAATCAGTTTTGCAAAAAGTACAGCTCCTTTGAGGCAAAGATGTGCTCCTTTGAGACAAAGATATTAAGTATTTGCCACACATACTTTGGACATGTTGCCAGGAGAGACCAGTCCCTGGAGAAGGACATCATGTTTAGTCAAGTAAAGACACATTAAAAAAGAACAGGCCCTGGATAAGATGGATTGACACAATGGCCGCAACAATGGGCTCAAACATAACAAAAATAGTGAAGATGGCTGTGGTAGTTACATAATCTGTTGTCAACTTGAGACTAGTAAGGGGAAGGGATGGAGTTTAGCCTGTCAATCAGGATACAGCTTGATGACCTCATTTGGAGGTGCTAAAGAGATAAACAGCTTGCTGGAGGCAGGACACACACTCACTGCTTACAAGACATTCCTGTTGACAAGCCATATGGAGCTATGCTGATGGCAACCAGAATCTCAGAGCTGGAGGGGCCATGTGGAGACCCACGCCAGGGCTAAGATGCTTTCACTGCCACTGGATCCACAAGACTTTCTACCACTGGCCTTTGTTCTTCCTGCAATTGGCATCATTGCATATGTTGTGTGAGTCTGAAAAGGAATTGACAGACTGGTACTGGACATATGGGCTAATACCAGACTTACAGGATTGATCTGGACTAGGCTGAGATGTTTTCTAATGTACAATTACTCTTTATATAAAGCTCTTTCCTATACACATATCAGTGTCCATGGATTTGTTTCTCTAGTCAACCCAGACTAACACATTTGGCACAGAACTTGGAAGCATTCTGTTTTGTCATCACAGGGTTACCGAGAGTCTGAGCCAACTGGATGGCCCCTAACAACCACAGAGTGGTGGAAACTGGAATGATTCGCCACACAAATGGTTGGATGCATGCCAGGAATGGAACCCTCTGAGTTGTCTTATTTGCCTTTCATCCTGAGAGTTGGGTCACCCTTGTTGCCAATGAATGGGAGATGACCTCACTAAGAGGGAACCATCGCCGGGAGCCAGATGCAGACTAAGCCACAGGAAATCTGTGATGAGGTCAATAGGAGCCTAGAGGGCCACTGGAGATGCTGGAGTTGGAGATTCCTAACCTTCTGCTCTCAGAAAAGGAGGGATAATGTCCCCATGGGGACACAGAAGCTCTGTGCTGAAGAACTGCCCTCACCCCTATTTAAATTCTTATTTCAGACTGAAGCTATCAAAGCCAGGAATAGCGTATTGGAAAATCCTTCGCAAGAGACTGGAATCGGTAAGAACAGAAACCCTAGGCCTTGTAGAAGGCAGAACCTGCAGACCAAGAGGCCAGGAGCAGGAGAAAGCAGAAGTTGGCTTCAGCTGTCAGCAGAACGGTATGTGAGGAGCGGAGAGAGAAGTGTTAGTAACCCCAGGCTTAACCACTCCTTCACAAAGCTTGTTGGACCCCTGGCAGGAATATAAAATGGTATACCCTCTTTGGAAAATGGTTTGACAATGTTGTAATAAGTTAAATAAATATCTAACATATGTACCATCCATTCTACTCTTAAGTATTTATGGAAGAGAAATGAAAATGTATTTCCACAAAAAAACTTGGGCACAAATCTTCATAATAACTTAATCCATCATAGTGAAAAACTGGATATAGTAAAAATGCCCGTCAACGGGTGAACAAATGATAGTAATATCCATAGACTACAAACCGACTTGAATAAAGGATTACTACTATAGGCAAGTGGACCAGCATGGATGAACTCTTGAAATACTGCTGAGGGAAAGAAGCCAGACCAAAAAATAAATTAAAAAAACAGTGCTTACGTTCTGGATCCATTTATTTACAATTCCAGAAAATGCAGCGTATAAGGACTAAAAGCGGCTTGTTGGTGGCCCAGGTTTGGAGTGGGAGAAAGAGTAGCAAGAGGAAATGCTTGCAAAGGAACAAGAAGAAGCTGAGAAGGGGTGAAAATGTTGAGTTCTTTGATGGTTATATGGGTAAAAATATGCACCAAATACATCAAATTATACATTTTTCATCAGTGCAATTTTCTTCCATGGTAACTATACCTCAATCCAGTTGAGTTCAATTGTTAAGAAAAGGCATCATGTATTCCGTAAAGGATTGGTAAGAGGAAGGGAGCCTTCAGTGGAAAGAATGGACATCATAGAGCAACAAGGAATGCAATCATATAGATGCTCAGGACAATAGACATTTTGTTGCTTATTCATAAGATCACCATGAACCAGAACCACCTGCATGGCAGTTCACTACAGCATGCCTTTTGCCTTCTTCCTCGCTAACGTCAGGTATTCTTTCATTTAAAATTTTTAATTTTATAAAATAAAAGTACAACGCTGTCATTTTAATTGTTTCTGTGATTATAAATGAAGCTTCAAATGTTTGGTTATTTTTGTTGATTTGCCTTTCTCTTATTCTAAATTGCCTGTATGTGTGCTTTGCTCATTTTTATTGGTATGTTTATCTTTTTTTATGTATTTTATGATGATCACACAAGTATGTCTTTCAAAAAATGTGTTCCATGAAAACACATACACTTTTCTTAAATAAAAATGGGATCCTACTTTTATCCTATTTTGCAACCCAATTTTTACATCACCATAATGCGAAAATCTCTCCATGTCAATAAAGTACAGCTATATCAAAATTTTAATGGCTAGAACAGCCATTCTTAATGCTGTTTCTTAACTTAAATCATATTTCAGCTTCAGAAAATGGAATGAGGCTCTCCGTCACTTCTAAGGGAGTTGAGAATAACATCACAAATCACTTTTTTATTTGCTACAGCATCATTGAAGCTAGGGCAGATTCCCCAGTGAATGACAACCAGGAATCCTCCTCAACCCAAAAAAGGAACTTTGGGAAACTGAGTTCTGTTGATTTTTTTTTTTTAGCTCCCCTAGAATAGTGCTGATAATGACATTTTCTGCTAGTCGCAGTTCACTTGACAAATTATGGAGAGATCAATTTGCTCCCATTACGTGCCACCTCCTTAGGACCCAAGAGGAGGTCCATGCTAGTAGATAGGGAAGAGGAGTAAGTCAACTGCCCTTCCTTGAAGTTCAAAAAAGTAAGACTTTGATTAAAATTAAAAGCCATTCCTCTTAAAGGTCAGATAAAAAAATGTAATGTTCTCTGAAAAATACAATTATTATTCTATGTGGTTCATTACTGTGACATCAGCATTGAGAATGTAAAATGATCACAATGTAGGAAGTAAAAGTTATGGTTTTCTGAGCAATACTACTCTAACTTCTCTGAACATTATCTCTGAATTAAACTGAATATCCACGCTCAGTATAACTTTGTCTTTGGCTTAATTTTTCCTCTTCTATATCCTCTCAACCATGCCTCCAAAATGTAAATCCAATGCAAGTGTCGGTAATGCACCAAAGAAAAGGAAATCATTTGAGGAACAAGACAGCCATTCAAATCACTGCCATCCAGTCAATTCTGACTGCCAGTAACCCTACACAGCAAAGTAGAACTGCCTCTGTGGGTTTCTGAGACTGTAGAGTTTTATATGAGTAGAAAACCTCTTCAACAAAAAAAAAAGCTCACTGAAGACAAATGGGAACATAAGCAAACATGGTGAAGAAAGTTGATGGTGCCCGGCTATCAAAAGATTTAGCATCTGGGGTCTTAAACGCTTGAAGTTAAACAAGCAATCATCTAGCAGAGAAGCAGCAAGCCTACATGGAAGAAGCACACCAGCCTGTGCGATCACGAGGAATCAACGTAACCAGGTAATAGACACCAGAAGACCCAAAACAAACAAACAAAAACATATTGTTGAAAACAAAGCAGGTTGGAGCAGAGGCCCCAAACCCATCTGTAGCCAATAGGACGTTCCCTCACAGAAGGGTCACAAGGAAGGGATGAGTCCACCAGGATGCAGAACAGCACTGTGCTCTACTGAAACATATAGATGAAACAGACAATATTCCACTGGATCTTTGAGGCTTCCTCGCCCCCCATTAGCATTGGTAGTGTTTTTTTTTGGGGGGGGGACTTCTGAGAATGAAGAGGCACCTGAAAGGACAGTTGTTTGACAACATAGAAGAGGTGAAGAAATAAAAGAGGGAGGTGCTGTCAGCCATCTGAACAGATGAGTTTGAAAAATGTTTCCAAGAATGGAGTGGCAGATTTGGAAAATATATTAAGTGTTTGAAGGTGATTAGGCTGTTTTGTTTAAAAAAAAAAAAAAAAAAGTAAATACATTGTTTTGGGGGGGGGGGAATTCCAGTTTGGGGGGACTAACCCCTCATATTTTTTAAAAGAAGAAAATCAGGAATTGGATTTAAGTAACCAGCACACGGCAGCCAGGCACGTTAAGTAGAGGCATCGTCAGGGTAACGAGTGCCTAAAGGTATGCCCTACTCTGAACTGCCAGGGTGGAGGAGTGGGAGAAGGGGATGTGGAGGAATGGGAGGTGGAGGTATGGATGCACCGCCCTGCCTCATCTGGCACACCCTTGTGCTTGCATCCAGGGGCAAGTTTCCCCTCTGTGTGCTCCTTGTCAGGCCGGCTTCTCTAGAGAAGGCCAACAAGCGGCGCTTGCATGTGTGTGTTTCTAGAGATTAGTACTCATGTCGCTGCAGGGACTGACAAACTAGGAATCAGGAAGACCCTGGCTGGTGGATGCAAATACAAATAAATCCGAGGTCAGGAGTACACTGATGGTCCCTGGGGTTGGCAGGCAGTATGGAAGGAGCTCAATTAACCAGATCCAGTGGAAGTAACAAGCTTAAAAAGGAGCAGTACACACCCCCAAGACAGCTTTCTTCCAGGTGCACCCAGCCTGTGACTTAACCAAAGAGGCTGCTCGCAGAGCTGATGGTGTTATGTGAGCTCCCATCATGGAGTTGATTACACTGTGTTAGATCGAATCATAGGAGATCACTGCCAAACTACTGACAACTCTGGTCCAGCCAAGTTGACCCAAAACATATCACACCCTCCTTACTGCATCTCTAACTTCAAGAGCCTTTTTTTTTTAAAAGGAAAGCCATTGAGCATTCAGCAAACACTGGGAACCTCCTTTGTGTCTTACACAGTACTGACACTTAAGAAAATGTGAAAGGATGCACACACACACATCTGCCCATTAGCAGCTGATTGGATAGAGGGCTGGCCATATAAACTGCTTACTTCCTGAGAAAGCCAACCTCGCTTTGTGTAATAGAAAAAAATTTCACTGTGAGCATAAGGACACAGTGACAGAGTCTGACCAGATACAGGATTCTCTAGAGAAACAAAATCAGGACACTAATAATTATAGATAGATGATAGATAGATAGATAGATAGATAGATAGATAGATAGATAGATAGATAGATAGATAACATAAGAAATAAACAGTTAATTAATCTATAAAGGAGCGCAAATGGCTCAGTGCAACTCACTCCCATGAGACAGCTGTGAGACACTGGCAGTCCTTCAAGTTTTGAGGGCTGCCGGGTAGTCCTCTGTAGAGCAATTCAGGCTATCCAGCCACAGGCAGCAAACAGCAAGGCAGGTCACCAACAGTCAGCCAGATGACAGGGTCTGACAGTCCCCGGCTCAAGAGATGTAAATTCCAATGGTGTGGAGAAGCAGGTCTTGAAGGAACCTCAAATTACAGCAACACAGTCCACGGGTTAGGTGTCCCACAGGTAGTGTAGCTTGAAAATTGAGGCACAGAATAAGCAAGGCAGCCGCACACTGGTCCAATCATCAAAGAGCAAGAGACAAGAGAGGCGAGGCTCACCGAGCCATTTATCTTTCCGCCCTTCAATTAATCCCACATGTGTTCATTGGCCAGGTTGGCACAATAGACCTACCTATCACAAGGGGAGCAATTCGATAAAAGAGATGTGGTTACAACACAAGAAGACAAGGGACTGTCCAAGTCCACCCAGCTTTCTTCCTTTGGGTGAGTGCCATAGTTACCAGGGAACCCTAGTGGTGCTACCAGGGAACTGAACTATTAGGCTGCTCACTATATGGTCAATGTTCAAACCCACCTGCTGCTCCTTGACAGGAAGATGAGGCTACCTAATTCCTATGAAGGCTTACAGCCTTAGAAACTCTGAATAGGGTCACCATGAGGTGGAATCTCCTGATGGAAGTGAGGTTTGATTGTTTCTTCTCAGTCATAGTTCGGCTACAATAGAAATGCATCCTCTCACAATTGTGGAGGCTGAAAATCCAAATCAAGGTTTCAGTCACGTCCACCCCTCTCTTGTCAGTGGTCTGGGTCCTTAATGAGCCTCACATAGCACTTGTCTTCCCTGGTGTGTTTGTCTAATATCTAAACTATGTGTCAATATGCGCTTTTTATAACATAGGAGATTAGGCTTAGAACCCACCTTTGTTGGGCGTGGTCTAATGAACATAACAAAACCCTTATTCCCAAGTAGGATTTCAGTCACATATACACAGGAGTTCGGATTACAACGCATATTTCAGGGAACACAACTGGGGGGGCGGGGCGTGAAATGAAGATGAACAGTGAGTGAGGCATCTTCGTTGTGGTACCCAATGTACTATGGACAGGAAAAGAACAAATGAGTCTTCAAAGAAATAAAACCATAATGGCCCTAAAAATTGCAGAAGGCACGATTTTGCTCTCTGACTGCAGGCTCGTCATCAGGAAGCACCAGCGGCTAGACAAGGGCATCATGATTGGGAAAGTCGAGGGTCACCAAAATAAAAGCCACCCCTCAGTGAGATGGATTGATATGATAGTCAAAGCCATGCGCTCCAATTGATCAACGATCACAAAGATGCGCGAGGACCCGACATGATTTGGCTCTGTGGACACTAACCAGTCAGAGGCAACTTGATGAGAACAACAGCCATTTAACAGTGCATATGGAAACGGGATATATAACTTTTGGGAGAGATATTTTAAAATCCCAATGATCCTTAAAATAAATCGAAGGAGAAAAGTGCATTTCCAGTAGCTAAGCTAATGACCACTTTCTCCACAAAGGTGATAAGAGCAATTACACCGTAACAGAAAAGCTCTCAGTCTGGATGTTTCCTCCCGAACCGAACACTTTATCAAGCTCCATTCAAATAGTAGAAGTTTCCAATAAGCTAGAAACATACAGCTCATTTGAGAGTGAGAGGAATCTTCTACGTGGTATAAAATGCCTGTGGGAAAAAAAACCTGTTGTCCAGAGCCGATGCCCAGGTGAGAAGGCAGGTAGGAAACACCAGTGTTCCTAGCAGACTCTGTCTAGCTGATGCTCAAAGACACATTATAGGAATCAGAGCCATCAAGGGAAATTTGGACAAGCAAGGTAGTGTAACCATCCACCCCTTGGGGGCAATCAGGGGGTCCCGGGAAGTTCTCTGTGCTACACCGTGATGTGAATCTGCAAACCCCAAGAAGAGATTGGTTGTAGGGATGAGAAACTCAGTACAGAAGGATGTTGAAGATACCAGGTCCTTTTCCGAGCTCGGAGTTCAGTGTGAAGATCACCAGGCGGAGAGGAAAACCCCAAACCTCAAGCTGTGCCATCAAGTTGATGAGGACTCATCGCCATCCTATGTAGAGTTTCCAAGACTACAAATCTTTACAGGAGCAGAGGGGCCTGCTTTCCCCCGAGGACTGACTGTGGGTTGGAACTGCAGACCTTGCAGCGAGCAGCCCATCACCTCGTCCATCAGGGCTCCGTAGAGTATGGGTTAGGAAAGCTGACACGAGGACTAGGAGATAAGGAAACAGGCCAGCTCCACTGTGATGCTGCCAGGGCTGCAAAAGCCTGGTCTTGGAGCTCAGACTGTGTCCGTGGGGACGTGTCAGCGAGGGGGCCTTCAACAGACGTGGTGATATCCTGGACTGGTTTTATAGTCCTCGCTGTCAGCAAGCCTATCTGTGTGAAACCCACGAGCTTTCAGTACGGGGAGAAGGCGGAGTCCGTCACCTTGTATTTTAGGGCAAAGGCATTAAAATGACTGCGAGGACAAGGCTTTCTACTCCCGTAAAGAGTTACAGCCTCAGAAACACTCGGGGGCAGTGCTCCCCGGTCCTAGAGGGCTGCAATGCATTCAAATCAACTCGATGGCAGTGAGCTTGGCATCTTTGTTTTGTTTTAATGAAAACAATGGAGCCCTGGATTGATGGGAATGTTGAACTGCTCAGCGACAAACCAAAAGATCCATGCTTCAAATCCACCCCGAAAGAGCTGGCAGTCTACTGAATGGATAACAGTCCATGAAAACCCTGTTGGAGCGCAGTCCTACTCTGACACACATGGAGTCTCTGTGAGTTCGAATCCACCCAAAGGCAAATAAATGGCCTAGGATTCAAAGGCAGAGAAGTAATACCAGCCCGTGTTTCTTTATAGCAACATTAAAATCCCAGGGGGAATTGAAACACCATCTGTGAGTCTCTGAGGGACAAAGGCATCGCTTTAGGCCAAGCAATGTGTTGAGCAGTGAAGTGTCAGATATGGATCGGAGTCTTGTAAGAGCTTAAGAAATATAGCCCTCATTAAGTCTTTTATGAAAAAAAAACTGATGGAAAAATCTAGTCCTTCCAGGTTAAATGGAGAAATTGCTGCAAAAGGACACATTATGGGTCCTGAGCACAGAATCCACTCAGACAAATGGATGCTAAACTTTTTTGTTTTTCTTAACTGCTTGACCACTAACCAGCCCACTCAGAGGGGCCTCTGAAATAGTACCCAGCAGTCCCCTTCCAAAACCAAGACAGAGAAAACCGGACAGAACTCACCTCTCCTCTGACACGCTTCCAGGAATCAGAACTGACTGGGAGGTAGCTGTTGGATAAGCACCTTGGTATGAACCTTGGTCCATCGTTTGTATAATATAACAGGTTATGATATGATTGCTAGAATGTAGTACTGTATATGTTTTAATCTCATATGCATTTGAAAGCTGGACAATGAATGAGGCAGACCAGAGAAGAATTAATATATATGATTTCATCTTGCTTGGATCCACCATCAATGTTCCTGGAAACAGCAGTCTTAAATCTGCTGCACAAGACCTCTTCGGAGCAAGGATGGTACCTTGAAGACTGAAGTGTGCTTGACCCAAGCCATGGTCTTTCAATTGCCTCATGTGCACGTGAAAGTTGACATTGAACAAGGAAGGCCGAGGAGAAATCAATGCACTGGAACTATGGTGCTGGCAGAAAGTATTGAAAGTACTGTGGACTGCCGAAAGCACAAACCCATCTGTCTTGGAAGAAGTACAAGCAAAATGCTCCTTAGAAGCAAGAATAGCGAGACTTCATCTCACACTTTGGACATGTTGCCAGGAAAGACTGGTCCCTGGAGAAGGACATCACGCTTGTCCAAGGAGAGGGACAACAAAAAGAAGAAGCTGCTAGACAAGATGGATTGACATAGTGGCTAACCATG
>NW_022103906.1:81353117-81370472 GCF_000313985.2 Echinops telfairi | reverse complement strand
AAAAAAAGCATATTTTGTTAGGATGTATATTCATGGTCATTTTGTTGGAATATTTTCTCATCCTTATGATTTATTATTTGCCCCTTTGGTTATTTTCAATTATGTTCTAGTCCCCTCCCAATTTGAAATTTTTTTATATGCCCTGATGTCATACTGCTTATATGTTGGGCCAAGATCACAAGGTCAGCTGTTCAAAACCACCACCCACTCTGGGAAAGAAAGATGAGGATTTCTATTCCTGTAAAAAGGTATAGTCCCGGAAACCTCCAGAGGCAATTCTACCCTGTCGAGTTGCCACAAATCAGAAGCGACTCAATGGCAGTGAGTTTGGTTTGGGTTAGTGGGTTGATGCTGATGTTCGGTGACAGGGAGTTGCTTTCCATTTGCGATCCTATAGACAACAGAAGGAAACACTGCCCGGTCCTTCCCCTCTTCCCAATGGTTACATTTGAGTCCGTTGTTAACAGCCTCTGAGTCAGTTCTGCTTTTGAGCTGCCCTTCTACCCTTCTACTTTACCAAGGAGACTGGTCTCTCCTGATAACATGGCCAGAGCACAGGAGATCTTATTGGTAGCAATTTATAATTTAACTACATTTTAGCCAGCGAACGATTCTAATTTCAATGCTTTCAAGTTCATTGAGTCCTATTTGTATGGTCTGAGATATAGTCTGTCCTAGTGAATATTCCATGTTCACTCAAAAAGGTTCATGCTATCCTTATAGGGATCGTTCTGTAAAGTTGGCCAATTTGTAAGACCTCATTTTCCAAATATTCTATAGTCTTACCTTTTTTTCTGTCTTAATCAAAACCAAGCAATGGATACAAAAATCTCAAGTTACAGTTATGGGCTGTATATTTCTCCCTCTTGTCTTCTCACTTGGGGCTCCTATATTTTTCCCAGCTTACCAGTAGTCAGGTGCTTCTTTCATAATTTTATCAGGGTGTCTGACGGATGCGCAATAAAGGGACACATTATAAGTGCACAACTTGCTAACTTTTCACATACAGCTACACCAGCGAAACCCTTGTCAAAATCAAAACAAGGCACACAGGTGCCGTCCTAGAAGCATCCTTTACATCCTTCTGGAGCCGGCCTGCCCTCTTTCTCACCCATGCTCGGTATCCCACCATCTTCCTCTGGCCACGCGAGCTTGCATTTCTTAGAAATTCATCTACATGAAAACATACAGCATGTACTTATTTTATCTGAATTCTTTCAGTCTGAATAATTACTCTGAGATCCATCCTTGTTGCAATAATTTGTTCTTTCTTACAACTGAGCAGTCGTTCTTTTACAAGAGTCTATGAGTGTACTGTAATTTATTTACCGACTCCCTTGATGAACGTTTGGGGTCATTTCCAGGTTTGAGCTATCAGAGAAAACACAGCTGTAGACATTTGTGTATATGTATTTGTATGGCCTCAGACTTTCTGTTTACTTGGGTTAATAAAGGAGTGCCAAGGCTGCGGGGGCAGGGAAGGTTCAACTTGGTGAGAAACTGACAAACTTTTCCAAACTGGTTACACCATTTTACACTCTTCTTAGCAAGGGAGGATAATTCCAATGGCTCCATGTCCTGACCAACAATTAGTAGCCCGCCTTTTAATTTTTAGTCTCTGCAGTGGGTGTGTCCTGGTATCACATTTTGGTGCTAATTGCATTTTCTTAATGACTAATGTCATTAAGTATCTTTTTAAAAAATCATTTTATTAGGGGCTCATACAACTCTTATCACAATCCATACATACATCCATTGTGTCAAGCACATTTGTACATTTGTTACCCTCATCATTCTCAAAACATTTGCTTTCTACTTGAGCCATTGGTATCAGCTCCTCGTTTTTGCCCCTCCCTCCCCGCCACCCCTCATGAACCCTTGATAATTTATAAATTATTATTTTGTCATATCTTACACTGTCTGATGTCTCCATCCACTTTTCTGTTGTCCATCACCCAGGGAGGGGGTTATATGTAGATCCTTGTAATCGGTTCCTCGTTTCTATACCACCTTCCCTCCACCCTCCTGGTATCACCACTCTCACCACTGGTCCTGAGGGGTTCATCTGTCATGGATTCCCTGGGTTTCCAGTTCCCATATGTACCAGTGTACATCCTCTGGTCTATCCAGGTTTGTAAGGTAGAATTAGAATCATGATAGTGAGGGACATGGGGAGGAAGCATTTAAGAACTAGAGGAAAGTTGTGTGTTTCATGGATGCTACACTGCACCCTGACTGACTCATCTCTTCCCCGCGACCCCTCTGCAAAGGGATGTCCATTTGCCTACAGATGGGCCTTGGGCCCCCACTCCACACTCCCCCTCAATCACAATGATATGATTTTTTTGTTCTTGGTGCTTGATACCTGATCTCTTCGACATCTAGTGATCACACAGGCTGGTGTGCTTCTTCCATGTGGGCTTTGTTGTTTCTGAGCTAGATGGCTTGTTTACCTTCAAGTCTTTTAGACTCCAGATGCTATATCTTTTGACAGCCAGGCACCATCAACTTTCTTCACCACACTTGGTTATGCATACATTTGTCTTCAGTGATCGTGTTGGGAAGGTGAGCATCATGAAGTGTCAGTTTAATAAAACAAAGTGTTCTTGTATTGAGAGAGTACTTGAGTGGAGGCCCAATATCCATCTGCTACCTTAATACTAGACCTATAAATATATGCATATAGATCTATGTCACCATCGTCATATATAAATATATTTACATATGTGCATGCCTGTATTTAGGCTTCTATATATGCCCTTTGCCTCCTAATTCTTTCCTCTACTTCCTTTTACTTTCCTCTTGTGCCACTATCATGCTCAGCCTTCATTTGGGTTTCAGGAATTCCTCTCGGTCACATTACCCTTGATCAATCCCTACCAGGCCTCCCACCCCTTCCTTGCCACTGGTTTTGAATCACTCGTTGTTCCCTTGTCTCTGGGTTGGTTAACACCACTTCCTTTCCCCCACTTCCCCATCTCCCATTTCCCCCGGGAACCATTCGTCCTGTTGTTTTCTTCTCCACATTATTTATCCATCCTATCTTATCTAGATAGACCTGCAGAGATAATAATATGCACATACAAACAAGACAGCACCACACAAAGTGACACAGAAAAACAAAACCACGACAGCAACAACAACAACAAAACAATGACACACAAAATCAAAACCAAAAAACCCCACACGCCTGTAAATAGTTCACAGTCTGTTTGCTGACCTTTAGGAGTGTTTTCCAGTCGGGTCTGATGGGGTGCCACACCTGGCCCCCAAGTCGATTTTTGATACTCCCTCTGGACTTCCTTGCTCCACTCCCCTTGCTGTTCTGTTGCACGCCCTTAGTGTTTTGCCTCGGTGTGGTGGGGTCAGCTTGGGCACAGATCCCACACTGTGTCTCCAGTGTTGTCTCATGTGGGGCTATGGGTCAGTGCGAGCTGTAGAGTCTCATGGTGGGGCTGGTCATATGGTCCTCTCTGTGCATTGGCTGCTCTGAGCAGGGCTGTTGTCCTCAGGGCTTGGTGGGCCAGGGTGTGCTCCACTCCCTTCCTCCCCCTTCATTAGCTTCTGCTTCTGTCTGAGTATGGTACATTGGTTCCTTTCCCCCACCAGAAGGTCTACTGTATTCTCTGTGGCACACCCTTCCATGGTGGAGGTCAGGGACACCACCAACCACTCTACCCCTGGGTGGGTTAGTGCCCTGTTCCCCCCATGTCATCATCTCAGTTGAGAGATTTCTTTTTAACAATTAAAACATGTCTGTTAAGTATCCAGATGGACAAGTAAGAAGGAGAACTCTCTCTATTGGCAGGTGATATGACCCTGTACATAGAAAATTGTAATACTCAGCAAGGAATGGAAAGGAATGGAAAGATTTGGCAAAGTGGTAGGCTACAAGATCAACATACAAAACTCGGTTGAATTCCTTTACAGTGAGTTTAGGAACCTGAGTACCTGGCCTAAATAGACTTTCAGATGTATCTGAGAACACACAAACAGCCGAGGACTGGGTCCGCTGAAACACTAGTCACTTACGTGTATAAAAAGATGTCACCAAAAGAGTGACAGGAGAGCCCTCGGACTGGGGGCAAGCCTTGGTAGTGGCATATGGGACAAGAGACTTATCTCAAGAATGGGTTTGATAACTCATTACAATGGCCACACAGAACGCACAATTATGGGCTTAATTAGAAAAGTGAATAGTTGACAACTCAGAGGTACAATTCAAGCGAGATGCTCATGACACGGTTGTTCATTCAGGGCAGTTTCTTCTCAGACATGCTCACAGGGAGGCCTCTCTCTGGACCCCCGTCTATTGGCCTGGCCTCTGCCCTGCTCAGACAGTATTTCTGGTGCTCAGCTCCTGCCCCAGCCCCACAGGTCTCCCAGTGAAGTGCCAGAGGTACCTCACTCCCCAGGCTCCGATGTGCACTGTGGGCTGGGAAGTCCACTGCGCGGCCTCAGGCTCTGCCTCCTGGTTCTGCTGCTGCTGCTCCTCTGCCTCTCCTCTCGTGTCAAAGCAGTCTCCCCAGTCAAGGTTTCATACACAGGGATCTTGGGGCCCACAGAAAGAGTTCAACTACTGGATTGTCTCTCTTGTTCACAGGGAGATCCGCTTCACCCTCCACGCTCTGAAACGGCTCCTTTTATAGCCAGCAGATGGCAATTACTCACAGCTGAATCATATCATACCATCAGTATCTTCCCTGGCCAGAGCCATCAGGAAAGCCAAGGTAGAAGTAACAAAGCCTATGGCTGGAAGAACCATATTAAATAACTGATTACATTGCATTTTTTTTAAACTACCAAATTTACTGGTCGGATAGTGTGGTAGTTACATAACCTGGTGTCAACTTGTCTAGCCTGGCAATCAGGTTGCAGCTTGATGACCTCATTTGGAGCCGATAAGAAGGTAAATAGCTGGCTGTAGGCAGGACACTCACAGACTCCCTGAGAGATTCCTGCGGACAAGACACATGGAGCTACACTAGAGCCCAGGAGCTGGAGGAACCACATGGAGACCCATGCCAATGCAGAGATCTTCCACTGCCACTGGATCCACAAGACTTTCCACCCACTGGCCTGTGATCTTCCTGCAATTGGCATCGTTGCATGTTTTTTGTGAGTCTGAAGAGGAATTTACAGACTGGTATCAGACATACAGGCTAATATCGGACTTATGCACTGGGCTGGGATGTTTGCTCAATGTAAAATTGCTCTTTGATATAACGTTCTCTCTTATACACATATGAGTGTCTCTGGATTTTTTTTCTTTCTAGTCTACCCAGACTAACAGAGATAGAGACTGCTGGAATCCTGACACCCTTCCCCATAGCCACCCTTGAGGTCTGGAAATGAACTCACTCCCAAAGTTCAATTTTCAAACAATAGAAAAGTGTATAAAGTGAACAGTAACACTAGCAAACTATGCACACCTGAGACTAATCAACCATTTGTGAAATCTAAAAGACAGCATGTACCCAAGGGCAAAGTTTATAAGGGATAGGAAAGAAGAGAAGAAACAGGAAACAGGGAGGAAGTGGGATAAGTAATGTGCCACGGTGGGAATTCCACCCAATGAGATGAAACAAAATGTGTGTGAATTGTTGAATGGAAAACAGATGGGATCTGTAAACCTTCACCCAACTTATAATCACATGTTTTAAATTTCTTTTATAATTTCCCATGTAGCTATCACTTCGCATGTTTTTCATGCCTTTGTTTCACTATGGGTTTGATACTACGTTCCTTTCTCCTGAAGGTCTTTCTCTAACAGAGCCTCTATAGAGGAGGTAGAGAAGGTCTTGGTGACTCGAGATCTGTGGTTTCCATTTTGGAGAATCAATCTGACGGAGAAAGAAGGCTTTACAGTCTCAGACCCCCTATGGAGAAATTCTGCTGATTTTATGACCTTTAGAGCTTTTGCATGCCTGAGCACGTTTCGAGTTTTATTTCATCATGGAAATATATTTTCATCAGGTATATTATTTTTATTTACCATTAATTTTTCTGACAGGACTTGAAAGATATCATTAAGTTCGTGGCGGCTAACCAAAAGGCCAGCAGTTCGAATCCACCAGCTGCTCCACAGGAGAGAGACAGCAGCCGTTTCCTTCTACAGCTGCAGTCTTGGAAATCCCACAGGCCACTCCCTTCTGTCCTAGAGGGTCGCCTGGTGAGTCAGAACCAACCAGCGGCAATGAGGCTTTGTCTTGTTTGGCTTGGCTTGTTTCCAGTGAGAAATCTACTATCATTCTTATTTTTGGTTTTCTGCTCAGAAAGCGTCTTTTTCCTCTTGCTGCTTTTAAGAATCGTTGTTACGGTTTTGGATTTTTGTTTGTTTGCTGTGGTACAGTTTTTAGCACGGTGTTTCTTTATGATTCTTTTGTTTGAGAGTTGTTGAACGTGAAAATATGGGCTTGAACTTCTGATCAATTTTTTTTTAAGTTTAGCCCTTATTTCTTCAAATATTTTCCTTCCCATCCACCCACTTCAGGGCTCCAGTGATGCGCATTATTCCTCTCTTGAAGCACCCCTCGTTTCACTGATCCTCGGCACGCTGGGTCGTTGCTTTGTCATTCTGAGCCCAATTTTGAGTGTTTGTATTGCTGTGTCTTCCACTTGGTAACCTTTTTGCCCATGGAGTCTTGCCCGCTGTTAATCTGATTCCATATCTTTTTCATCTGATTTTTTAATTTGCATCTCTAGAAGTTCAATCTGGGTCTTTTTTATTTTTCTTGTATCTCATTATGCCCCGACTTCTCTCTGCCTCAAAGGTCAGCAAGCATTCTCTTTAAAGGCCAGGTAATCTATATTGTAGCTTCTGGGGGCTGTATGTGTTCCTGTCACCTTGTTTTTTCTTTTACAACCCTTTAAAAATGTGAAGAAAAAAAGAAACAATCGTTCTCTTTTCTCTGAGCATGCAAACAAAGGCTTCATTCGGGACTAAGCTCACAGGCAACCACCCCTGGTCTACATTCTTGAACATATGAAATATATTTACAATAAATGTCATGGTCTACTAATTTGATCATCTGTATCATTTCTGGCTCTTGCATAGTGATTGATTAATCTCTTATTATGACCATCTTTTCATGCATCTTTACATACTTTGTAATTTATGTAGATGCTGCAAGTTGTGAATTTCACCCTGTTTGGTACTTGCTACATCTTTTTGTTTCTTTATGTATGCTTTAGTTGCACTGGTATCAAGCTAAGTCACTTGTAAACAGTTGGATCCTTTCAAAGCTTATTGTTGAGGCTTATTTTTTCAATTCAGGATCAATTGTGGCCTTTAATATTATCCCTTTGAATATAGTCAAAGGGTGTATCATGTCTGTCCTGACAATGTCCAACAACATATATGTCCATGTTTCATACAGGTATCATAGCCATCAGAAACCCTGTTCATAGAACCGGAAATAAAGGCTTATAATTGAACATAGTAAACACAACAGCTTCTCATAGGTAACATCTATCTCACACCTCCTTCATATAAAGCAATTGTAATTGCCACCATATACTGGTACGTGTTACCTGTGCATGTTACATATACTGGTACATGTTACCTATGTGAAGGTACCCAGAAAAACCAGAATTTTTTTTCAAAGCTATGTATTTAATTTTTTTTCACAAAACAACCTTATCACCTTCAAAGTACTCTCCATTATATTTAATACATTTGTCAAATCTGCAATTCCATTCTTGGAAACATTTTTCAAACTCATCTGTTTGGATGGCTAACAGTACCTCCCTCATTTTTTTTCCCTTCTTCACCTCTTCTAAATCATTGTCAAATCACTGCCCTTTCATGTCACTCTTCATTCGCAGAAACAAAAAGAAGTCACATGGAGCCAGGTCAGGTGAGTCAGGTGTGTGGGGCAAGAGAGACCTGCTGTTTTGGGCCAAACACTGGTGCACTGAGATGGCTGTGTGCGCAGGTACATTGTCGAGGCAGCTAAACCTGTCTGCCACAAATCAGGCTCTTTTTTGGGTCACACACCGCTATGCAATCTTTTCAGAACCTCTAAATAAAACGCTTGATGAACACGCTGACCTGCTGGACCAAACTCCAAATGCCCTATGAGTCTACAGTTTCATCCGTTTGGGAAGTTGATGGACGTCCAGAATGAGGTCTGTCATCAATTGACATTTCACTTTTTTTGAAATGAGAAAACCATTCAGACACTGAGTTTTCCCATAGCACTGTCCGTGTAAGCTGTGTTCAACATCACAACAGTTTGTGTGGCGTTTTTCCCAAGCATGTCACAGCCGCATGCTTTGTCTTAAATCAGCCATCACAGGAAAACGAAGCTCGAGGGAAGCTGCTTTTAGCGAAAAAACTCACTGTGACCAGAGAGAACCTTCCCAGGCCACGCCACTGAGTGCACAAACTCAGAGTGAGCTACTTAGTGCTCGTCCAGTGGGAAAAATGCGTACTATGAAAGATCTGCCCAGCGGAGCTTTTTTTCTGGTGTTTTTTTTTTAGGGGGAGTACCCCCTGGGATAATGCATCTTAAGACTCATAATAAACATCTATGATACATGCTGGCTTATATGTGTATGGTTACCTACTTTCTATCATTATTTTAATATGGATTTTCCCCACTTACAAATAATAAGGTTACCATATAATGGCGTATGCCTTGCTTCACATGCAGCAGCAACCGACAGCACGCACTGTGCTGTTTTGAGAGCAACAGCAATATTTCTGCTTAATTTTCTTTTTAAAAATATTCCTGTGAAGTGTACCATGGCTCCTAAGTGCAGCAAAACCGGTGCTGTCACAACAAGAGACAAAGGAGAAGCATCAAGTTGGAAGTGAAATGAAAGGGTACTATACAACTGGAAGGTGGAAATACAGTGAAGGTCATTGCTTGCAATTAAGCCATGTCTGTCTGCTCATAAATGGTGCCTTCACACCATCTCAATCACCTAACACCCTTTTCCATAAGTCATATTCTGAACATTAAGCTGCACATACAGTGGTAGGATTCGAATAATTGAACAACGTGTTCACTGCCCTAACAACGGTCTTAAGTATTAAAAAAGATATACCTAAAGGAAACATTATTTCACACAGCAAACACTTGTATAAGAACAACAAAAGAGGTACACAAAAAATTGATTGTGCTGTAAGAGTTTTTAAATATTAGTGAAACAAGTTCAATCATACCTGACAAAAAACAATAAACTATTATTTAAGATATTTCCACATTGCTCCTTGATTGGTGACCTCACATTCAATAGTTGTTGCTTTTATCAAAGCATCATCAGCTGTATGGTTTATTCTTAATCATTTTACTGTAGGAGTAGAATCCCATTCTTTTACAGATAGGCTAATTCGATAATAGGCACTGGGTCTGATTTATTAGAAGCTGGCAACTTCTCTTCTCTAGACATACTATGTTCACCATTGAGAAACCCCTTTCCACGGCTGCTGGACTCACAGCAATTGTTTCAGCTCTTTGAACACTTTCAAGAACTGCATCATTCACTCAGAATATCCCGTGGGAATTGGGGTGAATGAAATAAATGACAGCAAACCCCCCTCTGGTTATTTGGCACTTTCTCTCTTTACATTACGTGCTTCCTAAAGTAACAAACACAGGGAATAAAAACGTATCTCATCAAAAGTATAATGAGTTTGTGAAATGAACAAAATAAATATTACGAGCATAGTTCCATCTAAGTTTTTATGCCTAGGGATGGAATGAACGTTACCATGAACACTTAGAACACGCTGTTAAACAGATGGGTATCAAAACGAGTAAGGAATGTGAATTTGTGATTTCCACATTGGGTGGCTTGCCCAGCCGCCCACCTGAGAGAGAGTCCTGATTACAAGTGCCAAGTGAACAACTGGTTCACTTAACTCCACCAAAAAAACCTAGGTATCTGCTCTGCCAAACTGGTGCAAACCAGCTGAATACCCCCACTGGGCCCATCCCTGGACTTGCCTAATGCCCTGTGCATTACAACGTTCCTCCACTCTGGGTGGTTGGGATGCAGCTTCATCGGGAATTGTTTCCGCTGGGCCTTCCAGCGGTTCTTTTCCACATGCATGTGTTGTCCTCACATGCATGTCCTGAGACTGAACCCCCGACAGACGCTTTCCACAAGCCTTTGGAAGACTCTCTTTCCAGGCAAGCATTTTTCTGTGGTCCGTAAAGTTCAGAAAAACTCACCTTTCTGTGCTAGTCTCTCCCCTTCTGAAAATCCTGACTGTCTTCTGTCTTGACCTCCCAGATTCCCAACTCCGTCTTCTGGGCCTTCGCCCCTTGTCTCATGATATGGCCTAGAAACTCTTTCCAAGTAGTCCGACAAGACAGTCATAGCGCTCACCTGGCTTCCATCCTCTACGACCAGACATCACTGTCCATTGCTGTCTGCTGCCCAGTAACTAAAACTTTTTTTTATTTTGTTTAAGCAGGAAGATCAATCTGGACCCCGTGAACCATCCTCATCAGAGGTAAGTCCTGCTCTGTGTATTGTGTGGCTGGATGAGGACCTGCGTTTGTATTTGGGATTGCCCTGCAGACCATCTCTGAAAATAAATGTGTGTGTGTGTGTTTGATTTTTCTTTTTAAAACTTAGATTGCTTGGCTGCTGGTGCTATGAGGCATTTTATTTCTTTTCTTTAATCTTTTCAACACTTAAGAAAGAGAAATATGCTACAATTTTACAAAGAGAAGTATGAGCACTCTCACAAAAGTTGGGTTCAACGATACCAAATAATTCTACCCTTCTAAATGATAGAAATAAAGGCACTGAGACAGTATGAAGGAGAGGGTAAGGCACATGAAGTATAAGGACACTAGATATTGCCACAGGCTGCTTCCCACTCTACCCTCGGCCCTCCTGGAAGCACCTAGTTTCCTTCATTATTAGAGGTGCATTAGTGGAGAAGCTTGAGATTAAATGCCTCATGGTGCTATCCTCTGTCTCCACGATAAATATGCCACGGTCTAGGGTCCTAATGGACTCACATCCTACTTGGGGAGACCAGTGCTGATGCTCCTTCTCTGCAGGGGGCAACTTGGGCAGACTCTTCCATCAGTGTTTGGGGGCTTGAGTTAGATCCTCGGTCTCAAAGAATTAGTCCCTAACTCCGATTTGACTTTGTCCCATAAAGGAACTCTGTGTGCTGTCACACTTCATTTGGTTATCAGTCCAGCCTCGGTGAAAATTCTTGAGCAAGAGCTAGATGTCAGTTTATTCATGTGTGAGGTCACTGGTTTCCCACCACCCACGTTTGAAGTACCTGCTAATTCTGGCCTTTAGCGGCTCAAGCTGATAATTAGTGGGCACTTCAAAGATCTTCAGAATCATAACATGTAAGCCGTATATGGTCATCTGATTTTCTACATCACATTTAGCCTACTGGGGGCTTGAACTAATCAGAATTAGAGATAAATTCAGGCTCTGTGCACCTTTCCCTCTCTGACTTTGTCTTAAACAAAGCTGAAAACTCCTGTTATATTGGCTATTGCTTCTGGTTTTCAGTGTTTTCAATCACCACCATCATGGTGGGTTTGGAGTTAGATACTGTCATCATTTGTTTTCTGCAGCAAGTGAATCACCAGGAAGCAGGTCTCACCCCTCGCTAGGAGCACCTGTGGCCATAGCAGCATACACCATAAAGCCGCCTCCTATGCATTGACCAGGTTCTCCTCCACATCAGTGACACCTGTCAAAACAATACTTGCCAGATCTTTTTCCAAACTTCACGGACCACAGAAAAATAAACCTACTCCGGCCAAACAGTCTAGCGTTTTCATGAAACACTAGTTGCTGCTGACTCTGTCTCATGGTGACCCGGAGTGTGTCAAAGTAGAACCCTGCGCCATACAGTTTTCATTGGCTTATTTTTTGGAAGCAGGTTGCCTACACCTTCTTTAGAGCTACCTCTGATAGACTCAAACCTCTAACCTTCCAGGTGAGCAGCCAAGTTCATTCGTCACTTTCCCCATCCAGGGACTCCTTACGTCGTCACAAAGGCCACCAAATACCTGCATGCATCTTGTCACGCTATTGTCTAGATGTGATTGCAATAGTACATGCTGTGATGTGCATCATAGATAGGAATTCCTTGACTATCACTGGATAGTAAGAGCCACAGAAGCTTTCAAGAGTGTGACCAACCTCATGAAGGTGGCCTTTTAGATGTACCCCTAGGCGGAGGAACAAGTGCAAAGCACGTGCAGCCTGATGGACCGATCTCTCCATCCTGAGGACGGGGAAGCCCAGTGGCCGAGGGCCGTGACAAACACACCCCACTAGCTCAACTGAGGAAGATGAGGAAAGCCAAGGTCTCCAAGCTTTCCAAGCACAAATTTCTGAATTCACTCCCCCACCCTTCCTTTTAGAGATAAGCTCTTGGGTCAGATCTTTTTTGGCCTTTCCGTATAGGATTTAGATGTGGTCTGCAGTAACCATCACACAAGCCTGAATGACTCTGTTCCTGCAAAGACACTCGGCCCCTTAGTCATTCAAAGGTTTCCAGCATTAAAAGCTCTGTGATTGCCCATGTGTGCATCTGCTCCCTGTAGGAGACTCTCCCAAGGTGAAGGTTCCTAGGCACCCAGACCGGGGCAGTTGTCCACATAAACCAACCTTGGTTCTGACCACCTTTCAGCTGCACTGGCCTGTACCATGAGTTAAATAAGTCTCAGCAAGATTTAGCCAAAGTAAGCTAAGAGATATTTCTAACAAAGCACTTTAACCTACAAAACTGACAACATGCTATTTTAAAGATACGTTTTCTTGCTTATTTAATGAATCCATTTATTCATCATAAGCCTATTGAGGTTCTCTTTGGTGTCAAGCTGTCTAAGGCCAGGATGAATAAGGGGCTGTTAAAGTAGTCCGAGAGAGAAATTTGGTCGCAGGTTAGGGCTGTGTCAGGGGAGTGGGTGGGTAAGACAGATAGGTAGAATACAGCCATCTCTGAGCACATATACTATGCCAGGTAGGTCCAACAACGGAATTCACAGGTTCCTGTAGAACATGAAAATGCAGGATCACTTATCCACAAAGCAGGAAATAGCCTTTTTTTACTTCTTCCTCGGTCTCCTGATCGCTCTCTTGACCTCAGCACATTTCAAAAATAATAATAAAAATCATAATCATTCAAAAACAGATTCAGCCAAGCAATGAAAGTCTTTACACCGAATGCACCTGTTACAGGAGACATGCATCACCCTGGAATGGGCCTGGCTTTCCTGTATTCATGGTGTGAGTGCAGACCCTTAGAAGAGGCCAGAGCCATGCCCTGTGACGAAAGCACCTTGACCTCACAGAACTCCCCACGGGGGGCAGAAGAGGGCAGTGGGTGTTGAATGGGGTCAGAGGACCCGGCAGCAGGGAGCCATTCCAAGGAGGTGGTAGGAGGTGGACTGCACATAAGACGAGGCTTCAAGCCCCCAGCACACATTCCACTGTCCCATCAGACTGTACTTACCAAGCATGAAGCCCATTACTCAAAATTACTCAGAATGTCAAGCCAGCACAAACTCCAGCATTCTTTTTTTCTTCTTCTTCTTTTAATCATTTTATTAGGGGGTCATACAACTCTTATCACCATCCATACATACATCAATGGTGTAAAGCACATTTGTACATTCATTGCCCTCATCATTCTCAAAACATTTCCTCTCCACTTAAGCCCCTGGCATTAGGTCCTCATTTTTCCCTCCCTTCCCATTCCCCCCTACCTCATGAACCCTTGATAATTTATAAATTATTATTTTGTTATATCTTGCCCTGTCCGACGTCTCCCTTCATCCACTTTTCTGTTGTCCATCCCCCAGGGAGGAGGTCACTTGTAGATCTTTGTAATTGGTTCCCTCTTTCCAACCCACCCTCCCTCTAACCTCCCAGTATCGCCACTCACACCACTGGTCCTGAAGGGATCATCCACCCTGGATTCCCTGTGTTTCCAGTTCCTATCTATACCAGTGTCCATCCTCTGGTCTAGCCAGATTTGTAAGGTAGAATTGGGATCATGATAGTGTGGGGGGAGGTGAGCCCCAGCATTCTTAGGAGCACGAGGCCTTCTGCGGCAGCATGGTCACATAACCATGGCTGACAAGGTCACAGACTTGGGTGACAGCACATGCAGGTGGCCAGGGGCTGATTAAACTAATGGGATTGCAGATGAGATCCCCACCCACTCCAGGAACAGGGGCCAGAACCAGAGGGAAACTCGTAGAACTCAAGCCGAGCCTTAGCAGCAAAGGGAGGTCGAAGGTGAAGTATAAACAGTGACTGCTGCTGAGTGGAAAGGGAAGGAGAGGAGCGGAACCTCCCAGAAGAGGGAAGAGCATATGCAAAGGCCCAGAGGCAGGCAAGAGAGGCCAGAGGACATCGAGGGAGCCCCAGCTTGTAACCACCATGTAGGACAGTGGGGATAGCTGAGGCTAACGAGGTAAAAACATGTTTCAAATGTTAAGACTTTTATTCTAAAAGGAAAGGAGGAAAATCATAAAACATGTCAAGATGGGAAATGATATAATCACATTTTTGCTGTACAAATAGCCCTCTGGAAATGGAATTGGAGCAGGATAACTACAGGGGCAGGAAGTCCAGCTTTGGTCCAGAAATAACTCAGGTAAGAAAGGTCCCAGTGGTCTGACAGCGAAAACTAAAGACAAAATCTGCAAAGGCAGGGCAGCATCATCTATGCAGATCTAGGAGAAAGCCCAAAACAGCACAAAGAAGGGGCACCACGCGGAACAATCAGAACCTGACGTCTATCTTGGATGGTGAGAAATGAGTAGACGATTCTGCATCAATGGGCTTCAGGCGGGGGTAAAGGAGTTCAAGGCAGCGGAAAGTGCCAAGCTATAGTTGTAAAGGGCAAGCTCTCGCCTAGGAAATATAAGTTCCATATGGCCGGGGCGTGGGGTGAAAGGAAGATTGGCAGGAGATGAGAACAGAGCAATTCGCAGACATCAGAGCATCGTGGAGTGGCCTTGCGAGGATTCAGAGATGCGCTAAAGACCCTAGGAAGCCAAGAACTTGATCAAATGTCCCTGTTCGAAAGTGAATGTGTCAGCCTTAGTCAGGAAACCAGTTCACTCACCCAGGCTGGTGAACAATTGGCTGAAACAGGTGTGAGGAGACACATTGTGAATAACGATGCTGCCCCAGGAGGTAGGGACCACTCATGGAGAAGCTATTGGAGGGGAGGGCAGGGAGAACTGGGTTTTTTCTATCCCTTCGTCTACTTGTGAGACATGCAGGCAGAGAGGTTTGGTGGAATTTGGATGTAGGCATTTGACCCGAGGTGAGAATTCTGAGCCTACCTGTGGGTTAGAGAGTTTCAGCAGCTCCTTGATAAAGTCAGATCAGCCTCACAGCTACACCCCACCGCAAGGGAGCGGCAAGCTCTCTACATAAAAGACACCATCACTCTTGGGCTTTCAATCCGATCCTGGCTTTCACGGAGGGTGGATAGACGTCAAACCAGAGGGCCTCAAAAACCCCTTCCAATGAGACTCAAGTCATCAGCCTTTTCCACCATCTAACATGAATTTTCTTCTCACCTCACAAGAAAATTCTATTTTACTTTTGTCAGTCATGCTATGACATACGAAATACGTTTCTCCTAGGACCGCAGGCTGTCATCTCAAGCTATCAGTCAGGGTTCCTCCTCCTGCGGGGACCTCCCACTTCTCTCCTCCTACGCCCAAACCCTGGCATTCTGGGTTTCCCCTCCCTTCCCTCCAAACTGCCTGCCCTCCCTTCTGCCAGCCCAGGTAATTCCCATCATACATCTCTGTGACTGATGAACAGGAAGTTAATCAGAGTGCAGTCAGCTGTACCTTCGAATCATGGCCTCATTGTGAGTTGTCTTAATTGAACCGTCTCCCTGGAAAAGATGAACTGTGGATAACACTCAGGAAGGTGTGTGCAAAGGGTAGAGAGATGAGTCTCCGAACGTGAACCTAGATCAAAGTCAGAGGACAAGGACCTTAGGTTCACCTACAACTCTCCAATCCTTCATTCCCTCCACGAATGTCACCGTGTGCCTCACACCACATGGGATGCTGAGCAGGACACGCAGGTCCCTCTCCGGGAAGGCAGATCTGTGACTGCCAGGGCCCTTACACTCCCAGCTAACTTCTATTTTGCCCTGCTTTCGCTGGAAGAAGAGCAGACTATTCAGGGGAGGTATGAGCCTGCGGCTGGCTTTCTGGAGACATGGAAGGAAGAGAGGAGAGCTAGAGGGAGGAGCCCCCGCATACAAACCCCCAGCTGGGGGAGCTGTACCCACTAGAAAGAAGCAAAGAACAGTGCCTTAGACCATGGCTGCTTCTTTACCAACCGTTTCGCTTCTTTTGCCGGATGGGGCTGTGAGGCTACATTTCCCACACTGCCATGTGTACAGGAGTGCTTTCTTTGGCCATGGAGAATATGGGCAGTAGTGACTGCTGCCCCTCCAGGCTTGGCATCTGCACTAGTGACACGGGGTACAGAGGCGTGCTCCGAGGACTGGGGGGATGGGAGAGCCATGGGAAGGAAGGACCCTGAGCTCCTAGAGACTGGGTGGAGCAGAGCCACTGACCCAGCCTCCGGTGACCTCACGTTGGACTGTGCCATGTGAAGCCCCTGAGATTCAGGGGTTGTTTATGACAATACTTTCTGCCCCCAAATAACCCAGAGAGTATCATGGAAGGAATGGCGCATGGCCTCAGCACTCCATCAATGAGGAACTGTCAGTACGGGACTTCCACCTGGGTCAGGTTTTAACAGCAGAAGCTAAATTCAACTAAAACGGAACCCGGCTAGCGTCTGTGCTAAGAGTAATTAGCAAAGACCATCAGGTTCTGCTGATCCTTTCATCGAAAGACAAAAATCATTTGCTACCTTCTGCAAGTCTATGCACCACCATTCTAGATGCCATTTCCAGAGAGGACTCATTTAGCCTGGGCCCCCGCTATGAAATGCAACCCAGCTGATATTCAAACATGCATAAACATCGTCATTTGCTAATAGTGGCTAATGGCTTTAATCACAGAATAAAACAAATAAATAATTAACCTTAGCAGTAGAAGTGCAACTTGGATTCAAAAATAATGAATGCACTAATGGTTCTTACTGCCATTAGTATTTACATGTCAAGGTGAATATGCAGAAATGTACCCATTTGCAAGGAGCTAATCTATTCCTAAATGATCAGATGATGACTCAATTTTGAGTGTGTCTTCAAGGAGGGCAATCAGTAATGCATCCATCAAGTTATCGGTGATTTATTCATGGAAACTACAAGCAGGCATTCAAAACCATTTGTTTACTGTGCCCATTCCCATTATGTGCCAGTGGCTCTGCCAGAAGCAGGTGATGTTTTCACAC
>NW_022103906.1:81350359-81353017 GCF_000313985.2 Echinops telfairi | reverse complement strand
GGGGGGGAATGGGGCGGGCCTGGGGAAAGACCTGAATGATTTCACAGCTGTAATAAAGGAGAGGATACATAAGGTGGGCCTCAGAGGATGAAGAGAGGTTGCCAAGTAGATGTAAAGTCCAAAATATTAAAAATAGATACAAGAAACATGATGTGTCTCAGACACTACAGGTGAATCCATAGGGCTAAGAAAGGAGAAGCTCACAGGTAGTGTCAAACCGAGGCCAGAGCAGGCTGACCATAGAGGGCCTTGGATGTGTGTGGAGCATCTCCATTGTTTCTAATAGACCAAGGGCCACTAAAGGCCTCAAGGCATTAGAAATAAGGCATTAGAAATAAGATGATCCCAGCATTGAGAACTATGTTCCTATGTGTTTTAGAGCTAGTAGAAATGGGTTTCACTTGAGGAAACTTATGTTTATCTTATTTGTCTCAAATCATAAGCAATTACCCTGAAGGCTCAAATGATGGAATAATTATCAGGATTTGCTGAGAATTAGCAGAAAAAGCTGAGCTGGACAATAAATGAGTGTTCCCACCCACAGGCTGATCTGTACTTTGAACCTATTCAGTTTATTTACATATGAACAAGATTTGTGTCATAGTGTTTTGCTTTTAACAAAGGATTTGACCAAAGGAAAGGTCTTCTAGCAGATTCTTTGTCCCTTTTTCAGAGGACAATAAGGCAGACATCTTTAGTTGCTCTCCGTGGGGTCCATGCCCGCTTCTTCCAAGCTAGGAGAGCCGTGATTTTGCTCCAGTGTCCAGCCCTCCTCCACCAGACTTGGGTCAATCATGAGTGGTAAAAGCCAATCATGGGGGACCCACTCCTCTGGTTGTCAATTTGTTTAGATAAAATTCGGGTCAATGAGATCTACATATAAGATGCAAAATAAGATCTGCTGGGGCTTCTGGGAAAGTTTTCTTTTAAACTAAAAAGAAGGACATGCTGTCTCAGTCTTCTTCGCGATCTCGAGAAGATTCTGTAAAGCAACTTGAATGAAGGGCCATTTCTTAAAAAAAGCAGAGCGGAAAGAGGAAAAGCAGCCGCAGGCTCTATTGTATAGCTAAATTATGGAAGTAACCAACCTGGAACTACACTCCCTCCTCACTTCCCATCTAAGAAATAAAGTCCTCTGGGCTCAGTCTGTCGAGCCAGCGTTCTGAGTTATTTATGAACTACAGCATTCTCACCATCACAGGTGGTCTTGGGCAGCCCTGGTGAGCCGGTACAGGCCATTGCCACCATCTTGGTTATGAATGGCCAGCATGTCAGAATCTGTGTCCGCTGTTAAATTTTCCATCACTCCTGGCCGAGCAGACTGGGAGGAGTTGCTCAGCAGGTACAGCAAGCATCTGAGTTGCTTGTGTTCAGTGGGTCCAAACTTCAGGTCTTCACAGTTTCACAGTTACGAAGCACTCGGTCATGAATGCTTGATCGTTTGTGGGAGCATTGTCCTGGAAACAGAGGAAAGCACTTCAGATGTTTCTTCTTCTCGTTATGAATTTAGATTTCTTAGAATAAATATAATAAAGAACAATCAGGAGAGCAAAATACAATAAATGCTTAAGAGCAATTCTAGGAAAATGGCAATGCCTGCCTTGAGTTCTAAAGAAATAGTTAATAAAGGACATTGATGGAAACTTTCATTGAATCTGCAGAGGAATCAAAGAAGGCAAATGTTTAAGGAAAGTGGCAATAACTAACATTGGCAAACCTCGTGGGTAGCCCAGCAGTGTCTAATACAGAGCTTCTCTAAGCTCCGTAGGCACTCCAAGCACAATGAGGAAAACGCTGCCCCTCCACGTAGAGTCAACGTAGGGAAAGAGGTGAAGTCAAGCTGGTCGGGTGTCCACGTACGGACGTGTCACAATCCAACAGGAGCAAAACCAAGGGAAATTGTCCATGAGATGGATTGACACAACAGTCCCAGCAATGGGCTCAAACGTAGAAAGTTCATGAAGATGGGGCAAGACCAGGTAACATCTTCTCTTTTTACACATAAGGTTCTCACACGTTGGGGCCAATTTGTTGGTAATCAACTAGAACACGAAGCACATCAACTAACTGGTCAGATAATCAACCAAATGGTCAGCTACTCCAGGCTAAATTACCCTCACACTGTAGTCCTCGAAGTGACCTGTTTTAGCTGACACTTCACAGAGGTCTGGTGCGGCAGATTTCCTCCATGCAGTGTGTCAGCTGCTCTCCTGACTAGGGCCTCCAGGGAATGTTACCTAAGTCTTGGTATTTCTAATTATAGCATACGCATGTGCACCTGCATAATGAGTAAGTGAAACAAGATTAGGATTGATGAATTTGTTAGAGAAGAATATTGAATGTGCCTCGAACGGCTGGAAAACCAAACATGTCTGTCTTGCTGGAAGTACAAGCAGAATGTTCCTCATCAGCAATGATGGTGAGATGTCATCGCACCTGCTTCAGACATGTCAGCAAGTGGGACAAGGCCCTGAAGAAGGACATCATGCTCAGTGAAGTCGAGAGGAAGCAAAAAAGAGGAAGGACCTCAATGAGGGAGACTGACACAGGGGTTGCAAAAAAAAAAAAAAGTCAAACATAGGAAAGAATAGGAGGGTCGTGAACACACCCCAGGAAGTGTTTCATTCTGTGATAAATGGGTCACCATAAACTGGAAAT
>NW_022103906.1:81341467-81349533 GCF_000313985.2 Echinops telfairi | reverse complement strand
TTTACAAATTTACATGCCTGTATTTAGACCTCTATGAATATTGTTTGCCTCCTGGTTCCTTCCTCTATTTCCTTTTACTTTCCTCTTGTCCCACCATCATGTTCAGCCTACATTCAGGTTTAGTACTTCCTCCATGCTACATTGCCCTTGATTAATCCCCACTAGGCATCCTACGCCCTTCTCTTATTCCCTTATCCCTGGGTTGGTTCCCCACCACCACCCTCTTCCTTTCCCCCACCTCCCCTTCTCCCATATCCCCCCGGAATCATTGGTCCCGTTCTTTTCATCTCTCAATTGTTTATCCCACCTATCTTATCTAGATAGACATGTAGAGACATTAATAAGCACACACAAAAAAGGCAAAGCCAAACAAAACAAAAAAGGAATTCAAGACCAACAAAACAATCACCACAACAAAAAAGAAAGCCACTGTCAAAAATGGAAAAGCCTATAAATAGTTCAAGGTCTGTTTCTTGGTCGTAATGGTGTTTTCCAGTCAACTCTGATGGGGTGTCACACTCTGTCTCCAAAGTCTAATTTTGGTATTCCCTGGGGATTTCGTCACTTTGCTCCCCTTGCTGCTCTGTTGCACACCCTTAGTGTTTCGCCCCAGCCTGATGGGGTCAGATGTGCACAATGCCCACACTGTGTCTCCAGTGTTGTCCCCCACAGTGCTATGGTTTAATGAGGAATGCCGTGTCTCATGGTGGAGCCAGCCCTATGGTCGTCTTAGTGCATCATCTGCTCTGAGCAGACGGGATTGGTGGGTCAGGATGTCCTCCCCTCCTTCTCCATCCCTTTTGGTAAAAAAAAAAAAAATATTTCATTAAGAGAAAAATCCCAAGATACTTATAATAATGGAAACAAAAGAACCTAGAAAACAGAGATAGCTGGACTCTGGTTTGGAGAAATGGCCAAGGATGGAAAGAGATCACCCAAGCAAAGGTTTCCTGGCTGCCCAATGTTCCAGCAAGAAGTGGCTGGAAATGAAGACATGTGACTCTCTTGAACTCTCAGAAACCATCGGCCCATCCTGCAGTGAGAGAGAAAATGACTTAGAGTATGAATTGGATAATTATGTGGTCTCAGGAATTAGAAGCTCAAAAGAGAAAGACATGTTCAGCATAGCTGAAACTGAAAGAAAAAACAAACCAAGCCTCAAGTTGTAATCTTGAGATATTCTATGGGCAAAATATTGACGAATACAGGAAGTACCAAGAAAGAATACACAGAGTCACGGTACCAAAAAGAACAAATCGACATTCCACCATTTCAGGAGGTAGCATATGAGTAAGAACCTAAAACCAAGTATCCAAGAACTGATAGAATACCAATCAAAAGCTCGCTGCAACCTGACGGAGCTCTGGAAGCACTCGCCCATCTATAGGAGGAAATTTAAAAGACTGCTACTTGGCCAACTGACTGGAAGAGATTCATAATTGTGCCCATTCATGCTTAGAACAGTGGAGGGGCAGGGGAAACAACGAAAGCCCTCAAGGAGACGGGTTGACACAGTAATTGCGGCAATGGGCTCGGGCATCGGAACAATGGTAAGGGTGGCGCAGGACAGACAGTTTTCCTGTCTGCTGTGCATCGGTTCGACATGGGTTGGAATAGACTCAATGGGGCACAACAACAACAACAACAACGTAGTCTCAGGAAGATGTCTGCGACATGTGTTCACAGGACTTACTCCATGCGTATCTCTTTCCCACTCTCAATTTTAAGTTCACTGAGGCTAGAGACAGAGAAGGAATCCTCTCTCTGCCCCTTCCGGAAGACTCATCTGGGATCGGTGCTCAGGAAGCATCGTTTTGTTTGTTGACTTCATTTCCATCACTTCTTTCCCTTCCCAGGAACCTAGGGATTCCACTTGAGATGTATTTGTCCTGCAGGGACAGTGATATCCAAAAGGGGGTGCAGATGGCACCTCTTGACAATAGCAGAAGGGGTATCAATTCCAACTCATAGTGACCCTCCATGACACATCCCCAGGAATGTGCCCAGGGGGTGGCCAAATGACTCCAGGACCATGGCAGCTGTGTGAGTAGGCAGGCTGGTGTGCAGGGGGAGGGATGAATCGACAGCTTCATCCTCATCAGCCAGTCAGGGTGTGAACACCCTTGGGCAAAGAGGAAGTTCTCTTCCTTGGCCCATGGGAGAGGGAGGAGCTTCGATGAGTCACAGGGCAGGACTAGGAGGGACAGAAGTGCTAGGTGAGGTTCATGGTGCTGAATTCTTCAGGAGACATGGAGCTTAGGGGGTGCAGAGCCAGCTTCCTCCCCTCACAGGGGAAGGAGATGATGCCAAGAGTTCATGGTAGCAATTGTAAAAAACTGCTGGATGTGATTGAACTATGGAATGATATATCTGTATTAGCTCCCAATAAAATGGTTTCCAAAAAAAATTGTTACAACTGACATTAAGATGACACCAACTCTAGTTGGCAGGCTGTGCTGTGAAATAAATAGTTCTGTGTTAGAGTGCCTTGTCTCGTGTCAACTTGAGTGAGTTTAAAACCCCCAAAAGTGAAAATTATACTTCCATACTACCTTAGTACTCTCTAGCGCCTACTACTGTACTGACCCGTGGGATAGCCCAAGGCATAAATGGATGGTTGAATGACTGAACGAAGCTTCGGTCGACGTGGAGCTTCCCCCTTCTGTGCAGTGGCTGTATCAGGCCGTGCTTGGACCATTTTCAAAAGGAGATCACCAACGAATGTTTGTCAAGTGAAATGTCTGCTCAGCCAGTCCTCTCGGAGAGCCACCAGGTCAATCACTGTAATTAACCCCTTGCTCAGAGGCACACAATCTGTGAAAACCCAGGACAGGAAATGTGTACAGCCAGCTCGAAGCCCCTTGTCTGATAGTTTGTGTTTCCAAAAGCGTGGCAAGGGAAGAAGTGATCTCTGCTCCATCCTAAAGTTACATCAGCCAATTAAACTCAGGGGTCTTTCCTGGCTCATAAGGTCAGAAGTCAGCAAAGCCAGATTTCCAAAGTTGGAATAAATTTGAAAGAGGCAATGCCTAAAATCTCCCATGATGAAAATAGCTGAAGAATGATGTTTCAGGACTTAACTCACCCAGCGACAGTTCAGCAAGATGAGCAGTGTGTGCTGGGCAGCCGGACAGGCGGATGAGCTCATCCTCGGGCCACCCACCGTCTGACACAACCTGCTGTGGGCGAGAGAGGTGCAGGCTCTCTAGTTAGAGAGAAATGGATGTGACGTGGTTGACCCAAGGGAAAGGCTTTGTGGGATCCCTAAGGAGGCTGGTTCCTGATAAGACGTGGTTTTGAGGAGGGGGTGGGAGGAGTAGGGGTTTAAGAGAAAGGATAGAAATACAATTTGTAAAATCTTTGTATTGTGATCAAAATCCAGTACAATTTGGCAGAGTGAGGGCTTGAAATTTCATCAGTTCTAGGAACCCTGGCCAGACTGGAGGGGCAGGGGCTGGCTCTATCATGTCAGTCAGCAATAAAAGAACGGTCCTGCAGTCAGGGCTGCAGAGCCCAGCTGACCTTTCAGCCCTCAATGCATTCCTTGGAAGGGCCCGGATTCTAAAGAATGTGCTTCTCTGCGTCTCCCACCAGCTCAAACAGACACTGCTGAGGCCGACGGAGCTGCGCGTCAGTGAGATGTGTGCTTTCTCATTACCCACAGATGCTTTTCAAGACTTGCTCACCAACCCCTCCCTCCTGGCACCCTTCCCAGACACGGGGGGCTTGGCTGGGGGGCTCTGGAGGGGAACACGCTTGGAAGGAGGGTGAAAGGAAATTGCTCAGGTCCAGCTAGCCCAAGTTCTCTCTTAATATCATCTGATGAGGTTGTTAATGGGTGTGCAAGTCAAGGGGAAAGTGCTGTCCTGGCTCAGAAATCCAATGGGGTGAAAATCTGTCCTCTGACATACAGAGAGCCCCAGTCCGAATGTTGTCCAACTCATTCACTCATTCATCTCATTCATTCTTGTAGAAAATACTTTCCGAGAGAACTTCTCTTTCGCGCGATATACACAAAGGAAATAGTAGCAGCCCTGAAACCAGGCCTCAAAATACCACAAAGCAACACCTGGGATGATTTTCTGATCATGAACTGCCATGTTTTGCTAAACTCCATGATGGCCCCTTATGGGAGTAAAAGGAGGGGCTGGCAATATGGAAGGCCAGGTGTGATCTTGGCCATATTTTAGTGCTCTGGGTCATTCAAGTAATAAGTATAAATTGAGACCTGCCTATGTATCTATGAATCAGAATATATTCCTATTTAAACGGGAAATGTAGAAGTGAGGATTATGAGGCTTTCTCTCACAAGCTTCAGACATGCCATCAGGAGAAGCCGGTTCTTGGGGAAGGGCGGCGTGTTCGAGAAAGCAGAGGGTCAGCAATCCAGCGGGCGACCAACAGTGCAATGAGCTCAACCTCAGGAACACTTCTGAGAATGGCGCGGGACCAGGATCAGGCAGTGTTTCCTTCAGTTGAATAGAAGGTCCTTGTGAGTCAAAAAGCAACTTGCCTGCACCTACCAACAGCAGACTGGAACTGTGGGTTAGTAGATGAAATGTCACTTGACAGGCAAGTTTGGCAGGGAGGTCTGTCCAGAAGACTGATGATCACAAGCAAAAGTCATAAAAGATGTGTATTTATCTAGGTTGCAAATACATCCACGAATCTAATAAAGTATATTGGGGGGAAAGTCACTAGCATTTATTAAGCATCGCCAAACACTCCTTGGGAAAAAAATGAGTCCTTGGGCCCAAAGAATCAAGGGGGCACCAAAGTCAATTGTCATAATGTAGTCAACAAAGGCAATGTTCTCTGTCTTACCATGGGGTTCTTCGGAGCTTGAGAGCACCACTGAGGAGCAATTACTGGGCTCTCATGGTCCCCAACAAAGAAGAGTGAAGAAAATGAAAGACGCATGTCAACAATCAGCCCAACGGATGATCGCACAACTCCAACCTCAGCCTCCGTGACCTTGAGGTGGTGCCCAGGTATTACTACTAACTGTTCTAAAGGGGTTATCATTCGAAGGTCCTGGATAGAGCAGGAGAAGAATGTGGAGCAAAACTTAAAATCATTATAAAAACAAAGCAAACCAAAGAAAACCAGACGTATCGGTTGGGTAGACACTACATGAACCCCTGAGTCTATGTCCCTGAGACACCCTTAATGACCGGAATTGACCCCACCCTGGTGGCTCAATTTTCAGCCCAACAATATGGAGAACAAGAAGAGTGAAGAAGTAGGTGCTGTTTAAAACAATCAACCATTTGAAATCATAGGGCAGCATTGACCCAGGGCCAAAGTTCAGAACTGCTGAGAAGAAACAGAAAACACAGGGAGTCAAGTGAGATAAGCGATGAGACATTGCAGGAATTTCAAAGACGTGGAGAACAAAATGTACATGAATTGCCACATGACAAACTTATTGACTCTGTACATCTTCACCCAATGTACAAATTGGAGAGGAAAAAATAGAAAGAAAGAAAAAAAAAAGCTATTTCAAATCTGCTAGACACAACAAAATCTTCCGAGGAACTTTATTGGTGAACATTTCTTTTAATGGCTCCATTAAAGCCGGGCATTTTCATTGTAATCATGGTGATCCTTTTTGCTATGAACTTTCCAATATTCAGTCACTAGATAAAAAATAAATCTCCAGGTGATTCGCCAAGTGATTTCTACCCTGGTGTCAAAATTATCAATAAAACTAAAGTGTAGGAAAGTAGTGCAACTAGGTAGATTGTCTTAGAGGTCATTATTCTCCTTAGTAGCATCATTCACTATGGGCAAACCCAATGGGCATTCCATTTTGTGGTCTCTAAATGATTTCACCATCATTTGCATTTTTAATGTAATAATAATAGCTCACAATATAGTAGGCATTCCCACAATAGCTTATATGACTTTTGAGGCAGACGCCCTATAGTCTGGGGTTTTTGGTAAGAGAATTTTGGATAAAGGTTTATGACCAGACTTACTCAGTTCTTCACATGCATTCACATACCTATAAGAAAAAGCGAGCGATTTTCAGTGAGAACTGTAAGGATATCAGAAATACATAGTCCTGAAAAGGATATCCAACAATGAACTTAATCCCGATCCTACCTTCTGATAACTCCCCACTCAAATCAGGTCACCAAGCCAGGTTGCCTAAACTGCAATATTAAGAGGTGTAAGACGGTAATATAAGTTAAGATATTAATATCAGAGTTTAGGAAATCCGGGTTGGTGACTGAAACCTTTAGTGTCTCACCCTAGAAAACTTCAGCAATCGATTAAATTTGAAAATGGTAGTTGCCAAACCAATAAGAATCCGTGGGTGGTGCCAAGAGCTAAGCTCTTGATTTCTAACTGAAAAGTTGGTAGTTCGAACCCTCCGAGTTGCCTTGGACAAAGAGCCCGACAGTCTTCAATGAAGAGCCTCTGGTGCCCTTTTACTTTACATCCACGGGTCCCCAAGGGTCAAAATCAACTTGACAGCGACTGGTGTTGAAGCCAAACCCAATAATCCGGGGTTGTATTTATTTGTTCCTCTGTTAGTTTTTACTGCTGGTGCTCATGGAAACGTTAACATGCTAATGCACACTGTGAAATCCAAGATGGGAATGGATTATGCACTATTTTCAAAACTTAATTGCCCACAAAATCCTTTCTGTAAGGAGCTAACAGTCTTCTGGGGGAAGATTGCTGTAGAGGAGGATTACTTTGTAGGAGGCATAAATATTTTAAGACTCATTTTGGCCCCTGTGGAAATTTCTTTGACCCGCCCATGTAAAAATCATTACTCACTCCATTGTTCCCACGCAATCCTCTGAATACAATACATAAAATCCCACATATTTTTATGTCTTACATATACCATGTCTTGTTAGATGCTACCAAATTGACCCCCCATTTATGATAACCCCATGCATTAAAAAAAAATTCTCTATCATCAGTGGGGGATAGGAGCATGGTGATCCCCCGAGTTGTCACTGCCTGATTTTCCAAAGTGGGTGACCAAGCACTTCTTCCTAGTCCATCTTAGTCTGCAAACTCCACCGAAACCAGTTCAACATAAGGGCAACCTGCACACCTCCAGTTACAGAGGGGTGTCGGCTGCTCCGGAGGTGCATTGGTCAAGAATTAAACCTAGGTCACCCATGTGGAAGATAGAAGTTCTACCACCGAGCCACCCAATACCTCGCATATACCTGACTACTTATGTATCTGCATGTGTATATGGCTATGCACAGATCTGTGGCTACTTCTGGAATGTGATCTCCTCCCAGCTACAAACTGTGAATCATTCAACTTATGTGTCCCCAGTGCTTGGTGCATAATCATTATCATAAATCTCTGTGGAATGTTTGAATGAATGAATGCTACCATAAAAGAATAGCTTGCGTGAAGTCACAGATCCAGGGTCAACAGTGACCAATTCATTCTGCCACAAGAATCTGCATCTGAGTATTAATGTACGTGTTGGATGACACACAGGTGGCCTGAAATAGTCTTTGTCAGGTTCCATGCAACCAACTAACCTTTCTGATTATGTTCAGGACCCCTTATGACCTTGCACCAGCCACTCCTTTCCCACACACAACACCTCAGCCACACAGCACAACTCCGCCTTCTTAAATCTGACAGACATTTTCCTACCTCTGATCATTTTCTGTCCCGTCCTCTCCAACCTCAATCTTTTGACACATGGTCGCCCAAATGCAATTCACTGCCATCGAGTCAATGCTGCATCAGAGCAGCCTCAGAGGGAAGAGTAGAACTAGCTCTTTGGGTTTCTAAAACTTCAAATCTTAGCAGGTGTCAATAGCCTCATCTTTCCCCCATGGTGTTGGATTTGAACCACTGACATTGTAGTTAGCACCTCAGTGCATAGCCCACTCTGCCACGAGGGCCCCTTCAAAGTCAGCTAAGTTTAGATATTGTGCAAAGCACTGTGGTTCAAAGATGAGATCTAGCTAGATAAGATAGACTGGATGAATAGTCTGGAGGAGAAAACAACGGGACCAATGGTTCCGGGGGGACACGGGAGAGGGGGAGGCGGGGTAAGGAGGTGGTGCTGA
>NW_022103906.1:81306305-81340040 GCF_000313985.2 Echinops telfairi | reverse complement strand
ACATATGTGCTTGACACAATGGATGGATGGATGGATTGTGATAAGAATTGTACAAGCCCCCAATAAAATGTTTCAAAAAAGAAAGGCACAGGAAAAAAAAAAAAAGATGAATAAGTCTCGGGTGCTGCTCTCAGAGGTGTCTCCTGGGGGCACAGTGGTTAGGGGTTGGACCACTAAAGGCAAGTCGGCAGTTTAAAAACACCAGCTGCTCCATGGAGGAAAGATGGGGCTTTCTACTCCCCAAAAGTTCCAATCTCAGAAACTCACAAGGAGAGTTTGACGCTGTTTTGCAGGGTCACAAAAGTCAGACTCAACTCAATGGCAGTAGTTTAGTAGTAGTAGGGGGTTGGCTGTGCTCAAGTTCACAGTGGCCACATAGACAGATCGAGTTGAAGGTACCATGTCAGAGCTAACTATAAGAAACTGTGTCAGTTCCGCAAAAACACTGGATAAGGCTTTCTGGAATTGGGGCTATAATTAAGGCTGGATCATTCCTTGAATTACTACATGTTTACTAGTGGTTGCAGTTATTGTTCAATGCAGGCAAGAATCACTCTCTTTACTTCTCATTTCCATGGAACACAAACATAGGGATTATCCTCTAAAGATACCAGGCATCCTCAACCATGCATCTAATAGGATGAGGTCTACCTAATACTGTTCTACACATAATGGTTGCTGGAGATTAGGGAGGAATGAAGGATAAAGCAACTTACCAGGCGTGGTGGTGGTGGTGGTGATAGTGGATAGGTGATAGTGATAGTGGATAATGGATAGTGGTGAGAGTGGATAGTGGATAGTGGACCCTTCAGGTCTCTTGGGGGGAAATAGTCTAGTGCATGCCTAGCTAGTAATAGCACAATGTTTTTTCTCCCATGAGACTGTATGGTATTCTCAGAGATTCTGAAGGAAAGGATAGAAAAATAATGGAATTTGGCCTTAACTGAAATGACACAAGTGGAGGGTTTTAACAAACAGAAATGTATTCTCTCACAGTTTAGGAGGTTAGAAATCTGAATTCAGGGTGCTAGTTCAAAAACAAGGCTTTCTTTCTCCCTGTTGACTCTTAGGGAAGGTCCTTGTCAATAATTCTTCCTGGGGTCAAGGAGGTTCTCAGCATAGGGACCCCAGATCCAAAGAACTGGCTCCACTCTTAGCTTTTCCTTCTTGATGACAGGAGGTTCCTCTGCCCTCTGCTTGCTTGTCTGATCTCTTTTATATCTCAAAAGAGAGAGACTGACTCAAGATCCAACCTATTCCTGTGGATGGCATCCTGCCTCCTAACATAACCACAGCAAATCTTGCCTCATTCACATCGTAAACCTGAGGATTTACAATAGGTAAGATAATCCCATCAGATCACTAAATGGAGGATAATTCCAGAACCCTGAGTATCATAGCCCAGCCAAGTTGACACACATGTTGAGGGGACCCCATTCAATCCATAATAGGTCCCCCAAACTCCTACCGGTGTGCATGCCTCTAGCCCCTTACCTGAGCCATTCTTTGGTATCATCTCCCCTAAAATGAAAATCGAACCTCTTCTTACTAAGAGATTGCCTCTGAATCCCTTACAACTTTTGCTTACACTCTTAAAAATTTTACTTCATTCACTTGCCATACAGAATTGGCATTTAAAATGGATGGCACTTAGACAACTGCTGTCACAGGGTGACCGTGACATTATTGTTACGCACACCTGAGTTGTTCCTAGTGACTGCGTTGCCCATTGAGTGGTTTCCCATGCATCATAACCTTATTGCACAGAGTAGAAATTCCCTGAAGGGTATCCAAGACATCAAGCTTGATGGAAGCAGATTCCCACCACTTTGTCTTGTGGTGCACCCATAGATTTGAGCCACCAACCTTTTGGTTAGTGGGCAACACTTAACCACTGCACCACCATCACAAGCTTTCACCTCTTCGTCAACAAGTCATTTCAGGACCATTTAAGAAAATAATATGAGTTCTGAATTGGAAGAGCCTTTCTGCTGACATCGCCTTACTTCTGGAAGGATCAAGAAAGTGATCTTCCACAGGAGTATGGGTCTAATAAATGCGTACGGGGGTCTGAGGCTAAATCCAGGATCAGCCTTGTGGCGCTCTCAGGAGAAATCCTCCTTCTCAGTGCTCTTGTATGTGGAGCCCTAGGAGGCATGGCGGTTACGCATGGGGCTGCGAACCTCCAGGTCTACAGTTTGAAGCCTGTCACTCCTGGAAGAGTTACAGGTTCAGAAGGGCACTCCCAGCGTCAGTTAACAACCCTGGAGGACAGTGTAAAACTGCTCCCAAACTTGAAAATCTTTACAGGAGTTGACAGCCTCACTGTCCTCCCTCAGCAGAGAATCACAGTCACCAGCATTTCTGAGTCCAACACCCAGTCAGGGGAGCCAGTCTCCTGTGAAGACAATTTGGAGATGCTGTAACCAACCATTTTCTTACACTTTTTTTTATTTTACTATATTCATCAGTGCCTACGTAAGCTGGAAAGTGCTCCTAAATCAGTGAAAAAGTAGACTTCTAAGCCACAGAGCATTGGTGGTCATACGTTGAGTAGCAGTACTTTTTCTTTCTCGATGAACCAAATGTTGTCATGTCAATTCCAAACTCATGAGTGAGCCCTCATGTATGTCAGCGCCGAACTGCTCTGAACGGTTTTCAGCGGCTGAGTTTTCAGGTTGCCAGACCTTTCTTCTGTGTCCCTCTGGGTAAACGCAAACCTCCCACCTTTCAATTAGCAGCAGTCATGTGTACTGACTGCATGACCCAGAAATTCCTTTTCTGTAGTAAAGGCATGTAAAATAATGCTGCATCTGAAGATCAAGCCCATTTCCGATGCTTTCAAATGCGAAGGTTGTTTATCCCATTTCCCCACTGCTCCTGACTGTAATTAAGCTCTCTCTTTATTCGTGGAGTCTAAACTTTCTCTAGCCCATTAACGACCCACCTGAGCTCCCAAAATATGTCTGTGTTCCTTATGTTCCCTGGAAGGGAACAGCAACATGTGAAAAGGAAAAAATAAAATTAATATGTAATGCTGGCCTGTTATCCTCACGTCTGGTGTGAGAAATTTTTTAGAAAGTGACTGCACTGCTCTGCAGGTAGCTGTGTTGATGGAATAGGTCTCGTTCTGTGCACCAAATGTGCTCTTGGAGAAGGCGTGTTTAATGCACACTTTTTAAGTTCAGCTTAAAGTCTCTCTCTCTCTCTTACACACACACACACACACACACACACACAGAGTTAAGCTTGAGAAGGCTACAGGTGAGATCACACAACTAGTTGGAAGGAGAGCTCAGGTCTGCGTGCTGAGTCTCCTGACCCGAGTGCCCATCCCCAGGCTTCGGAAGGATAATTATCTGTTTAGATTTACAAACCTAGAAAAACCGAGAACTCTTTCCATATTACCGCTTGGACACAGGGCAAGCCAGTGTTACTGACAAGTATGTAATTCATAGATCCACAAGCTTTGCTATAGGCGTTTGTGTCGAGAAATAGGAAAGTGAAAACCAGATACCGGGCCTGGAGGAGGGGATTGCAATTGATGGGGTTTTAAAAATGAGGAAATAGTCCGGTTCTGAGTTACCGGCGTTCGTTCAGGCGCAGGATCCTCAGTGTTCACCCGGGAGGATTTTCTCCTCCTGTCCTTCTGAACATCTTAATGGGTTTGAATGGATTCACTGAGCCATGCCACTGAAGGAAAGGATCATGTCAGGCCCCCATATTTACAGCCATGCACTTGGGGGACAGACCTAAATACACTTCCGAACCGCTACGTTGGAATGTGCTCCCATTGCAAAAAGGCCATCACTGGACAAAGCTTCCTTTCTAAGTGCCTACGTCTTGCCCAGGGACCCACCACAAAGAACACAGAAAAATGAAATCTACCAGGTGGCCTGGGGTGGGGGCCACTTTCACACCTAAGTATAAGGAAAACCACTCTATTATGTCAAAGGGATCGGCCTTTGTCCTTGGGACCAGTGAGTGGCTGGCGTGCCAACACTCTGCCATGAACACCTTCACCGTGGTGGGCAAATGGAGACAGGTTGGCCAAGAGACAGGAAGGACCCAGAAGAAGATTATATTCATTGGTGCACCTAGCACCCCTGTGGGAGCCAAAATGACTGCCCACTCCCACACCAGCTCTGCCTGGCAGCTAGGTATCGCAACAGTCATCACCAGGCACGCTTACCCCTGCCAGAGCCATTCGATTCAGGGGCGAGCTCCCTTCCCTACGCTCCCTGCTCCACCATTTTCTAGGCCTGGATTGCTACCTGGTCTTCCTTTCTGGTCAAAGCAGGTAAGAAGCAGAGGCAGACCATGAGAGAAGTGGAAAGCAAAGGGCATGTGTCCCTAGAATAGCAGTTCTCAACCTGTGGGTCGCGACCCCTGTGGGGGTTGAAGGACCCTTTCGCAGAGGTCGCCCGATTCATCACAGTAGCAAAATGACAGCGAGGAAGTAGCAACGAAAATCATTTTATGGTTGGGGGGTCATCACTACCCAAGGAACCATATGAAAGGGTCGCGGCACGATAAGAGCCACTGCTCTAGGCTAACGCAACCCCTTACATGAAGAAACCACCACACAGGAAACCCGAAATGAGGATCATTATGTAACTTGCAAGTCAGGCCAAGGGTCTGGCTAGTCTATGATGCCTTGAACTACAAAGCAGAGTGAGGGCCCAGCCCGTAAACACTTCACTCACTGAAAAAGGGTACCAGTTAGAGCCAGGTCAGAGGCGCTGCGGAAGGCAGGCCTGCGGAGGTGCTCCGAACAGTCGCAGCTTTGAAAACCCCATGGGGCAGCTCCGCTCTGCACATGTGGGGCCACCGCAAGGCAGAGCCAACTCTCGACAGCAGCAAAAGACCACACACACTACTTCAAACCCCCCCTCCCCCCACCCAGCCTTCTGCTCTCTGTGCAGAGATTCACTCAATAACTTTCGGGCTCTTGGAACAGGAGGGGAGCATCCTTCTCCACGGGAGAAGACAGAGGCCAGTGATCTCGTGGAGGAGGAATCCTGTGGGCCCAGGACCCTAGGGCGTAGTGAGGCATTCTCCCCAAGACCACACCTATGCTCTCTCGCTCTCTCTCTCTCTGATTTCCACCAGCTGGGAACACGTCACTCTCTCACCTGCCCCAGAATAGGAGTTGAGCTCCCACCATTCAGGAGGCTTGCTCTAATCCCACCTTACCAACTCCAGCGGAAGGGACAGGGAGATGGGGAGGATCCAAGGCCCCAAATCAGCTGAGCAAACCTTTCTCTGCTGTCTTTCTGGACAATTGTGTGGGTCCCCTAAGTCTACAGCCATTGCTTTTCACCCTTGATGAACCTCAGAGAAGTTCTTGGCTCAAGCGCCACTTTCCAACTAAGTTTTCCCAGCTGAGAACTCAGCCTTCTCATAGATCTCTACGCTAGAAAGACCCTGTGTTAGTGCTGGCAGAAGAGTGAGTGAGGCTCAGCTGTCACATTCCTGGCTTCCAGGTTTGCCTGAAGAGCATCCCACAACTGCAAGACAGAGTCCCATCATTGTTCTTTGGTCTGAGACCAAGCTATCAGGCAATACACTTCCTGCTAGAATGCTGGATTTTTCCAGCGTAGAGTTACTTATTCATGAAGTTGTTCAGACCTAAATACTACACAAGCTTTTTCAGTTCCATACCGCCCTTAATAATCTATCATTGGAATTATACTTTTGATTCCCAATTATGAGCTAAGATTTACCTCCGGGGCCCTGATATTGTCTTAGTGAATGCAGAGTTAAGCCCAGCACAAAGGCAATAAAAGAGGCTTCAAAAATGCCTTGGCACCACCTTGCAGCTCTCGTCTTATTTAAAACAACTATTCATTTTCATGACTGTTCAAGTTTATTTCCACAAACTGCATTTTACAGAAGCCCCAAGGTTTCATGTACAATTCATTCCCTTCACAAAGGAACTGCGTTTCAGACCCAGAGTGGTCATGCTGGTCTCTGCGATCTCTGAGCTTTTGTCTCTTGCGTTGCCGTTGCCTTTTTAACACTGCAATTAAGCTCTGCAGAAAAACCTATAATGCAAACCAAATAAATCCTGCCCTTCATACAATTATCTATGGTATGTGGTAAGGGAAAAAAAGGGGGAGGGGATCTGGGCTTTGTTCATCTTAAAATAATACGTTTGGCAGCCACTTCACTTAATAAACTCCTTTCAAGGAAGTCGTAAAGTCCAATCAATAATGGAGAAACGCTACCACGTTTCTGGGGAGGAACAGGCCAGCACCCCTCACCAGAGTCCTGCTCCCAGGGCCAAACTCAAGATGCTGCTCAGCATCTGGTCCTTTGCGAACCAGACCTGAAACATTAACTTTGTCTCTAAGTGTGTCTCTCTGGGTCTCATGATGCTAGCCATTGCCTTTTGCAGAATCTAATTTTATATGTTGAGGCAATGCCAAGAGCACTGAAGACCCTCATGTGCTATATAGCCCTGCCCTGGACCTCATTCGTTCCCGGATGCTTTTTCTCTACCACCCATTATAGATGAGGGTACCCCAAGAAGTATGACTACAAGATCACCGAAACCTGGGTGAAGCAAAAATACAAAAAAAAATGTGAGCGATTGTTTCTCGACATATCTTCCGTCGAGATCTGGGCACTTCTGAAGACGTCGCTTCCACCGTACTGAAAACTCAAAACCTTCCAGCCATCCAGTTGATGCCAACTCCATAAGACATGGTAGAACCACCACTGTGGGTTTCTGAGACTGTAACTCTTTACAGGAGTAGAAAGCCCCCTTCCCCCCTACCCCCCCACCCCCAGGAGTGGATGGTGGTTTCGAACTGCGGACCCTAAAGATCACAGGCCAATGCATCAGTGCCACGCTACCTCTCTAACTCTTCCTGATAGAATTCTTTTATTTATGAAATGGTAAAAGAGAGGTTTTAGCATCCTCAAGGGACTCAAATCCTGTTGTTTCCAAATGCCCTTTGAGTTGGGGGCACAAAGGAGGTCTGAAGGGGTAAAAGCAGGACTGGCAGGGGGTGGGGCCAAGGTTCCCAAGGAAATGCTCATGGGACAGTCCTCGAGATGCCTTGAAGAATGAACAGGTAGATTGTCGTGATGGAAACAAATATTCCTCCGTCCAACTTTCCTGGCTTTTTTCTCGCCGAAACTGTTTTCCTTTAAAAACAAATTCTTCATAAGAGAAGCCCCCATGATTGTCCTGTGTGTTCTTCAAGAAAATCTATTAAGATGTCCCCTTTTGAATCCCAAGAAGACGGTCATCATGCCCTGCAGGGCGGACCTTTCAGCTTTGAATTTAAGTGGCCCAGCAGATCTCGTTGGAAAGCACTATTCAGATTGAACTTTTTTTTTAAGAAACGAATACAAATTTTACTACCGGGTAATGTGTCTATAGCCATCCACCAATTGCAAAGATATGTCTAAATATATTGTGTTTGGAATAAACTCACAGATGTTTGATCTGGAAGCCCACTAGCAATACTTTTTTTACTTTTCCTCTTACGTGGGCTGGCATTCATCTACTCCCTTCACGGGTGCCCACTGAGAGCCTACCATGCTTTCACTCTGACACATAGGTACCTAACCCCAAGAACTTTCTCTGTGGCTGCCTGGCCCAGCCCCCATCAAGAGATGATGTTTCCCACGTGTGACGGCCTTGAAAAACTACTGAAGAAAGCTCACGGCTGGGCCAACCCCTCAGATGGATCCACTTCCTCCATCTTTGTAGCCACTGATGAGAATCCTCATCACCTCTAACCTAGACGGTTCCAAAGCCGTCAACATTTCTGCTGCCTCCAAGTTCTACTCCCTCCAACCCCAAGGGCACTCAGACTGCTCTGAAACACACACGGATTACACCATTCACCCTGCTGTGGACCCCCATGTACAGACCCTTTCACTGACTTTCAGGAGTCTAGTCTCCTTGTCAAACTCAATATCTTCCGACATCGTCCATTGTATATATTACGTGAAACAAGCTGGATACGCACTGGTCCCCACAAGTAGCCTGGACTTCTGGTCTCTATGGCTTTCCCGATGCTGCTTCTCAGTGACTTGTAAGACCAAGTCAGCCTCTCTTCGTTTACATCCCAGAAGTTTCGCCTTCCCCATGTGAACCCCGTGAAACCCTAACATAGGTCACTTTGAGCTCGGACTTTCTTTCACCAGCAAACAACAAACCCGCCAGGACCTCTCTTGCTCCCTGCCACTTCCCACTTAGCTGGCACATGAATTGGAATGCTCCTTGAGGGCAGAAACCACATGCTATTAATCGTTGTGTTTCTACTGCCTAGGAAAGTAGCTTGCATTTAATAGGTATTAACTATATATGTGTTGGCATGATAACTGAATGAAACACTTCCTTGGAGTTTTATAAAGGAATTCAGAGAGGGAAGGAAAGAGGGAAGTTTGTATAAATTTGATCTCAGGCAGGTTGAGTACTTTATCACCTGGAGATAGGCAGCCATCATTTAAGTCTCAGATTAACTACTATTTACACTAAGTGAGAAGGGGTCTTCTGTTACCCCGACACTAGGTTCCATTCCTATAGTGTGTGATCTCACACACCCTTGCTCACACATTTGCCGTGGGGGGTGGGGGGTGGGGGTGTGGGGGGAGGCAATGTGGTTGGAGTAGTCTTCCCTGCTCTTGGTTTTCCCTCGGCCAACCTCAGACTCCTGGTCTCTCTCTGTCCCTCATACTCTTAACTAGGAAGGGGTTACTCTGAGTCATTGAGCTTGAAATCAGAACCTGGGCCTTGGTTTCGTGGTTTCTTGTTTTGATTTCCCATTTGCCTTCTTCTTCTCTCTCTCAGGTGGCTTGCCTCTTGGGTGGGAAAGAGGAAAGTTATTACTGGGTACTTCCTAAAAACCCCAGCTGCATTTTTATAATGAATACGACGTATGCAAGCATCAGTCTTCCACTCTGAGCCTTCGACGCTGTGAGGACATGTTCACCTTTGTCCTTTTGTTGTGTGTCCCGGGGCCTACCTTCAATCATGACCAAGGAGCAGTGGGAGCTAACCCACCAGTTGAAGGTCACACCTCAATTAATGTCCGCTTAAAGGAGTCATTAGCGATTAAAGCTACCGCAACGATAACAAAGTAGAAAAAGAAAAGGAGAAAGGGAAGAAGTTGTATAAGACAGAGACCGGAGAGGAAGGGAAGGAAGAAAAGGAAAATCAAGAAGGGATGGTCGAACGTGTTTTCTCTCGACTACGGAAAAGAAGACAATGGTACATCTGGCTACCTCTCTAGCCACGCTCAGAGAGCTCACTGGCAATAACAACAAAAGTGGTTCTACGTGCAGACCAGGTCCTTGATGAGAGGGGACTCTCCTCACCCCGTCTCCTGCCTCCCCTGCCTCTACCTTTGGCCTTCAGTTGGTTCATCTGAAAACTGAGCAACCCTTTCCTGCTCCCCTGCCAGTGGGGTGACCCTTTCCTGCTCCCCTGCCAGTGGGGTGCTGGGACAGGGAACTTTCTTGGGCGCATGTGAGGGTGCTTTGCAATGGATAATGTCTCGCCGAGGAGAAGAATTATTCATGTCCGAAGCTGCTTCCAGAACTCCAGCTCTTGGAGTAAACTGGGCTCATTCCCATCCCTTCGCCCTGGGAAGGTCCCATCCAGGAAGCTTCAAGAACAGCCACCTTTTAAAAAACAAACAAACAAACAAAAAACACCAAGAAATAAAACATCTGCTTCCTCACCACATACCTTCCGCAGACCCACCCTGATCATCTTCCCTCGGGCCCCCCTTACTGTTCAATTCTCATTATCCTTCCGCTAATCTAGTCGAGCGAGGCACTTGATCAAACCTATTGGTTCTGTAATTCACCCAAACGAATCAAAAGCTGAGACATTTATGACTGTCCCGGGATATATATCTCTGTGATACATCTCCTCGGTACGTTCAGTGGCTGTCCCTGGAGTCTAGACACTTCTCATTTCAAAGCATGCTGAAAGGAGGAAGCCGAGTCCCCTGGTGAGGATCTTGCCTTCTGGGACCCCACCTGCCTGCTTCCAACAGCAGAAGAAAAGGACACAAGCGCCCTCAAAATAGCAATCAGGTAAGTTAAGGTGAATTACTCTTTACTAATTTGATCTACAGATGAATGTGTCTCGTTAAGGAGCACTCACTGTTGAATAGTCCCTGCATCGACAGAGGGGTAGATGTTTTAAAAATAAAATACAGCTCTATTGCTAAGAAATATGTCATCTTGTTTATATCCAAGTTACATCAACCATAGAATCGCCTTTAAATGTTTACAGCTGCAACATATATTGGCAATTATCATTAACCTTAAACTGTCCTCCCTGTGCTTCTGGTGATGGGAATGCCTGGTCACAGAGCCCCTCCTCAAGCCAGGTGAGAGTAGACTAAAGAAAAGAATAGAAGCCCAACTCCCCATCCCTATTAAGAACATGGAAATTCTCTGTGTAGCTCAGCAGCCCAGCCACAACTATAGCCCCAGAACCTCAGATGACCCAGCCCGTTGTTGTTGTTGTTGTTGTTGTTGTTGTTGTTGTTGTTGTTGTTGGGTGAAACCAAGTTGGTTCTGCCTCACAGAAATGTTACGTACAATAGAATGCAACAATGAATAGGATCTGGTCCTGTGCCATCCTCCCAGCGTTGCTGTTTCCACCCATTGTTGCTGCCACTGTAGCAGTCCATCCCTTGGAGGACGGACCTCATGTTCATGGATCCTCTACTTCACCAACATCACCTCCTTTTCTAGGGACTGGTCCTGCCTGAGAACATGCCCCAATCTCACCGCCATCGCTTCTCAGGAACCTTCTGGCTGTCCTTCCTCCAGGACAGATTTGGTTTTTCTTCTGACAGTCCACAGACTTTTCAATACTCTTCATCAGCACCACAACTCAAAGGCGTCAATTCTCCAGTTTTCCTGATTCTTTGTCCAATTGTCACATGTATATGAAGTGATTGGAAAATACTGTGTTTGGGGTCAGGTGCACCTTATGACTCAGACCACCTGTTTGCAATTTAATATATTAGAGAGATCTTGTGTGCCACTTTTGCACATTGCGACACCGATGTGATTTCTTGAGTTTCCATGAGCACGGACTGTGTATCCAAGTAAAATGAAATCCTTGACAGCTTTCATCTTCTCTCCATTTGTCATGATTGCGCTGGTCTGGGTACATTAGAGAAACAAATCCACAGAAACTTGCATGTATAAGAGAGAGCTTTATATAAAGGGTAAGTTCACATCAAGAAAACATCCCAACTCAGTGCTGCCCAAGCCCACAAGTCCAACATTAGCCCATATGTCTGACACCAATCCACAAATTCCTCCTCCATCTCACAAAACACACGCAATGATGCCAACTGCAGGAGGAAAGCCGAGTCAGTGAACGTGTAAGCATCTTAGCGCTGGCAGGGGTCTCCACACGGGTGCTCCAGCACCCAGGGCTGCGTAAGGGTAGGTCCATGTGGCTTCTCCTCAGGAATATATTGCAGGAAGGGAACCTTGCCAGCTAAAGCAGGGAACTGGCTAAGGCAGCTGCACCCTGGTCCAACCATCAGAAAGCAAGAGACCCAAGAACTCGAAAGGCGAGGTTCACCAAGCGATTTATCTCTCCGCCCTTCAATTAACCCCACATGTGTTTATTGGCCAAGTTGGCACAATAAACTTGAACTATCTCAATGACATTGCTCATTGTCCAGTTGGGAGGACTTGGGTCTCTCCACATTGTTGCAGTCCATGTTAAGGCCTGGCAGTTTTTGATATTCATCAGCAAGGGCTTCAGGTCCTCTTGGCTATCAGCAGGCAAGGCTGGGTCATCTGCATATCGCAAATCATTAGTAAGCCTTCCTGGAGTCCTTATAGAAGCCTGATGGTGTAATGGTTACATGTTGGGTGACAAGTTAGCCACAAAGTCAGCAGTCTGAAACCACCATATGCCCTTCAGGAGAAAGATGAGGCTTTCTACTCCCATAAATAGTGACAGTCTCAGAAACCCACGGGGGCAGTTCTATCTACCCTGTCCTATAGGGTCACCATGAGTTGGAATTGACTGGAAGGCAGGGAATGAGTGAAAGTAAATGAGTACCAGTCCTAATGCTGCCTTCTGACTCATACAGTCTGGCTTCTCCAATTATTTGCTCAGCATACAGATGGAAAAATATATGGTGGAAGGATGAAACCCTGAGATATCCCTTTCCTGATTTAAGCCATACAACATTGCCTTGTTCTCTTCTGATGGCTGCCTCTTGATCAATGTGCAGGTTCTGCATGAGCATAATTAAGTGTTGTGGAATTCCAATTCTTCACAATGTTTATTCATAGCTGGTTATGATCCACACAGTCAAAAGAGGTTGCATAGTCCAAAAAACACAAGTTAAAATCGTTCTGGGTATTCTCTGATTATAGCCATGATCCTTCTGGCACCAGCAATAATAAATAATCCCCACTCCACATCCTCTTCTGAATCCACCTTGACTCTTTGGCTACTTCTTGTCTATGTACTGCGGCAACCATTGTTGAATGCTCTTCAGCAAAACTCTACTTGATTGTGATATTGCTATTGTTTAATAATGTCTGCGTTCTGTTGGATTCTGCATTTAGTTGAAATGGTCACAAGTAGGCATCTCTTCCCGTTGATTAGCCTGCTGCCTTCCAAATTTGTTGAACTTGACAAGTCAGTGCTTCCAGTTCTTCATCTGCTTGCTGAAACATTTCCATTGGCATTGCATCAGTCCCTAGACCCTCGTTTTTCACTAATGCTGTTAGTGTAGCTTGGACTTTTTCATTCAATACCATTGATCTGGATCATATGCTACCTCTTAAAATGATTGAATGGCCACCCGTTCTTTTCAGTACACTGGCTCTGTGGCTTCCTTCCATCTTCTTTTGATGATTCTGCACCACTCACTATTTTGCCCATAAAATCCTTCAATATTTCAATTCAGTGCTTGATTTTTTTTCTTCAATTTTCTTACCTTGAGATATGATGAGCAGCTTCTTCCTGTTTGGCTTTCTAACTCCAAGTCTTTGTACATTGCATTATAATATTTGACGTTGTTTTATCAAGGCACCCTTTGAAATTTTTTGTTCAACTCTTTGACTTCATCATTTCATCCATTTGCTTTAGCTTATTTACATTCAAGAGAACATTCCAGATTTTCTAACGTTCGCTTTGGTCTTTTCTCTTTTTTATCTTTTTAATGACCTTTTGCTTTCTGCATATATGATACACTTGATGTTATCCCACAACTTATCAGGTCTCCTATCATTAGTGTTCAATGTGTCAAATCTGTTCTTGAGAGTTCTATACATTCAGGTGGGCTCTCTTGGAGTTGTTTTTAATTTCTTCAACTTCACCCCAAACTTGCATATGACCAACTGATGTCTGTTCAATTGACTTTGTCTTGGCGGGTGATATTTAGCTTCTCCATTACCTCTCCCCACAGATGAGTGAAATTTGATTTCTGTGTATTCCATCTGGTGAAGTCCACGTGTACAGTCGCTGTTGGTGTTATTGGGGAAAAAACTCACTGCAATGAAAAGTCACTGATCATGCATAATTCTGTCATGCAATCCCAAGCTTCATTATTATCACCAAGGCTATATTTTCCAACTGCTGATCCTTCCTCTTTTCCCAACTTTCAATTTCTATCACCATTACTTATCTTTGGACCTTAATTGTATATTTGATAGATTTCAGATTGAAGAAATGGGTAGAATCCTTCAATTACTTTATCAAGTGCTTTAGTGGTTGTATGTAAATTTGAATGATAGTTGTATTAACTGGACTTCCTTGTAGGCATATAGCTATTGCCCTATCACAGATAGCATGGTACTTCAAAGTAGACCTTGCAATAATCTTATTGACAATGAATGTGATATCATCCCTCTTGGCTAAGTCATTCCTAGCTTAGTGCATCATAAGATGGCCTGGTTCAAAGTGGCCAGTACCAATCCATTTCAGGTCACTAATGCATTGTCATTCACTGTTAGGTGCCATCAAGTGACTTCCAACCTATTGTGACCTTATCCACAAGAGAATAAAACACTGCCCATTGCTGTGCCAGCCTCACAATCGTGCAACCACAGCGTCAATCCATCGCATCGAGGGCCTCCCTCTGTCACGGGTCTTCTCTCTTTTGCTCTCCCTCCACTTTAACAAGTATGATATCTTTCTCCAGACTGGTCTCTCTGGACAGCATGTCCAAAGTATGTCCAATGAAGTCTTGCCATCCTCACCTCTCAGGAACACCATGGCAGTAATGCAGAGGATATTAAATGTCATGCATTGTACTTCATTTTGGATGACTTCCAATTTTCCTAGATTCATACCACATACATTCCAGAGTCTGATTATTAATGAAATATTTGCAGCTTTTTTTTCTCATTTTGAGTCGTGCCCCATCAGCAAATGAAAGTCTTGAAATCTTTGCTCCATCCTTGTCATTAATGTCTACTCTAATGTGAAGAAGTTTCTTTTTCCCAGTCATATTTTAAAGGTCTTCTGACCAGAGGGATTCTGACACTAGATCAGGTACTGTAGCTGGTGCTGTTTACAAAGTTTTCCATGGCTAATCTTTCAGAAGTGGACTACTATTCCTTCTTCTTAGTTTGTTCTCTTTCTGGAAGCTCTGCTGAAACCTATTCACCATTGGTGACCCTGCTCGTATTTGAAATAGTGGTGGCATAACTTCTAGCAACACAGTAATATGCAAGTTATCACGACCTGACAGACAAGTGATGGAGCCTTGGCCTTTTAAGTCAACCTCATTGGAACCACCTGTCCACCCAGTTGTGCATCTCTCCAGCTCAGAAGTGCCGAGACGGGGAAAAGGGCTCCTATGCGTGTTGCTCGGTTGCCCTGTGGATGTGAAGCAATGTGTTGGACCTTCATTTTCATAATAATAAGAAAGTCAACCTGGGGGAAATGACTCTAGAATTTTCGCCATGCTACTAGCTCACTTCCCTGAATTTCAGACAGTTTCGTTGTCTATAAGAAGAGGAAATAATCAGTTGTATTGCTTTGAACAGTAAGAAGAATAAGTGAGAGTATCGATGTAAAGCATTTATCAGTGTATGGCACATGAAAAGTGACCAAAACACATCCTCTAGCTGTCTAACCGGCTAGTAGTGGTCACCGTGAGTGCCAAGGGTGACATTCCGTGAATTCCCTACTCCTACTTTAGATTCCCCAGCTCCCACGACCTGGCTTATAATTCCTGCCACTCAGAACGCCTCCCTCCTCCATTCCACCATCGCTCAAGAGCCAGCTCCATCCTCACACTCCCCCAGCTGGCCCGCAGATGCCCTGAGTTCCCTGAGTTCCAGGAGCACCCATCAGCAGTGCTGCTCACTTGCTCCTGGCACAGTCTTTGACTTTCACGTGATTTCAGCTTCTGGGTCACTTCTTTAAGGAAGAAGAGACACCTGGACTTCGTAGTCATCTCAGTACTGGGCCGCCAGTGTCCCTGCGTTCTCACCCTTCCACGTCTGTTCACAAGGTGCCCTCCTTCTCCCAGAAAAGACCTTTCCCTTATCAGAGTACAACCATCCCTGCAAGGCCTGGCTCAAGGTCACCTCCTGCTACAAGCCCTCCCTGACATCTCATGTATGAGGAAGCTCTCTAACCGCCACACACCACAGTAGCAGCCACCTGACCCTTGTATCCTTTGTAATCATGAATGCCACTCATTGAGTGCCTACTACATGTCAGGCACTATACCGGGTGTTTTAGAAAGTATCATTAGATACTTTATAAAAGTCAATATGCAAATAATACATACTATGAAATGAAGGATCAATATCCCCATGATGCAAGGGAAAAAGCCAAGACTCCTGGGAAAGCAACTTTCTTCTGAGCAAGAGAAGTCATGACACTTTGAGTCTGGCTGGATCTCTGGCTTCCACACAAGTGAATCTCAAATGGGCAAAACAGATCCCTCAACTCTGTAGAGTCCTGTAATGGAGGAGTATGACACTAAGCCCCAAACTCGCTGCCATCCAGTCGATGCTGACTCACAAGGACCCTAGAGGACAGGGTGGAACTGCTCCTGGGGCTCTGAGACTGGCACTCTATACGGGACGATGCACAGCAATGAAAAACTCTGTTGCATGAAACAATGTTCCATGAACAAGGAAGCTAGGCACAAATGACAAATGCATGATTCCATTTTTATGTTCAAGCATGGGCCACACAAATCTATACTGACAGAAGTTAGAAGAGTGGCAACTTAGAGGTAGGGCAGGTGCTGTGGAGAGGGGGTAGGGTGGGAAGCATGAACAAGAGTTGGAAAGAGAATGATGAAGCCTCTTGAGGTTGTATTTGTTCCAAAGTAGATGCATGTAAAAGATGCATATGTTATACCATATCTGCATGGTATACCTCAATAAAATGTTTTAAATCTCAGGGAGGACATGTGTAGTTTCTAAAATAGATTCAATATTGTAATTTCATATTTGGAAAAACTAGATTGCTTTTGAAACACAAACTTTAAAGAGATTTGCAAAATTTATGTTTCTCCTAAGAAGACATATGCTTAAAATCGGAGACACACTGCACTAAACTGTTCACATGCTGCCTTGAGTGCCTCTGGCATCTCCCTGGATTCAGGGTCTCTTTCGGGAGGGTCCCACCTTGGAATTGGCACAGCAGACAGCATCCAGCCTCCCTGCCACACAGCACGTGCTTTCTCAAAATTCGATTCTCAAGTCGATTCTGACTCACAGCGATCCTACAGGACAGGGTAGAACTGCCCCTCTTGGTTCCCAAGGCTGTAACTCTTTATGAGAGTAGAAAGTTTCATCTTTCTCCTGCAGAGCAGCAGGTGGTTTCGAACTGCTGACCTTGCGGTTACCATCCCAAAGTGTAACCCACTATGACCTCAGGGCTCCTACAGCAGCTGCTTAGTGAGTGGTAATTGACTGGGCCCCAGAAACTGCCTGGCCATATCGAACAGCCAGAGCCTGGAACACGCTGAGGAGGCTGAGAAGCCGCTCTGAGGCTGCTTTACCGGACCCTGTCCAGCCCGTCAGCCACATCTTGCAATTCCAAGAGAGAAACACAACTGCTGTGGAAAGCCTTGTCTGGACGCCAGGGTGCCTGCTCAGTGGGCCTGGCAGGGCGCTGAGCTGCTGAGGGCCTAACTCCGCCCTACTAATCATATACAATTTTCCCAACCAATCCCTCTGCCTCCTGCAGGTAGTTTGCTCCACAGGCTAACTCTGGGCACAGAGAAGCTGCTGGAAGCTGCTCTTGCAGGGAACGGCCTTGACTGTTCGTAGAACAAAGCCTTTAATTTGTGAGGCAAGGAACTTACTGTATTTCAGCCTGTCATTCTCATCGTGAACTCCTGAGGAAGGGTGGTCGGAGGGAACTTGGCTGCACTGAGCAGCCACCATGGAAAAGCAAGGAGGACAGGTGGTAGGACAGAGCAGGGACGTGCAGAGACGTGAACTCTTCCCTTCCCCTGGGGGATCATGAGGAAGGGGACAGCATTCTAGGAAGTTGGCATAATCAGTCAAGCAAGGCACGAGTTTTTCTTGGGACCCTACCCGGCATCTTGGATTTACAGAGAAGATGAAGTCGCTTTGCAGATCATCCTAAGCCCCTGAGAAGCTAAGCCTGGCTGAACACTGGGGAGAAAATGGCACGAGTTGCCTTGCTATCTTTTAACAGGACCAAGTATGGCTCCGCAAAGACCTCCCGCAATCCTTAGGTTGTACCAGATCGCAAGGATTTCCTGAAAAGTTCCTGCCTGCTGTTGTTCAGCTCTAATAACAAATAGGTGACAGGCACCCTCTGGTGCAGCGAGACCTCAGGCGACACGGGGTCTTACCATCTTTGCAAAGACACCTCCCTTATTTCGTCAGATTGTCGACGATCTGAAGATTCTATGCGCTGCTTTGTGGCACTCCTTCATAAACGTTAGAGAAAGTGCCAGGACTGATGGTAGGCTCCTGAATGCCCAGCTCCCATGGGACTCCTGGTCATCCTCAACTAGGAAGAGATTCACTCAGTCAGAAGAACTGGCTGATATTCTTTGAACACCACCCACTGCTATCACATCAATTCCGACTCAGAGTGACCCTATAGGACAGGGGAGAACTGCCCCTGTGGGTTTCTGAGACTAACCTTTCACGAGAGCAGAAAGCCTCTAGTCTTTCCCTCGAGAAGCGCAGATGGTTTTGAACTGCTGACCTTGTGGTGAGCCGCCCAAATGCATAACCGCTATGCCACCAGGGCTCCTGCTCTGAACACTACAAAGGAAGCACAATGCAGCCAGCTGAGCAAGCAGCCAGAGGAAAAGGAGACGACGATGACAGACATGGAAGTCCTACATGAGAGAACTGCTTGTCACGAGAGACCAGAGATGGACAAAGTGGAAAGACCCTGAAAGACTCTTTAGATCAGGGGCAGGGAACTTCTTGTTTACCAAGGACCATTTGGCTATTTATAACATCATTCACATGCTATAATGTCACATATTTAGCACACCCCTAATGTGATGGCTGGAACTGCTTCTCTTGGGTGAAGTGTGCGACGCTAGCTGGTATTGATGATTTGTTTCATGGGCTTTATACAGCCTGTGAGCCACACATTCCCCACCTCTGCTTTAGACTGGGCCTTCCTCCTCCATGTTTGTAAATGTTCCAGAGAAGGGCAGTGGCCAAGCACATCCTTACCTAGTGTTTAGGGTAGGATTGGCCTTGGGCTAGGTCAAGTCTCCTTACTCCCAGGCCAACTTTAATAACCAAGATTGTAATGATCATCTTGCAATGAAATGATAAGGATGGTCTCCCAATTAAGGTTATCTCATTGTTTCTCTGCTATTCAAGTTTACAAAATGAGTTTTGTGGTCCCGCCACAGATCAACACTGATTGGGATGGACAGACCAAGACCCAGTTCCTCTTTGGTCTTAAGACACTCTTTGGAGTCTTCCCATCTGCCATGAGACTTACAGGTCGCTCAGCTAGCAGGCACAGTTCTCATGTGTCTTCAACAGCTATAAATCCCTTTCATTTAGTCATGAACATCTGGGGGCATCTCTAATGTTCAAGATCCAGTGGAGACACATGGTGCACTAAGTGCTTTTTTTCCCTTTTTTTGGCTGCTCCCCTCACTTTTAGCATCCCCTTCATTGAGAGACGTTTCCATTAGCTTTGTTCTTAGGAGTGTGCCTTTAACGACTCAAACTTTCCTGAGTCTGTTCTATGAGGAGACTCAGTTTTCCCAAAGCCACAAGCTTCCCTGCCCTCTTTTTTTGAATCATTTTATTGGGGGATCATGCAACTCTTATCACAATCCACACATCCACCCATTGTGTCAAGCACATTTGTACATCGGTTGCCATCATCATTTTTAAAACATTTTCTTACTATGTGAGCCCTTGGTATCAGCTCCTCATTTTTCCCCCTCCCTCCCTCCATTCAGTATGGTTTATGACTTCTCAGGTTCTTAGTTGGGTAGAAGAGCCTGAATAAAGGATACAAGGCAGACTATGAGAACTATCCCTAAGACGTGTCCATGGTCCTATGGGGCCACAATATTTTAAAGGCCTCTGTCTCCATGATAAATACTAACTATGGAGTAATTCTACTCTGTAGGACATGGTGACCCACGATAAGTAGGAATCACCTTGATGGCAGCAGGTTTGACTTTTTGGTTTATTCACACCTTGGTGAGGGCAGGATTTCTGCTCTAGAGTTATAGGCATAGCCTAAAACGTAACACAGACATTAGACTGATGAGATCAGCCACATTTTATGAATCACATGTACTCTATCCAGGGCAGGAAACACCATAGTCCATGGTGGGTCACCTGGCAGTGGAATTTGAGGAAAGTATAAATAATCAAGGGTTCTGGGAGGCAGGATTTATACTATCTGAGGGTAGTTGTATCCCTGAGATCCTGCAAGAAGATGTAATGGCTCCTTTGAATAATCCCATGAGTTAGTAAGAAACGGAGACCTGCTGCTCAGGGTTAAGCAGGAACTGTGCCTGGTCCCTTTGATGAGGAAAGTTGTGTGACAAGGGGACTTTATCCACTGGAGCAGTGTTGGGAGGCACGCTCGCAGTTAGGCCCTTGTTTCACTAGCTATCAAGACTGCACGTACTATTGACCTTACACCACACATAGCAAACTAAGAATCCTTCCAGCTGGAGGAATCAAGAAAAGGGGAGCACAGAAAGGGAAGGATTTTGGTTACCTTGAACAAGAGCCATCTGGATATATTTATGAAAATGGAGGAAAAAAACAATCTCATAGGATAAGAGGGCTCAGGGCCCCCCAAAAAAGGGTGATGAGAAAATGCAGGATATGTTCAGAAAACAGCAAGTTGAATTTAAGTGAGATTAATTAGCCCAATGTATGTGAAAAAGAGAAATGGGAGGGGAACGTATTGAAGAAATCATCTAATTAAATCTAATCCTCAAAGGACATTGATTGCCATATTAGGGGGTGGCCATATTAGGGTGGTGGTGGTGGTGGTGGTTGTAAGATGAAAAGAAGTTACTGAAGAACCTGCTCAGGGTCAGGGTCAAGGTGGAGAGGTGGCTTGAATGAACTCTGCCTTCAGGAGGAAGATCCTGAAGCTTATGGATCAAAGGCAGAAGGCAAGGACCTCCAATCGCAGAGGAAGAAAAGCTCTATTTCCTTGCAAGCTCGTCAGAATCTCTGTTCATTGTGTTTCTCTTCTCTCTTTATATACTCGGACTCCCCTCACCTCTGGTTATTTCTTCACAGATCACAAATACTTGAGTCTATCTCCTCTATTTCTTAATAAAGCCTGTCTAAACTCACTGCTAACCGGCTAAACCTGTCTAAACTCACTCTCACGTTTTTCTCCATAGGCAGCCATCTTTTTTTTTAATCATTTTATTGGGGACTCATACAGCTCTTATCACAATCCATACATACATCCCTTGTGTCAAGAACATTTGTACATATGTTGCCATCATCATTTTCAAAGCATTTTCTTTCTACTTGAGTCCTTGGTATCAGCTCCACATTTTTTATCAGCTCCTAATTTTTTCCCCATCCTTCCCTCCCTCCCTCATGAACCCTTGATAATTTATAAATTACTTTTATTTTTTCATGTCTTGCACTGTCAGGTGTCTCCCTTTACCCCCTTGTCTGCTGTCCATCCCCCTCAGAGGGGGTTATAGGTAGGTCATTGTGATCAGTCCCCTCTTTCTGCCCCTACCTTCCCCTTCCCCTCCTGGTATGGCTATCTCAATATTGGTCCTGAGGAGTTTAGCTGTCCTATGTCCCTTGTGTTTCCAGCTGTTATGTACATGCTCTGGTCTAGCCAGATTTGTAAGGTAGAATTAGGATCATGATAGTGGGAGGAGGAAACATTAAAGAACTTCCCTCAACACAAGTTTTCCCTTAACACAAGAAAACTTTGTTCTAATAATCCATCATTCTGAAATGCTCACTTACCTGACAGGACCACTGAAGACAAAGCAGGTGTGTAAGCAAATGTGGTGAAGAAAGCTGGTGGTGCCTGGCTATCAAAAGATAGAGCATCTAGGGTCTTAAAGCCTTGAAGATAAGCAAGTGGCCATCTAGCTGAGAAGCAACAAAGCCCACATGGAAGAAGCACACCAGCCTGTGTGATCATGAGGTGTTGATGGGATCAGGTGTCAGGGATCAAAGACTCAGAGCAAAAAATCATAATGTGAAATGGGGTGGTGGTGAATGTGGAGTGGAGGCCCAAAGCCCATCTGTAAGTAATTGGACATCCCCTTACAGAAGGGTCGTGGGGAGAAGATGGGCCAGTCAGGGTGCAGTGTAGCTCCAATGAAACACACAGGTTTCCTCTGGTTCTTTAATGCCTAACCACCACCCCCTCCTAATTCTACCTTGCAACCATCTTAAAATGTCCTGAAATGGACCATTTTTCAAACCTCACTTGATCAACATAAAAGTTCCATGTGGCCACAATGAAGTGTCCTGGAATTCCCATTCGTCTCAAGGCTATCCACTGTTTTGTATGGTCTACACATTCGAATCTGTTTGCATAGTCAATGAAACACAAGTAAACATCTCTCTGATATTCTCTGCTTTCAGTAATGATCCATCTGATGGCAGCAATGATACCTCTTGTTTCACATCCTCTTCTGCATCTGGCCTGAACTGCTGACAATTCCCTGTCAATGTACTACTGCAACAGCTGTTAGGTGATATTAAGCAAAAATTCACTTGTATGCGAAATCAGTGACATCATTCTATAGTCTGAGCATTCTGTTAGGTCACCTTTCTTTGGAATGGGCACAAATATGGATCACTTCCAGACAGTTAGCCAAGTAACTTTCTTCCAAGTTTCCCAGCATAGGCAAGTGAGTGCTTCCAGTGCTTCAACAGCTTGTTGAAACATTTCAATGGGTATTCCATCAATTTCTGGAGCCTTGTGTTGGAAAATGCTTTCAGTGCAATTTGAACACCGTTGGTTGAGCACCATTCTTCCTTGAGTGCCATTGGTTCCTGTTTATATGCTGCCTCCTGACATAGTGGAATGCCACCCAGTTCTTTTTGGTACAGGGAACATGTCTTCTTTCCATCTTCTCTTGATGCGCCCTGCACTATTCAATATTTTGCCTATAGAATCTTTCAAAACTGCAACTTGAGGCTTACATTTTTTCTTGAGTTCTTTCCATTTCAGATCTGCTGAGCGTGTTCTTCCCTTTGGTTTTCTAACTCTTGGTCCTCACACATTTCATTATAATAGTTGGCTTTGTCTTCTAGAGCTGCCCCTTGAAAATGTTTTTAGCTCTTTGACTTCATCCCTTCTTCCATTTGCTTGAGCTCCTATAAGATGAAGAGCAAGTTTCAGAGTCTCTTCAGACACCCACTTTGATCTTTTCTTTCTTTCCTGTTTTTTGGCTTTCTTCATAAATGATGTTCTTCATGGCCTCCTCCCACAGCCCCTCAGGGCTTCTGTCATTAGTGTTCTGTGCATCAAATCTGTTCTTGAGATGTTCTCGAAACTCAAGTGCGATAGATTTGAGGTCATATATTAACTTTTATTATTATTATTATTGGGAATTAATTTGTATATCATATAATCCTATAATTCAATCATATCTAGAAAAAGTATGCATTTGGTGACACAATCATTTCCAAACGTTCCTATTCTACATAGAATCCTTGACATCATCACACCTTCACCCTGTTACCACCACTGTACCTTCCTCCCCTCCTCCCCCCCAATCCCTTATTCTACTTGCTATCTCTATTAGGTTCACCAATCCAGGGCTTCATATAATGAAAAAGAAAAAATATACAACACAGCTTCAAGAGGGTGAACCCCCCAGTGCCCTAACATCTCATTGATCTACCCTAATATGGTTTTTTTTCTTCAGCTTTATCCTGAACTTACATATGAGAAATTGATGGTTTGTCGCACAACCAGCCCCTAGTCTGGTTTTAACCGATGATGCTGAGCTTCTCCATCATGTCTGCCCACAAATGTAGTCCATTTGATTTCTGTGTGTTCCATCTAGGGAAGTCCATATGTACAGTTGTCTTTTGTGTTGTTGAAAAAGGGTTTTGCTATGAACAAGTCGTTGGTTTTGCAAAATGCTATCATGGGATGTCCAGCTTCATTTCTATCACCAACTCCATATTTTCCAGATACAGTTCCTTCCGTTTTCTTTCCGACTTTTGCATTCCAATCACCAAGAACTATCAATACATCTTGATTGCATGTTTGATCAATTTCTGATTGAAGTGTTTGGTGGGATTCTGCAATTGCTTCATGACTAGCTTTTGTGTTTGGTGCATAAAGCTGAATCGTAGTTGTATTGATGGGACTTTCATGAAGGCAGATAGATATAAACAGATCGTGATAGATTGTGCAAGATCCTTTCTGACGATGAATGCCACGTCATTCCTCCTGGTGGTGTCATTCCCATAGTAAATCAGATGATTTTCTGATTCAAAATGCCCACTCCCAGCCCATTTCAGCTCACTACTGCCTAGTATATCAATCTTCATGTGGTTCCATTTCATTTTCACCACTTTCAATGTTCCTGAATTCACACTCTCAAGTTCCAAGCATTAGAAGGTTCGTGGAGCTGTTTCTCTTTCCCTTGAGTCATCTCCACCAACAAATGAAGATCCCAAAGGCTCCACCTCAACAGGCTTTATTCAACTGCCCTCCAAGAAATCATCTCCCTTTCAGTTCCCTATTGAGTGACCCCAGATCTGAGGGCCCATCCTCTGGCATTATCTCTGACCATGCTCTGTTTCCTTTATTTAAGCTTGCCGTATTTGACAGTGCTTTGAAAGTATGCATATGATGTTCAGCAGCTTCTTTGTTTGTCCAAAGAGGGGAGCCCAGTCTTCTTCACTGTCTGTCCTTAGTCTGGAAGCTCCACTGAAACCCGTTCACTTCGGGTGACCCTGCTGCCATTTGAAACACCTGTGACAGAGCGCCCAGCATCCCAGCAACACACAAGCCACTACAGTATGGGAAACTGACAGACAAGCGGTGTCGGGAAATGTGTCAGTATATAATTTTCAAATCAGTAAAATAGAAGAGGATAAATAAAGAAAATGCTATCTTCCTGGAAAAAAGGAAGTGCTTGCTATGTTTGAGTCTCTTACTGTGGTCATTGTGCATTTTGAGTGCCTTCAAAACTAGGGGGCTCTTCATTCAGCACAACATTGAACCACATTCGACTATGATCCATGGTTTTGGTTGTCTGATTATTGGAAGAAGGTTGTCAGATCTTCCATCATAATCTGTCTTAGACCACAAAACCTATAATGAACTCACTGCCATCAGGTAGATTTTGGTTCATGGTAACCCCCTATGTAAGTTCGGGTAGACTAGAGAAACAAATTCATAAACACACATATGTATATAAGAGAGAATTTTATATAAAGGGTAACTGTACACTAAGAAAGCATCTCAACCCAGTCGAGTTCAAGCCCATAAGTCCAAGCCCAATATTGGCCCATATGTCTGATACCGATCTATAAAGTCCTCTTCACATTCATGAAACACATGCAATGACACCAAATGCAGGATGATCACAGGCCAGTGGGTAGAAAGTCTTTAGATCCAGTGGTGTTGTAAGCATCTCAGCACTGGCAGGGGTCTCTACATAGCTACTCCGGCTCCAGAGGTCTGGATGCATCAGGGTAGTGCATGTGGCTTTTCCAGCTCCCAGGGCATGGGGTCTGTCAATGCAGTATCATCTGTCTTGTCAGTAGAGCATCTCCAAGGGAGTGAATCAAGAGTCCGAGAGTGTCTCCCACCTCTATGGAGGAAATACCAGAGTTCTCTCTGAATCCTTAGGGGAAGGCCATGCCCACACAGGGGCCTCACTGGTTATATCTTGATTGACTGATAAGACTCCACCCCTTCACTCACAGTCCTTTCAACTTGACACCAGATTATGTAACCAACACACACACACACACACACACACACACACACACCCTATAGGACAAAGTAGAACTATCCCTGCGGGCTACTGAGACTCACTCTGTATGGGAGTCATCTCTTATGGAGCAGCTGGTGGTATCAAACTGCTAGCTCTGTGGTTAACCACTACCCCACCAGAGCGCCTCTCTTCTGCTGCAATCTATCCACCATGAGTGACACTGCTGATATTTGAAATGCCAGTGATGTGGCTTCTAGTATCATAGCAACACATAAATCATCACAGTAGGACAAGCTGATAAATGGGTGGTGGACCAAAGATAGTAACAGAGGAAAGAACATGTCACATACAAAGAAAATCAACAAATTTCTTAACAGCGCCAGTAAAAGCCAGTAGACAATAGAACAGCATTGTCAAAAGGATGAGAAAAGCCGCTGTCCAGTAGGATTCTATAGTCTGCTCTATTATCCTTAAAAATAAGAGTATGACAAAAAGAGTTTAATTAACAGTTTCTGGCTGAAAGAATAACTTCTTCCTCCTGACATAAAAGGCAAATTAGAAAGTGACACTCAGAAAAGTGAGATGTAAAAAGAAATGGTGAGAAAGAAGGAAGTAGGCATCTGTATTTGCCTAAATAATAGCAATTCAAATCATAAGAATCATGATTCGTTTGGTGGGCGCGACTAAAACTTTGGACAAAAGAAGTTTGTAAGATGGAAGATTGCGATCCATATTAAAACTTTCCAAAGTCTTTACAAGGTTCAAGTGGATTATAGTTATTGAGCAAAGTGTACATGAATAATTTTTAAATACCATTAAAGTAAGGGAAAGTACATATAATTTTCAAATCAGTAGAAGTAAAGAAGAGGAATAAAGAAAATGCTAACTGTCCAGGAAAATTTTTTTTCAAAAGGAATGGAGTGGAGAAAATAAAAGGGCCAAAACATGATATAATGAATCCAAATTTCTTATGATTTAAATGAATTAAACTCAGTTATTAAAATCTTGAGTGTCAGACTGGATGGAAAAACCCCAATCTAGTGATGTGCTTCTTACAAGAGACATACTAGAGACAGACTGAAACAAAAGGACAGAAATACTAACTGTAAAAAGATGTGGAAAAGACACATCAAGTAACCAGCAACCCAGAGAACCCTGGCAAAAGAGGGTTAAAAAGGAAAAGCATTAAAGACAAAGAGGGTCACTACCTGTCTTCGTTTCCCAGTGGTGCTGTAGTCGAAATACCGCAAGTGGGTGGTGTTTAAGAACAGAAATTTATTTTCTCACAGTCAGGAGGCTGAAAGGCCAAATTCAGGATATTGACTCTAGAGGTAGGCTTTCTCCCCATAGAAGCTCCTGGTCTCCTGGAGTGGCCTCGTTCCTGGCGATTCTCATATGGCATCTGTCTGCCCCCATTTGTGCTTAGCTGTCTGAGGACACGCGCTGCTCCTTAAATCCCTCAGGAGTGATTGGGGTTAGGACACACTTGAATCCCTCAGGAGTGATTAGGGTTAGGACACACTTGAATCCCACCGGGGTGGTTGGGGTTAGGACACACTTGAATCCCACCGGGGTGATCAGGGTTAGGACATGCCCCAGCTGACACGGTCTCATTAGCACAGAGGACTGCATGTGCAGGTGAGATTATATCTGAACAGACAGGCCTTTGGATTCCAGCACAAATGAGGATGCTTCAGAATGCTCACGGGAAAATTCCATTAATTTTTAGTCCACTTTTCCATAAATTTTGAAACCCTGTCAAATTAAAAGGGGACACAATTCAATCCAAAATCTGACCAAGGAATAAAAAGAAAATTTTATCTGGAAGATATCACAAATCTAATAACAGTGTCACAACATGTAAAGTACAACTTGCCAGATTTACCATGTACAATTGACAGGTCAGTCATCATAATGGAAAATGTCACCCCCCTGAGTTAGTTAATTATGCCAGCCTGGCCGATAATCACACATGGGGCTAATTGAAAGGCGGAGGGATAAATGGGTGGTGAGCCTCGCCTTTCTAGTTCTCAGGTCTCTTGTTTTGTGATGGTTGCACCGGGTGCAGCTGCCTTAGCAGTTCCCTGCTTCAGCTTGCAAGATTGACTTCCTACAAGACATCCCCAAGGAGAAGCCACATGGACCTATCCTGATGCAGCCCTGGGTGCTGGAGCAGCCGTGTGGAGACCCCCGCTAGTGCTGAGATGCTTATTCGTTCACTGACTCAGCTTTCCTCCTGCAGTCAGCATCATTGCCTGTTTTGTGAGGTGGAGGACTTTGTGGACTGGTGTTGGGTTAATGGCTTAATGTTGAACTTGTGGGCTTGGGCAGCATTGGGTTGGGATGTTTTCCTGATGCACATTTTCTTTACATAAAACTCTCATACATGAGTCGCTGTGGATTTGTTTCTCCAAAGTACCCAGACTAATACACCCCCTCTCTCAATAATTAACCCATGAAGGGGGTTTGAATAACCTAATTACAAATTCGATCTAATGGGCAGCTACAGCGCTCCATGCCCACACTATCTTCTATCCTCACTTCCTCTCCTCCTTCCACCTGCTCTCTTCAGCGAGCTGCTTCCACTCACAGCCTACCTCTGCAAGGACAAGTTCAAGAGTTATCTGACCCTCCAAAGGCTCCATCTTTATTGTTCTCTTTTAACACTGTTGGCTTCTCTGTCTTTGAGAATCTCTCATAACTTCATTTCTCTGACCCTTCGTTCCTGTTTCATCTAGCTCCCTAGGTGCTCATCCATCATTTCTCTCCTGTGTTTAGCTACATCCATGAGTCTTCCAAGACTGTTCTCATGTCTTCTCATCCCATTCCACACGACCTCCCTGGGAACCTCATCTCTCTTGCACCATGGGTTTCTGTCAGAAAGCCAGCACAGATGTGGTGCAGCCTGAGTGAGCACCCTGTCAAAGAGCAAGCAGCCTCTGCAGATGGGAGAGGCTGGAAGGCCAGAAATGGTAACGACGGGCAGAGATTATGCGTGTCTTGGTCACCTTCACACCTAGACCACTATCTAGTCTATCACTGATATGTACCTTTAATAACAGTTGAATGTTTGATTGATTATAAACTGAGTTTTACATGTTCTCCTGAGTTCACAATCCATTGAGGGATGGAAAGCTTTCATCGATCTACAAGCTTCATCAAAGGTTCTTGGCACAGGCCTGGAGCTCTGGCCCAAGCATTAGCCAAGATGATGATCAAGAGGTCAAACTAAACCAACCCCCAATGAGGTCACTGCTTGGACATTTTTATTGTCTGCCTTGTGAAGCCAGAGCATTGTCTAAATTCTTACAATCTGATTCTCCTGTGCATTTATGTTCCCGTACTCACTGGAGCAGAAGAGTCTCTCCCTTTGCCACCCATAGCCTAAGTCCCAGAGTGACAAGGCATATGGGTGACTTTGGCCTAGTGACAGTGGACCAGAGCAAGTCAGGTTCTGAACAAAGCAAAGTGGTCATTTTCACGGACCTTGCATAAGGTCATCAGCTAAGCCCCAAGCTGGTAAAACAAACAAAACAAAACCATTCTTTTGTTCTGTCACTTTCCTGCAGCAGGAGAAGTTCATTTTCTTTATCCTGTACTTTAAATGACAGGCTGTAAAGGTGGGTCAAATAGGACTTTGGCCTAAAGAGCTGATCTTCCTTCGCTTTCTCAGAGGGGCCATCCTCAACGGTGACTTAGCGCAGCATATCTTCTGAAAGGGGTTAAAAATCTAGGAACAGAAATCAAACCTCCCTCCAGGGAGCCCAGTGGCACAACCTGGAGTTCCTCATTATTCGGAATCAGAAAGACCCAGCCCAGTGCACACATATTTTTCCAAAAGGAAACATCGAGCTAAATCCACTTCCAGTCTTTCTTCATCTCTCTTACGTACCCTTTCTGCAAATAGCTTCCAGCACTGCCCCAGTATCTTGTAAAATAAAAATCAAAGCTGAGCAAACAATTTCAGACTCATGTTTAAACCTTTCCTAGGTCTCTGAATGCATTGCCTCTTAACGTGAAAATGCTTCTGCCAGAGGCTGCTGGAGTTGTTGTGGAGCGACAGGGTCCCCCTCCCCACTGAATATGTATTTTGCTTATTATAGAGTTCCTCACAGAGCCTATGGTAGTGGCTTTTGATCAATCATCAATATTATTTATCGCCGGTCATATACCTGACACCAAATAGATGCAAAAGTGAATGAAAAGCATGTTTGTCCTTAAGAAGCACACAGTAAAATAGAACAGACACGACAAACTCTGACGTGACAGAGTACAGCAGCGAGCCATTATTGGGTATTAGATCAAGTGGAACAGATGGAAGGCACTGTTGGAGAGATCTGAAAGGACAAAGATTGCATGGCTGAGGTGGGAACTGAGATGGTAGTTTTGGAAAGACGGGAAAGTGGAAAGAAAGCACTTGAAGTCGGGAAACCAGCATGAGAAGAGTAAGAAGCTGAAAGTCAATTCATGTTTCTTCACATCTGTAAAGAAATGCAATGCCCAGTTCTCTAGGAAACAGACTTCTGGAGGCATCCCAGCGGTCCAGGCACAAGAACCTGAGTCAAGACAGGAGCTATGAGAATAGCAGCGACAACATAGATGTCAGAAATCAATCTTTAAAAAAAACAACTTTTTTTTGAAACCCTCCTTAGGAACAAAGATGATAAGGCTTCAGCTCTCTTACTTGGGACATGTTGTCATGAAAAACCAAAGGTAAGATTTACAGTAGGATGGCAGACAAGACAAAAATACTACATAGACCGTCCTTAACAAATACACAAGAGACCAGATAAGGCAAATACAGATGATAATCCTGGGGTCCCAGGCTTCAGGGCAAAGGACAGAGAAGATGATTGGATACAGACCAGAAGAAGCTAACCAACAGCTGCACAAAGGCCTGCCATGGCATGGCCAGAATATGGTCCACTTGTTCAGGACCAGCACAAGTGATCACACCAATGGTTGATGATGAGAACGGTGGGATCCTTCCTGACTCCCCACATCCTCTTGGTGACAAAAGAAGTGGCCAATTCCCAACCTCGCCCATCCAGCAACCAGTTACATCTCCCCTGCAGAGCCCTGCTCTGTCTGTGGTCAGAGCCAGATCCTTGAAGGTTGACTGCTAGGGCACCACCCTCACATCTGGAAATCACAGTGATTAAAAAAAGAAAGAAAAAGAGAGAAAGAAAGAAAAATGGCTTGTCATCAGCCAGCCTGGATGGGCAAAAATTGCTTCCATAACTGCCCATCTTACCCCAACTGCCCTCTGTACCCAAACATGTTACCCGCAGAAAGAGTCACCCTGACCTTAGTCATAATCTGAACCTTCAGGAACCATTTCTGGATTGTGAACATGAGCCCAGATAACAAACAGAGCAGCTGAAAATCCATCTAAGACAGGTTTCCTGCCCCCTCCTCTATCCGCCTACGCCCTATGAGCTTCTGGGTTGGCCCAGGGCAGTGGTTCTCAACCTTCCTCATGCCGTGACCCTTTCCTACAGTTCCTCATGTGGTGGTGATCCCCAACCATAACATTATTTTCCTTGCCCCTTCGTCACTGTCATTTTGCTACTGTTGTGAAGCGTCATGGAAATATCTGATATGCAGGATGTATTTTCATTGTTACAAATTGAACATAATTAAAGTATAGTGATTAATCCCAAAACAATATGTAATTATATATTGTGAAATATTGATTTCCAATTACAAATAAGTGAAATTTTGTCTTGAAGCATGGTGTAGCATGGGTCACAGTCTTCTTGTATGTGGCTGTATCTGCATGTGGGCGAACCCGCCTGGAGACGGATAGAGGAGCAGTGTCTCGGTTCCTAAGACCATAGGAAATATGTGTTGTCTGATGGTCTTAGGCCACCCCTGTGAAAGGGTCGTTGGACCCCCAGCATAGAGCATATTCCCTGTCCCATTACAAGCTTCAGTAAATTTAGAAACGTCGAGGTACAACAAAGAATCTTCTCGGGTCACCATGCTAGCACTTTAGGCATCGACTACAGAAGCAGGGTCATGTGACTTCAGCTTACGAACTTCAGACATGTTGTCGGGGGACCAGGCCCTGGAGGAGGCCATCGTGCTTGGCGAAGGAGAGGGGCAGCCAAAAGAGCAAGCCCTCGGCAGGCAGGACTAGGGACTCCAACAATGACGCCGCGACATAAGCATAGGAACGGTGTGGGGGAGCTGTAGAACTGAGCACGGGTTCATTCTCTTGTGCACATGATCACCATGGGTGGAACCAGCTTAGGGGTGCCTAGCAACAACTACATAGGAAGATCAAGGAATAAGGTTATATACATGGAAAAGCAAGAACAGCCTGCTTCAAAACTACTGGGTGATGGGATGAATTTTAAAACATGATATTTGGAAATACTTTGAACCAAATAAGAATGAAAACACAACATATCCAAACTTTTGGACACAGCAAAAGCAGTCTTCAGAGCGAAAAAAAATTTTTTTCAGAGCGAAATTTATAGCAATAAACATACCCGTGAAAAAGAGAAGAAACAGCCAAAACCAATACCTTAGCTCAACATCTCCAATAATTGGACAAAGGGCAACCTATAGTCAGACAAAGAAATAATAATAATGAAAGCTGGAATAAATGAAACAAAAACAATAGAGAGATGGAAAAAGACAAGAATTTGATTCTTTGACAGAGTTAATAAAATGGCCACATCACTGGCAAACTTAACAAAGGAAAAGAAGGAGGTGATGTAAATAACACAAGCAAGAAATGAAATGGGTAATTTTACAGCAGAACAAACTGAAATAAAAAAGACAGTAACAGGCTACAGTGAAGAACTGTACTCCTAGAAGAATTGGACAAATTTCTAGAAACACACGACCAACAAAAACTAACATAGATGGAAGTAGAAAATCAGAACAGTTCCCCAGCAAAAGAAGAAATTGTTCAGATCATCTAAAAACAACAACAAAAAAAGTCCAGGCCCAGACAATTTAATGGTGAAATCTACCAAACATTCAGAGAAAAGCTGACATCCAAATGTTTGAATATAGAAAAGAATGGAAAAGTCCTGAGTTCATTTTATGAAGTTAGTATAACCCTGGTAATGAACAGGGGTGATTACAGAGAGGAAAATTATAAATCAATATCCTTTGTAAACATAAATGCAAAAATCCTAGCCCAAATTGTAGCCAACTTAATTTAACAATATACAAAATATGACCACACAAAGTGAGATTCACACAAAGTAGACAAGAGCGGTTTGACATTAGAAAAACAATTAACATAATCCAACATAAAAATAGAACAAAGGGAATGTGGTAGTTACCTAATTTCATGTCAACTTGAAGATATATAAAAATAAAGGGGTGGAGTTTAGCCTGTCAATTACATTGCATCCTGAAGACTTCATTTGTAGGTGCTGCCAAGATATATAGCTCTTTGGAGACCGGCCTCTCTCTCTCTCTCTCTCTCTCTCTCTCTCTCTCTCTCTGCCTTCACCTGTCCACTTGCAGGTCACTCTGTCTGCTTGCCAGAGCCCTGTGATGTTACCACTGTCATTGGATCCACATGATTTTGCACCCACCAGCCTGTGATATTTCTGCATTCTGCATCATTTATTTGATTGCATGAGTCTGAAGGGGGACTTATTATCCCTATGATTATGGACTGTTATCAGACTTATGGACTAGAGTTGGATTCAACTGGGATATTTTCTCAATATATAATTATTTCTTTATATAAAACTTTCTCTTATACATATGTCACTGGATTTGTTTCTCTAGTCAACCTGACCTAATAGAGAGAAACAGTACATGAGTATATCAATAGTGACAGAAAAGGTACTTAACAAAATCCAATGTGCATTCCTAATATAATGTAAAGAGCACATATACAAAACCAATGGCCAACATTACACTGACTGGAGAAAGACTGGAAGTAAGTATTCCCCTTATGAATGGAAACTGGATAAGGAAGCCTTTTGCCACCATACTTGTTCAATATTGTCTTGAAAGACTTAGCCAGCACTAGCAGGCAACACAGGGAGTTAAAGACATCTGACCTGGCAAGAGAAAAATAAAATTCTCTCTATTTTCAGATAATAGGATTCTATATGTACAAAATGCCAAAGAATCAGCAATAAAATCCCTGAAACTAATTGGATATTTCAGCTAAGTGGCAGGGTACAAGATCAACATACAGAAACCAGTCTGATTTCTTTATTATTAAAAAGAAGGGCTCGGAGAAGGGAACCAGGAAAACAATAGCATGTACAAGAGCCATCCCAAAGATGAAATACTTAGGAATATCTATAACCAGAGAAACAAAATACCTGTGCAGAGAAAACTAGAAAACACTACAACAAGAAACCAAATGAGA
>NW_022103906.1:81269466-81303897 GCF_000313985.2 Echinops telfairi | reverse complement strand
TATACCAATGTGGTTGGATTTGCAGAATTCTTAGATTTGTTTAAAGACAGAAAATATGATAAAGACCTTGATTATGCGAATTAGAACACAAATTAGAAACACAAATGAATTAGTAATATTGCAAATAAAAGGGGGGCACAGAGGCTACAAGCATCAAAGAAGACATTCAGGCAATGAACAAAGTTTATGCAGAAATGCTTGAGATTACTAGCCATTCCAGAGATGTAAATCAAAACAATGAAATATCACTTTGCTTGAGCACTAGAAGTAATTTTTAAAAAAACAAACAAACAGAAAACAGCAAATGCTAGTGAGAGTACAGAGCCTAGAACCCTCATCCACTGCTAATGGGACTATAAACAGTGTTGTCACTGGGGAAAGTGGTATTCAAAAAGTTGAGACTAGAAATACCAGATGACCCAGAAATCCCACGGCTTAGAATATATTTGGTACAGAGCTAAAGAAATAAGATCCACAGCATGAACAGATACAAGTACATCATGTTCATTATACCACTAGTCACAATAGCAGAAAGATAGAAACCGCCTAAATGCCCAGCAGTGGGAAAATGAATAAGCACACTCTGGTACTTATCCACAACAGAACGTTGTAGGATAATAATGAATCTGCAGAACAACTCACATGGGTGAACCTGAAGGATATTATTCTGAGTAAAATGAGTCAATCCAAAACGGACACATATTATATAAGAGCACTCACATTAAAAGTCAAGGAAAAATAAAAAAAGGTTTCCACACGGAAAGAAACATTCTTTAATGATCACCAGAGTAAGAGGGGAAGGGAGAGAGGGGAAGTCAGAGGCTAAAGTGTGGACAAGTGTTAACTTCGAGAAGGTGATGTATGTCACTGGATTTGTCACAAGGAATTTGGCAAAGGGGGAAAAAAATAATGGAGGCAAAAGCAGACACTGGGAGCTTTGCAAGAGTAAAAGGCAACCGAGACAAATGCAGTTAAATCAACCCGGCATCAGAGGTGAGCTACAAGTCGATGCTTGGATAAACATGAAGGCTAAAATGGTATGGGAGGGGCGCATACCTATGACTATATACACAGATTTGACAGAGGATATTTGTCTATGTGTGTTTAGCCTTGATGAAAATATAGTCATAAATGTGGTGGAGCGTCCAGGGAGCAAAGTTAAGAAAACTTCTTAAATATCATCACGTCCCTGAGGAGATGGGATGCTGGGGCTGGGGTCCAGGACCGTGGTCTCAGAGGATGTCACTGCCTGCATTACATCGTTCAAGGAACAAGTGTTCTGCATGCTCCTTCGGTGAGCAGTGGTTGGGCTCTTAAAATCTCATCGGGTGTAACTCGTCTCTCCCGGTCCAGAGGAAACTTGAAAGACAAAGGAAACAGTCCTTTAAACTGATGGACCACACACACATCAGTCTCCACTACCCTGAATCCAGAAGTCACCACTATCAATTGCTTGACAAGGTTCACATGAGAAAGGCCTGGGTAGAGTGGAAGGAAAATGGGGAACAAACTCAAAATCATAAAAGAAGCCAGGTTCAATTGTTGGATAGAGATTGGTGGGACCCCCAAGACTACGGTCCTTCGTCACTCACCCTTTAATCCAGAACTGAATGTATCCCTGTGTTAGAATCATCAACCATTTAAGATCCAAAGGGCCGCACTGACTCCAGGACAAAGCTCAGAGGGCTAGGAAAGCAGAAGGGGAGGCAGGAAACGGGGAGGAAGTGGATGCATGATGAATGATGGTACGTAAAAGGGATCGCAAAGGGCACGTTGAAACAGAATGTGCACGAATTGTTGATTGTAAAACCAATGATCTACTCTGTAAAATGTCATCTATTTCACAATTTTAAAAAAATTGAAGAAGTCAAGAAAGGTAGGGAGAAAGACCAACAGCTAGAAAAGCGCCTCGTGTGCAGTAGAGAAGCGGGTCGGTGGAAGCGAGAGGAATCCTCAATGAGATAGATCACCACAATGGACTCCCACATAACGAAGATCGTGAAGATTAGCATACAGCTGGGCAGCATGTCACTGTGTGGTAGCCACATAATTTCAAGTCGACCTGTAGATTTGTTAAAGGGTAGGGGTGGAGTCTAGCCTGTCAATCAGGTAGCAGCCTAATGTTACCTCCTTGGGGGCGTAGCCTTCTCATGAGGGCCCTGGTGACATCCCCAACCCCACCCCGGCCTTCCCCTGTCTCTCAGCCTTCTCCTTCCTGATGGCTGACCCTGGTGGGTGCAAGCCTGTGATGCCAGCACCGCCATTGCATCCACAGGACTTTGCACCCACCAGCCAGTGATCTCCCTGCATTCAGCATCAGTGCACGTGGCGGCATGAGTCTGAAAAGGAATTTATGGACTAGTCTTGGGTTTATGGGCTTTATCTGGACTGGGCTGGGATGTCTGCTTGATATATAATTACTTCTTGATATAAAAGCTCTCCCTTACACATATATATAAGTGTCACTGGATTTATTTCTCTAGTCAAAGCGGCCTAACACACATACCTGAGGGCGCCAAGAGTCAGAGCCAGCTTAATGGCAACTAAAAACGGTCACTGGTTGCAGGGACGAGTGAAGGCAGGGGGTTGAGGATGTCTTGAACATCTGAGGAAGCAAGATTCGGAGGAGGCAAGCTGCCGTGCCAGTTCCCAGAAGCCACCTTCTCCACAGAAGCCTTGTGTTTCTCTCTCGCTTCCCCACGCTCCCTCCCTGCCACCTAAGGCATTTTCAGAGTGCAGGATGCTGGTGCCCTTAGTCCCCACCCTCACTGCTTCCTGCAACATTTTAGAGAAATAAAGACAGCACAACATGGTACCTGCTCCAGCCCTTCCCTGCTCCGCCCTTAGAGGGAGCCAGGTAGGGAGTCAGGGGAGAAATGGCTTCTGGAGAACCAGTCTTCAAGAAACCCTGGAAAGGAACGTGTCTCTTCAGTCAGCCGCTGGGGATTCTGGGCTTTTCAATTGCTCGAGTCCGAGACTCTCCACGGTAATGCCTGACCACTTCAAAGCAGAGACACCACAGCTCATGCTGGCAGGAGCGAGTCGGAAAATGTGTACTGTGTGCCTCTTTAATGAGAGATGGCCCCTGGCAACATCTCTGAGCTTCTGAAAGAACTACTACTGTGCTACTAGGATGTGCTATAGCATGGGGCAAATCCTCTGTACGGGTATGAAAAGCCTGCCATATCCTGACCTGTGTAATTCCTCAAACAGGCCCCGTGGCAGCAGTGAACATGGTAACGACAATGTGACCACACTATGCAACCACCGGAGGAAAATCTCACATCTTGATGTGGACAGGAAGCAGTCGAAAGTTCAGTCCATTGCTGTGGGGAGTGCTCATTGGATAGACACTGTGGGAAACCATCTGGCAGCGTCTACTAAAACCAAGCATACACACCCCTGATGACCCAGCTCCTCCTCCAGGCCTAGGTCTATACGCAATCGGATGTGGACGTAAGTGCCTCTAAGGAGATGCACACTGGCTGTGCTACTGTGTGAGAGACCTCCCGAATCAAAGGGGAAGGAATGAATCCACTCTAACTACGCTGTACCAGCATCACGGAGGACTCTCGCGACTGCAATATTGAGAAAAGGAAGTTAAACCCAAAATGGAACCTGCATCGTATGATTCTATAGCTATACAACTCAAAGCAGACACAATTAACCGAGAGTGGTATTCATCGATAGCAGTGGTTCTGCTTGGCGTGGGGAAGAAAGCACTCTGGCCGACTCCACCAGGGAGTCACACCAGGGAGATTCCTGATGTTCAAATAATGTTCTGCTTCCTGAATGGGTTGCTTTGATCAGTGTGTTCCCTATGAGAAAATGCACTTACATTCGTATCCTTTTCTTTCGGCATGCTATTTTAATTGCAAGTTAAAATAATTAAAGCCCCAAATGGCAGGAACATTTGCTATCTGCATTAAGGCAAACAAAGCACAGAGAATTTAAATAACTTTCCCAGCCTTGGATGGCTAGTAACTGTCACAGACAGGCTCTAAAACCCAAACAGTCTGGCTCCAGGTCCCAGTTAATGACTCGATGCTGTTTCTTAGGAGGAGGGTGTCTTGGCACATGTCCTGCATTAACTGTCTTGTGTCTGTAGGCCCTTAAGAACAGCGCTTGGCAACATGTCTATATTAAGTATATTCCACAGAAAAATGAATAGCATGATCTCCATGGTCTACAAGAGCCAGGCCACAAGGACAGATAATTTACATCACAGACATTAGATAGTTACTCATGTCATAGACATTAGAAGTGACTATTGAGACCTAGAAGAAGTCATTTCTCACCCGCTCCCTCCCATCCTCTCCCATCCCATCCCTTGTAGAGACCTTATTAAATGGGCTGCCCCCAACTTGCATTTCCTCTGGGCTGAGGATTCTTGTCAACAGTTGGTGATGGACTATGTTCCAGAGACTTGGGGAAGCTATTTCATCTTGGCATTTAAAAAGATATCGCCAGCCTTCAAAGACCAACTCACTGATCAGGAGGTGGATTGAAGGATTCAGAACGCATAAAAATAGGATATAAAATCCCCCCAAATCAAGCTGGACAAGCTTTTCTTTAAAGAAAGGCTGGTGCACGACTTTAATTCATCCAACTCAACACAAAAGCCACTTTACATCCTGAGTAGACAAAGGTGAGCAAGTCCATGCCCAGAAGGGCTCACCTTGATGTCGAAGGGTCAGACACATAAAATAGTCAAATTGCCCTCTCTCTGCCTCAGAAATGTCTTATATCATTGCATTGTTGTGAGAGTAAAATGAGCTAGGGGTTGGCACAGAGTAAATGGGAGCCATCCTCCTTGTAAATTGTAATCACAGGATACAGAAGTGTGTATAGGTTTCAGTGAGAAGTCAAAGAAAAAATTGTCCCATTTCATTAGTGCTTGGTGATCAGGGCAAACTTCATAGATGAGAGACTTGAACAGACTACTTTCAGTAGAGCTTTCATTCCAAGGGTGCCAGGGTGCCTTTCTGTCTGATGACTTGCCTCCAATTCTTTCCCGACAGCCTAGACCTCATACTTGCTCACCCAGATCAAAGGAGAGTCAGGACTTCTCTGTTCAGACAGCAGGGGTTGTAATCTCAATGTGCCCAATCTTCAGTGAGCTCTGTACTTGAGAACTAGCTGTCCACTCTCGGGTTCCTCACCCAACATTTCCAAGCAGGGGCTGCCAGCACCTCCTCTAGGTCAATTCTCATGCCCCCTCTCTTCTCATCACTGCTGTGACTTTCCAAGGTCAGACCTGGATTTCTGCGGAGAAGTAGGTGCTGAGCACTTCGTAACCCAAAGAAGCCCACCCACCCACATCTGCCCTCACTCCCTGTCTCGTCCCTTCTCAGGTCTCCTGCCCTCATTCCTGTGGTGGTGTGAGAACAGCTTCTCAGAGCTTTCAAATCACAAGATGAAACTTTTTGCACAGACCCAGGCCTATGGACAAGCAAGGCATCGGGGAGCGCCTCCCCCTCCTGATTTTCCAAGGGAGAAAGAAATAGTGCTCGTCAGATATGTGATAGAACTGTCAAAAGTACATCAAAAGAGCTATATACATTGTGATCTCTAAGTCACAATTCTATTTGTTCTGTGACAGTGTAAAAATAACAAAATATCCATCAAGATGGAAAATGAAAATGAAGAAAGCATTTCAATGGTACTTGAAAACAATTTCTAAACAAAAGTCCCCTTCCTCTCCCTGAAAAATCTCTCAGCTATAGCCTCTATTTCGTTAGAGCTTTCTCTCCCACTTTCTCCTACCCCACACGTCTCTTCTCATTTCTTTTTTTCTCATCTGCATGCGTCGTTTTTCCATTCCTGGCTCGGACTTCCTGGAAGAGGTTGGTGAAGAGTCCCCAGGGTGACTTCTAAGAGAAACTCTCTGTCCCAGTTTACACTGGTGAGTCAGCCCCAGGAGACCTCTCCGGAGCGCTGATGGGCGTTGGAGTGTGGACAGACTCAAGGGGCCTAGAGGGCAGCTCATTGTGTCAGATCCTTCAGTCTTCTAAATCCTGCCCACCAGCTGACCCCGCCCCACTCCATAGATACCATCATGGAGGCAACCCCTTTGACCCAAGCGGTGCCCCCAGTGGATCAAATGAACCAGTTGTTGATACCTCCCAATGTCCATTTCTTCCAAAACAGTCTATTCTGAAGATAAGAAAAACAATCTCTATAGCCAAATGGATTTGGGGCTTACACTTCATTCTCGCTCCAATCTGAGAACAATTAGCTCTTATTGCACGGCTCTGCTATACGCATGCCCTAATGAAGATATGGGTGCAATAGCAAAGTGTGAGGAAGCAACTAGATGGTGCCTGGTTATTAGAAAGAATAACGTCCAGGGTCTTAAAGACTTGCCTTTGAATAAGCAGCCATTCGAGTAAGGTATCAATAGGGTCTACACAGAAGAAGCACACCAGCCTGTGTGATCCAAGGGTTGTAAAGAATAAATCTAATTGTGATCATCTGGTTTGTGGAAGGCTAGGGATGACAGTGGGAGTCCAAGGTTTATTTGCAGGGTCCACAGATGGATTAAGCCTCTGGTGATCCCCTCTGACCACAGACCAGGGATGTGAGTAGCCTCGCTGTCATGCAGAGGGCAGTGGTTTTTTGTTTCCCGTCCTCTGTTCTCCACGTTTTTTCTGTATATGAAATCCAGAAAGGACAGAGCCACTGAGACAGTGACTACCTGGATGGTTTTTTGCAGGGTACAGCAGGGAAGTGTGCGGGGAACATGGGAAGCAGATGACCAGGAGTACAAGAAAGAGGTCAAGGTTCTAAAATGGATTGTACAGACGGTTGTACAACTCTTATTAATCTGATTAAGTTATTGAATTGAATGATGTGTGAGATATATGCCAATAAAACTGTTTACAAAAGAAAAACAACAATTTCTAGGAAGAAACACCGAGTCTCTACAAGGGCACTCAATGAAACAACATCAGAGTGTCCTCTACTCGACAGCTCCACAGAATATGCCTGAGGGCCCGTGCCACGCCTTGTCCTCTGCTAGAATGCTGCCGTGAAGCCCTCCTTGTGCAGAGGACCCCCTTCACTTGAAGACATGTTAGCAGGCCCACAGCAGATGCTGAGAGATATTTGTTGACTATACAGCTGATAAATAAATGAATGATCTTAATGAATATCATTAATAAATAAATAAACAAATGAATACCTGCTGTCAGTGACTGTGGGGAAGTTTTAGTTGCCTAGTCATTTGATAAATCATCTATTGCGCGCTCGTTAGATGAAATTTTCAGAGGAAAATTAAGCCCTGGATGTGGAAAGATGCCTAATGATGCTGGACTAAGGAGTGGAAGTAACCTGCAGAGTCCAGGGAAGCGCCTTGAGAGAAGCTTCTCACCTTGGTGAGACCAGTCAAAGAGGGCTGCTTCCAGGCAGAGACGAGGTAGTGGAGCAGAATCAGATGGTACACTCACGGAGGCTGACAGGGAGATACAGGCAGGGCGTCTCAAGGTGGGGAACGGCCTAGACAAACTTTGTGGTCCAGAGTCAGGTGTGCTCAACCATGAATCAAGAGACTTTAACCTCCTGTGCCTCAGGATGGGTTCTGAAGTGTCCCTCACGTCTCCCTCAACTCAGTTCTGCATATGCAAATCCATAAAACACCAACCTAGTCCCCCACACCAACAGGAATAAACTAGAATTTATTTATTTAAATTGGCCTTAGAGATGCCCAGGGTTTGGGATATACTTCCAGACATTACTAAGAGAAAATCCCCCAGAGCTGGCTGCTCCGTTCTCTCTACTCGTATCTGTTACAACATCCATCAGCCGGAGTTGCCTGCTCTCCAATTAAACACCAAATTGAAGCCAAGAAAGCATGATTATTCACCTCTCCATCTTCCGTACACATCCCAATTCCTGCCCCAAAGATGAAGACACTCAGGAACTGTCTCTAATGACTAACCCAATAAATAAAGGCTGGCATGAATGCAGGAATGCCATCCCTATGACAAAGGGAAGATGCTTATTGTTTTTCATTAATTTTCATTTGTATCAAAACAATACATGCATATGGTCTAAATACATCTCATAGAAACACCATAAAAATAAACAATCTAATCCAAAAATGGGCAAAGAAATAATTTTTTTCCTAAGAACATATGAAAAGGGTCAACAAGCCCTGCAAAAACTGTTCAACATCCTTAGTCATTAGAAAAATGCAAATTAAAAAACACAATGAGAGGCCACTTCAGGCCCAGTTGGATAGCTATTAAAATACACACACACACACACACACACACACACACACACACACACACACACACTCACACACTGGAAAATAAGAAGTACTGCCCAGGAAATAATAGAATTAGGATCCTAATACTTTGTTAATAGGAAAGGTAAATGCTGCAGCCACTGTGGAAAACAGGTTACTGGTGGTGGCAGTTACATAATCTGCTGTCAACTTGAGTCTTAAGAGTGAAAAGGGGGTGGAGTTTAGCCTGGCAACCAGGTCGTGGCTTGATGACCTCATTTGGAGCTGATAACAAGGTAAATAGCTCACTGTAGGCGGGACAGTCACAGACTCCCTGCAAGACATTCCTGTGGACAAGACACACGGAGCAACGCTAGAGCCCTGGAGCTGATGGAGCCACATGGAGACCCCTGCCAGTGCTGAGATGCTTCCACTGCCACTGGATCCACAAGACTTCCACCCACTGGCCTGTGATCTTCCTGCATTCGGCATCATTGAATGTGTTGTGTGAGTCTGAAGAGGAATTTATAGATTGGTATCAGACATATGGGCTAATATCAGACTTGGGCTGGGATGTTTTCTTAATATTCAATTGCTCTTATATATAAAGCTCTTTCTTATATACATATGAGTGTCTATGAATTTGTTTCTCTAGTCTATCCGGACTAACACACTGGTTCCCCAGCAAGTTTGACATAGGATTCTCATATGACTCAACAATTCTACTCCTAGGTATAAACCCCAAGAATTACACACATATATTCAAAAAATTCTTGCATAACATGGTCATAGCAACATTCTTCGCAATAACCAAAATATGGATATAACCCAAATATTCATCAACAGATAGATGAATAAAAACAATGTGGTATCAGCATACCTAATTTTATTGTGTATCATGTCAGTGCACTTCACAGAGAGTGTATTATTGAGAAATTGAAGGTTTGTGGCAACCCTGTATCAAATAAGACCATCCGTGCTATTTTTCCACAAGTGCTCACTTCTTCTCTGTGTGTCACATGTTGGTAATTCCCACAATATTTCAAACTTTTCCATCATGCTATCGCTCACTTAATAGACAATGGTATGGTGTAAACATAACTTTTATGTGCACTGTGAAACCAACCCATGTTTATGACTTGCTTTATTACATTAGCCGCTTTTTTGCAAGGGTCTGGAGGTGAACCCCAGAATCTCAGGGGGACGTCTGTACATACGGGGGAATATTATTTCTCCATAAACTGAATGGAGCACTGGTGTGCACTGCAATGTAAATAAACCTCAAAAAATTATGCTGAGTGAAAAAGACAAGACACTGAAAGTCATATCTTATATGATTGGATTTGTAGGAAAGACCCAGAATAAAGAAAATCTGCAGAGACAGAAAGTAGATGCACTGTTTCCAGTGGCTGGTGGAAAGGGAGGATGAGGAGCAGATCCTGGGTCTTTTGGGGGGGTGGCACTGGCAATGCTCAGAGCTGCGCAGGAGTGACAGCTGCCCAGCATGGGGATGAGTTAAATGCCACTGAGCGGCTGCTTTGAAACGGTGCGCTTAATGGTATGTGCAATTTGTTGTTGTGTGCTGTCAACTTGATGCAGTGCACAGTGACCTTTCAAAACAGGCTAGGGTTGCCCCAAAGGGTCTCTGAGGCCATGGCCTTTAGGGAAGCAGATGCCAATGTCTTTTTCCCGCAGAGCAAATTCTGGGTTCGAATTGCTGAGCTTTCTGTGAACAGCCTAGCCCTAACACTGCACTACTAGCCTTCCTGGTGTAAAATTCACCTCAAAAGTCAAAATAAAAAGAATTAGGAAAAATAATCCACAAAGAAGTAGCATGTAAAAGAGAGTCAGCAGCCTCCTCAGCATACCCACCCATCCTCCAGCCCCATTTCAAGTAATAAGCAATCCTCTCTCTTCCCTCTTTCTTCTGATATTTACCTCCATATATCTTGATTTATCAACTTGAGACATTGTACATTGATTTCTTATTATGCTGGAAAAGGATTTATGTTCTGTACCACCTTACCCTCACTCCTCCCTTAATGTGTACATACCATTTTTTTATTAAATCAAGAGCCAGTGATTTGCTACTTTGACATTATCCATAATCTTTAATGACTGCGTATTTATTGGTATTGTACACATATATGCATTGCAAATACCAAGCTTGTATTCTGTCAAGCAGACAGACCTATCTGTATGTAAATAATGCTCAGTCATTTTCTGTCATATCTGCCACGAGTACAAGTCATGTGTCATGACTGTGAGGAGTGGGTGATGGCAGCAGGGCTCGGACCCCTTCATAGACGGTATTGGCCATCTTACTGTTTTCAGGTGCAGAGCATCACTTGGGACTAGGTGAGGCCCCTGTGATCCTGGAGGTAAGACAGATAAATGAATAAGAGAAATATTGGCTAAATTCCTACAATAAAAATAAAACAAGGATAGATGATCAGGAGGCTGAGGATAGCTGCCCAATGGCAAGTCCCAATTCCTTGGCTAGTTTCTAGATGCACGTCAGGACTTGGGCCCACAGCCCATTGAGTGCAAGGAAGTCTGTGGCCCAGGAGGAAGGATGGCGTGACTCCATAAATGTGGACTGTCATGATTCCCCAAATCCCTCTCTTTGTGGGAGGCATGGCAGTGAGTGACCATAACAGGAAAGCCACACATGGAAACTGGATCTTTCCATTCTCCATGGACTGCCAGCCACAGAGCCTCAGCCGGCATGAACACATGGAGACTTGAAGTTAATTCATAGCCTTCTGTTAGATCCCAGGGGAAAGATACCGTGTGAAGTTTATGGCAAGCTGCATTTGAAGAATCACAGCAAAATCCCATGGGGTTCATGATTAAGGTCACATGGCTGTGATAGGAAACTGACCGCCACTGGAAAAGGAGTTCTGGGCTGATACTGGACCCTCATAGATAATCTGATTCTGGGCACTAAGAAGAACTCTGCCAATAAGGTTAGTTGTGTTCTATAGTAATCCATGATAAGACCTATGTAACGTGGAGGTACCCTCCCCCAGACACACATTTTTCCCACTAGGCAAGCATCCAACAACTTGCTCTGAGTTAGGGTACCCAGTGGCATCGCCTGGGAAGGTTCTCTCTGGTCACAGTAAATTTTTTCATAAAAGCAGTTTTGCTCGAACCTCATTTTTTGTGATGCCAATTTAAGAGAACAGTGTGTGACTGAAATTTTGTGTCCTGCTCAGGAAATATGCCGCAGTAACTGTTGTGATGTTGAACACAGCTACAGTGGTTCTCAACCTTCCTAATGCCATGACCATTTAATACTGTTCCTCATGTGGTAGTGACCCCAACCATAAAATTATTTTCGTTGCTACTTCATCATTGTAATTCTGCTACTGTAATGAATTGGGCGACCCCTGTGAATGGGTCATTTGACCCCCAAAAGGGTCACGACCCACAGGTTGAGAACCACTGGCTTACAAGGACAGCCCTACAGGTAAAACTCAACTGTGCAAGTGGTTTTCTCATTTCAAAAAAGGTGAAAAATCGATTGATGACAAACCTTGTTCTAGACGTTGGTCAACTTTCCAAACAGATGAAAATGTTGACCAAATTCATATACTTGTGCTCAAAGACTGATGACGGTTCATTGAAAAGATGGGAAGTTATCTGGACCTTCTTGGAGCTTGGTTCAGCGAATTTTAACAGAAGATTTGGGAAGGCGAAGGGTCTGTGTGAAATTTGTGCCTCGGGTTCTGACTGAGCAGGAAAAAGAGTGTTGAGTGGAAACAGGCCGAGCTTTGAAAGACCAGCTCCAAAGTGACCCAGACTTTTTTCCATGAGAAGCCATGGTACTATTCTTATGACCCTGAAAGCAACATCAATCAAGCCTGTGGGAGACACCATCGTCACCTCACCTCCCAACAGCCTGTCACGTGAAATCAAAGATCAATCTGATGCTCATTTGTTTTATTAATGGGAGGGGGAGTTCGTTCCACCAGGTCACATTGTTCATCAAGCTTTGTACTTAGAGGTTCTGAAAAGAATAATATTGGAGCCTAACTTGCAAGAATCTGGTGTGCAGTAGGCAGTGGATGACAGTGGGAGCCCAAGATACATCTATGGGAACTACATAGGAAATAAGCCTCCAGTGATCTCCCTCTACCCATAATAGAGGGATGGGAATAGCCCGGTTACCAAACAGAGTGCATCGGAGAGAGGACTACAGATCAAAAGGATAAACCTGACTTGAATGAATAAAACCTTGTCAGTTGATCCCCTCCCTGCTCTGGTGCACATTGGGCCTATCTGCATTGCAACATTTCCTGTATTTTTTTGTTTCTTGTTGGATCATATTAGGGATTATCTCAGATGTACTTTGTCATTGGGTGTGATTCTCTTCCATTTTTGGTATTTTTTTTCCATTTTCCAGTCTGGGAAACCCAGGACTGATGAACCTTTAGGGACAGCAAGTAGAAGAAGAGTTTCTAGGGGTACAGAGGTGGTGGATGGGGGTTGGGGAGGGGTCAGGGGAATGGATGTCAAGGGAGTCATGAAGGAAAATCATTTTTTCCAGATTGTGGTAGCAATTGCATGACACTGCTTGATGTTATTGAACTATGGAACTGTAGGATATCTGTATTATCTCCCAGTAAAATGGTTTTCAAAAAAGAATGAAGTGTTGAGAGGGTCCACCATATGGATTTGCACTCACCACAGTTGATATTGCTTCTATTGTTGCTAAATCTCCATTGGTCATAAGCATAGACCAACACTGAACCACGTTAGCTCAAGGGCACCAGCTGGATATTTAGTGTCAAGTAATTTAAACCAGAGCCATTCCACCCTACAAAGGACAGTAATTCTTCTTGATTAGAAAAATGCATGTTCCAAGTATTTAGCGTTTGCTTTTCCTGCCCAGAGATTCTTGACTGGCAGGAGAGATAGCAGAGCATTTGGCCCACTGACATGGCATCTACCAATAAAAAATCCCCTGGACTAAGTAGTCCACTATATAGCAAAAGTGTTGCAAAAGTCTGAGCCTTGGAAGAAAAGATCAATAGTCTACTGTTTTATTACACACCACACCACTCAGAAGATGCCAGCCGGATAGAGCAGCCTTTTGAAGGTATAATTCTAGCATCAACCTGGAATGATACTGAGATGCTGGGATTTAGCCCTCACCCTAAGTCAGTGACCATCATTGGGTCCTGTGTTGCCAATAAGTACGCTACAGGTGTCTGAGAACCACAGAGTGGAAGTAAGAATGATTCTATTTACTATCCCTCCCAGCTTGGTGAATTTGTGATTTTTGTCCTAATAATTTAGGCATTGTGGGTCTAGCGAACCTGATTTCAAAATTAAAAAATACTTTTATCATGAGGCTAATGAGACTTCCATTGAACTTTGGGCCATGCCTACTGAATATTTACCTAATCAAGAGCAACGAGCAAGGAAAGAAGTCACACTACGGATTGTAATCCTCGAAGGGATTAGGGTGCCTGCTATACCACGGAGTAAAGGGAGACATGATCGTCATCCAAGTGATTAACTGGGGCACCTCTTGGTATTCTCCTGCCCAAATTTAATGGTTGATGGACAGGCAAAAGTCACAGCCTAAGAGGGACATGAGGGCCAGGGGCATAAACTTAAACTTAGCCCACATTGTAAACCTCAGCCCACAGTACAGGCAGGTAGGTCATCAAAATGAGCAGAAATGCTGACTGAGGGTGAGGTGACTCCAGTAGCAGAGAAAGAGGATGTGCATCAATCAAGCATCTCTTGAGATCAGGTACATCCAGAGGGGTTAGAGTTCAACCTTCCCCTTGCAAGCTCCCTCAGAAAAGGAACCAACAAGAAATCTGATGAGGCTGTTCCCTGATACAGTAGATTTACCAGATAATGTTTACTGTGGCCAGCTGACTGTATTCACCCCCAGAAACAAGACATTCATTCTCTCTGCTACAAGGCTTGGCAGCCAAGACTCTCTACAATTACCCAATGTTGCACCCCGCCCAGAGCTTAAAAAAGGGGGGGGACCCCAATTATCATGCTTCAATTGGGAGCAGCTCTGCAAAGCCATCTGAGTTCTAGAGTTTTCCACAGGCTAGCTGGGGTCTACGTAGCAATTGCATAACAATTCAGCTTCTCTCACAGCCCAATCCACCTTCCCTCATTTACATCATGATGTTGCTCCATTGTGGAGGCATCTAAGATTGCCCACCCCCCAAAAAAAATTCCACACCTCTGGTATACATGCCCCTGTGTCATCTCCTCCCCATTGAGTGAGAGCTGAATATATGATTCACTCTAACTGATATAGAGGAAGAGATAAGATGATGAAATCTTTGATGTTGAGTGGCCACTGACTTACTCTCAGGTCACCAGCTGCATAGCTTGAAGACCCGCGGGAAGCCTGTGGAGAGGCTGATGCATTGAGGAATCAACCCCTACTAGCCACCACATGAGTAAGCTTAGAAGTGTATCCCCACCCAAGTAGAGCCCTTGGATGGACCACAGCCCCGACTGACGTCTTGACTACCTCATCAGAGACCCTGAGCCAAAGGCACCCAGCTAAACAACGCCCAATGGCCCACTCGTAGAAACCGTGAGGTAGGAAGTGTTGCGTATTGCAGTCACTGACCTTTTGGGTAATTTTCAGCAATTGATACTGAATTCCCAAGAACATTCCCCAATAAAGCTCCCACCCACAAATCTCCAAGCTCTGAATCCAGGAACCAGGAGACAGAAGTTTCCCAGACCTTCACAGAACAAAACCCCTCACGCCCTTACTTTTTCCCCTTTTGACTGAATTTGGTGAGCATTGTTATGTGTATATGTATAGAGCCAATAAATCTGGAGGAGTTTCAACCTCTAAATCCCTCATTCAATGTATAAATTTAGAGCTAAGGCTTTTAACCCACGGAAGAGGATTTAGATTCTCCTACTGAGATGCCTGCTGCTCCGTGGTGGCTAGCTGTGCTTCAGAGACTCAGCAAACAAGGTGGCCTCCCTCTGATCCACTCCCTCAGTGAGCGCCTAGCGTCCCACAGACCCCAGTGGAGAGACTGCTGAAGGGAGGCAGTTGCTGCCCGTATTTCAATGCCCCCTGTAGTTCAGGAGTCTACAAACACCAGCCCTGACCTGGGTACCCCCATTTCACATGAAGGTGGCAGAAGGCAATGTTTCAATGAACTGTTAACAAAGTCCCATGTGGTGTTCATCCATTGTGTTACTCTGGGAACTTTAGAGAAACAAATCCACATAAACTCATGTATAAGAGAGAGTTTTATATAAAGGTTAAGTGCGCATCAAGAAAACATCCCAACCCAGTCCTGCCCAAGCCCACATGTCCAACATTAACCCATATGTCTGACACCAATCCACAAAGTCCTCCTCCATCTCACAAAACACATGCAATGATGCTGACTGCAGGAGGAAAGCCGAGTCAGTGAACGTGTAAGCATCTCAGTGCTGGCAGGGGTCTGAAGCAGGGAACTGGCTAAGGCAGCTGCACCCTGGTGCGACCATCACAAAGCAAGAGACCCTAGAATTAGAAAGGCGAGACTCACCAAGCCACTTATCGCTCTACCCTTCAATTAACCCCACATGTGTTTTATCAACCAGGTTGGCACAATAAACTAACTACCCCACCCATGTATCCTGCTCGAGCAGTGGTCTGGAGTATGACGGCGGAGGGTATCTTGGAGGAGCCACAGAGCTCTTGAAAACTACCGTCAAGTTCATATTGGGACCCGACTGGGCAGAGTGGAACTGGCCTTGTGTGTTTGGGAAGCTATCAGTCTTTGCAGAAACAGAAAGCTTTATCTCCCTCAGAGAAGCTGGTGGGTCTGACTGCTGATCTTGTCATCAGTGGCCCCCTAGGCATCCAGGGCTCCTGAACTGCAGCGCTACCCCTGACTAAAAGTGTGGCCATGGATGACTGGCTTAACCAAGGAGCACAAGATTTTCTGAATGTGCAAAATGGAGAAACAAGAGTACCATGGAGTACTAAGTTAAGGATTAAATGAGGAACTTGGTGTAAAAAGCTTAGCATGTTCTTTAACCTCTCATAAGCTCAAATAAATGTTAGGATTTTTTGTTTTGCTTTGCTTTGTTTGTTGTTGTTGTTGTTGTTGCTGTTATTGTTGTTCATTGCTCTTATTAGAATCCGTGTAGATGCCTCCTGCCCCTGACTCGGGTCACCACTGTGTGGACCCATCTGGCAGAAGGAGCTCAACTCAGTGAACGTCTCTACCTTATCCCATGTCAGCCTTCTCTCCTTCTTGCCCACTACCACTTCCTTCCTCCCTCCCTTCTTTCCTCTTCTTTTCCTTCCAACTCTCTCACAATCTGAAGGCCTCAAGGAAGGGCCAGGAGACTGAAGCCAATCCTACCAGAAAGAAGATCTACCCCTTTGCTGGCTGTTTCGTCAGAACCCTGGGTGGACCTTTGAGAATGAGTCAGAAAGGCAAGTTGGCGCCTTCTGCACCTGCTGATCAGAAGGAGGGGGAGGGAAACAACTGAAAACCTACCTCTTCACAACGTTCAAGAACTACTCATGCTAGCAATTGAATCGAAGGTCAAAGTCAAAGTTCTCGCTAAAATACCATCTGCCCTGGGCTCCAGGACAGTTGCGGAAAGCATTCTGGGCTTTGCGGAAGCAAGGACAATAGCCTCAACGTACTTGCTGATTAGCTCTACAGCGCTGGATGAGCCACTTGTCTTCTTGGCTGCTCTGGCCTCAGTTTATGAATGGAAATGACATTATCTGCCTTGTCTGCCTCAAAAGGATTTGATAAGGCCCAAATGAGATGCTAGTGTGATGGAAATTTTAAAACATAAAATGTAAAGGTAAAAAAAATGCACATCCTTTTCAGGGATAAAAAGGAATGTCACATGAAGAAAAATAACAGCTCCTGAGCCCCAACAATCATGACGGAGGGAAGCCCCTCCTCTGGGAGGGCACACAGCCACTGTGTCTCAGGGACAAGCCCTGCACATGAGTAACCAGAATTCAAAATGGGGGGACTGAGCTATCAAAACCCAGAAGTGAGGGGCCAAGAAAGCCAGAGAGAGAGACTGGGTCCAGTGGGGAAACCCAGAGAAAAGGCACAGAAGTGATGGCCCATGAGAGAGTTCTAAAACATGAACTGGACTTGGATAGACTGGGTGACAACGACCAGGTATGGAAAGCAACAGGAGCACAATGAACTTGGAGTGCAGGAGGCCCAGACGTTTGAATAAGAAATGAGGCTTAAAAGGCATGAGCTGGCTGGACCAGCGAAGCCTTGAATGTGGTTAGGATGACTGGAGCTGATGAAGACTCCCCCCACCCCCCAAGTAGAAGAACTAGCTGAAGACCCCTGAGAAGAAATCCAGAAGCCCTGGGCTCATCAGCAGATGATCCACTCTAATTACCTTAGACCTGCCTTCCCATCGACCCCGACAGACCTGTATCTATTTTATTATGTATGAGGGGAAAAACAACCAAGCAAAACACTTCTCTCTGGCTCCACCAGTTCCTAAGATGCACACGGTTTTCATTGGCTACTTTCCTGAAGTAAATCACTCACTTTTCTTCCTAGTCTGTCTTAGCCTGAAGTCCACTGAAATCTGCTCCCCATGTGTCACCCAGCTGATATTTGAAATAGCACTGAGTCTACGGCCACACCACCCTGAACGCACCCCATCTCATCTGAAATATCGCTGAAACAGATTTCTAGCACCACAGCCACGTGCGAACCACTGAAGCCCCACGAACACATAGATGAGTGATAGTCGATGTTAGAAGATAAGAGCAAATCGTCGTTCCGTTACCAGGAAGGCTTAAGGCTCACCCTTCCTTTTCCACACCAACCACGGGGGCCAGTTATTAAAGATGACATCAAGACAAGACAGTGGTAGCAGGGATTCTGTATTCACCACTTCAGGGAGAGCTTCCAGAAGAGCCTCCCACCCCATCTCAGACTGTGAGAGAAGTGAGAAACAGACTTGGTTGAGGTTGTCGCGGAGCTGAGGGTTGTCTGTGGCAGGAGCGTATCAAAGGCGACCATGATCCATGCAGACACTCTCCACCAGCCCACCTAGCTTTAGACGAAGATTGCAGTTACATACACTGCGGTGTGAAACAAAGGTTCCATTTCAGCAGAACGTCAGATGGTTGCACTAAGTAGTATTTCAAGAGCAGTATGAAGCTCTCTTATCAAGGCTAAATAAGATCATGCAAATACTCAGGGCTCAGATTTTTCTAAACACCTGTGGTAGTTATATAATCTGGTGTCAATTTGGGACTTTGAAAGAATTAAGAGTGAAGGGGTGGAGTCTAGTCTATCAATTGGGTCACCGCCAATGAGGCCTCTGTGGGCATGGCCTGCCCCTGAAGATTCTGGAAAAACTCTGGTTTTTTCCTCCTTGGAGGCAGGAGACACTTGCTCACTCCCTTGGAGACTCACTGCTGACAAGGCTGACTCCCTGCGAGACATCCCTGAGGAGAAGCCACATAGACCTACCCTGATGCATCCCTGGGTGCTGGAGAAGCCCCGTGGAGACCCCTGCCAGCACTGAGATGCTTACAATACCACTGGACCCAAAGACTTTCTACCCACTGGCCTGTGATTGTCCTGCATTCGGTGTCTCTGCATGTGTTTCATGAGTCTTTAAGGGTTGGTATGAGTTATAGATTGGTATCAGACATATGGGCTTGATCTGGACTGGGCTGGGATGTTTTCTTTACATTCAATTGGTCTTGTCTATAAACCTCTTTGTTATAGACATATGAGTGTCTCTATGAATTTGTTTCTCTAGTCTACCCAGACTAACACACCCTTTTGGATTACTTTTGAAATGTGAATACTGGAGGCTTCTATGTGGATATATTACTACTATCAGCAGTTACACGTTGCCTGAGATCTGCACGGCCAGCAGTTAGAAAACACCAGCCCTTCTACCGAAGAAAGGAATTTACAGGATAGGTCTACCCTGTTATCGGGTCACTGTGAGTCAGCATTGACGCAAAGACAGAGAGTGAGGTTGTTTGGCTTGTTTTTGATAGTCCAACATAGCCATGAAATATTATTGGTGCTGTTATTAAAAACTAAAACCAAACTCACTTGTTGATTCTGACTCACCATGACTCTTGGTGGTACAGCAGCTACATATTGGGCTGGTAACGGCAAGATCAGCAGTTTAAAACCACTAGCCACCCCACAGGAGACAGATGAGGCTTTCTAAAAGTTACAGCCTCAGAAACCTACAGGGGCAGTTCGACCCTGTCCTAGGATTGCTATGACTTTTTGTTAGTCACTCCCTTCAGATGGACTCTGGATCATAGCACACGTGTGTATTCTAACAGGACGCTGCCATGATTGCCAGTATGTTCAAGTTCATCACTGGGGCTCTTGTGCTGGTTCATCTCACTGAGGGTCTCCCTTGCCCGCCCTCCCTGGCTGTCTATTTCACCAAACATGATGTCTTCTTTGAGTGATCCATCCCTTCTGAAGGCCCAGCGCCAGCGAGTTGGGCAAGGTTCTGTTGTGATGCGCAAGGTTTTCATTGGTGAATTTTCAAATGTTGATCACCAAGTCTTTCTCCCTAATCAGTCTAAGTCCAGAAATTCTACCAAACCTGTTCCCCCCTGGGGTACCCTACTGGTATTTTCAAAAACCAATGACATTATTTTGAGCACTTTAGCAATACACAAGTCCTCACAGTATAACAGCTGGATGGTGAAGTCACAGAATCGAACTGCTTTGTTTTATGTTTAGTGTCGTTTGATCCATTGCACTCAACATCCTCGTGTATTTGTCTAGAAAAACACAGTGAGACATCAAACCATTGTGTATTACATGCTATCCTTCATTCGTAGAGCGAAATCAAGCAATAACACCATTTTAAATGTGCAACACCTGATTCCACTAATGGAAGTATGCAACTTGTCCCCTTATGAATGTAAATTATCAATTGATGTTCAAATCAATCTTTTCACAAAGAAATTCAACAAGTCAGAACCGAGCAGTCATTAGCTACTCACAGACAGACTCTTCTCCACACTTATGTCAGAACTCAACTCCTTAGCTATGGTATTAACTATGAAACGCTATCAATCAGAAAAGATCAAGGGAAAAATTACCTGTGATTTGTGACCAGTAGAATATCTGAAAGATCACACCAAGGGCAGAAGCGGGTTCAAATGGAAGCATGTAGGCGGAGGAGACTGGTGTGATCTAGAGTGGTCAGGGACAGTGACGTAGAGAATGCCGACTTGGGACAGATTCTGAAAGCTGAATGAATGGTGTGCCATGATTATAAAACATCATATATTACAATAGTATATATTTATATAATATTGTACTGTATAATATGTATGGTATGTGTTCTATATATTCAATAGTCTGTGATAGAATAACATCTATATGCCCATAAGGAAGATCAGCTAATAGAGTTATAATTTAAATTTCTGACAAATCTCTAAAGCTTTAAAACTCACTACCATCTTACCAATTCCAATTCATAGCAGCCCTATAGGACATAATAGAATGACCCTGTCTGAGGCTGTAAATCTTTACAAACCCAGGAGCAGAAAACTTCAACTTTCTCCAAAGGACTGGTTGGTAGGTTCAAACTGTTGACCTTGAGGTTAGCTGCCCAATTTGTAACTCAGTAAACCACAAGGTTCCTGTGTTGAACAAATTGAAGAATTTCTCCAATTTCTTCCACCTGAAATTGAACAAAGAAACAATCAAGATGAATTGATAATTACTGGGAATTAGGATGTAAAAGTTGGAAATGAGAGGAAAGCTCAAGCGTTGGAAAAGATGGCTTTGGTGAAAGAAAAGAATATGGCGATAGCATAATAGAAGATTGCAAGACTAATGGCTTCTTCACTGTAAATGTCGTTTTTCCACAACACATAGAGCAATTATACACATGGACCTCACCAGATGGACTTTTCAAAAATCAAAAGGACTACATCAATGGGAAGAGATGATGGAAAAGCTCAATATCATCAGCCAGAACAAGATCAGAGGCAGACTATAGAACAGATATTAATTACTCACATGTAAGTTCAGGTTGAACCTGAAGAAAGTTAAAACCAGTCCATAAGAACCATTGAGCATATCCCACCTCAATATAAAAGGCATCTCAAAAATAGATTTGACCCATTGAACACTGATGACCACAGCAGTTGAAGGACGATATCAAGAATATCATTCATGAAGAAAGCAAAAGATCATTTAAAAGACAGGAAAGAAAGAAAAGACCAAAACCGATGTCATAAGGGACTATGAAACTTGCTTCTGAATATAGAGTTAATGGAAGAAATAATGATGTAAAAGGGTAGAACAGAAAATTTCACAAAGAAGCTTGAAAAGATGAAGTATTATAATGAAAATATGCAAATACCTGGAGTTCGTAAGTTCATAAGTTAAAATGGAAGGTACATGCTCAGAAGCGAAGGGGAAAAAATCAATCCCTACATTGTAAGGTTGAAGTGCTATGAGCTAGGGAAAAAACAGTGAACAAAGCAGGAAGAATGATGCAGGAAGCATCAAAAGAAGGTGGAAAGAATAGAGAGTCACTGTACCGAAAAAAATTGGTTGACATTCCATCATTTCAAATAGTAGCATATGATCAGCCCCCAGTGGTACTGAAGGAAGAAGTACAAAGCACCCTGAAGCCACCACTTGAAGAACAGGGCTTCAGAAATGGATAGAATGCCAATTTGATTTTTCAACCAACTGACAGAGCACTGGAAGCACTCACGTTCCTAGTCCAAGAACTTTGGAAGATGGCTACCTGGCAATCTAATTGGAAGGGATCCATATTTGTGTCCATTCCAGAGAAAAATGAATCGATAGAAAAAGTAAATTAAGGAACCATATCATTAATATCACACACAAGTAAAATTTTTCTGAAGATAATACAAAAAAGTTGTCAATGGACACCGAGAGGAAGCTACCAGAAAAGCCAAGCTAGATTCAAAATAAGACTTGGCATGAGGGTACCGCTGCTAACCTCAAATGGATCTCGACTGAAAACAAAGAATAGAGGTAACGTGTTTCCTTGTGCTTCATTGACTATTTAAAGACATTTGACTTGTGGGTCATAAAAAACTATGGATAACACTGAGAACAATGGGAATTCCAGAACACGTGTGCTCAGAAGGAAACTGTACATAGACCAAGAGACCATCATTAGAATAGGACAGGAGGATAGTAGATAGTTTAGAATCAGGAAAGGTGCATGTCAGGGTTGTACCCTTTCACCGTAATTATTTAACCTGTATGCTGAGCAAATCATCTGAGTATGTGATGAAGAACCTGATATTAGGATTGAAGGAAGGATTGGAAAAAAAAAAACCCCTGCTCTACCCAGATGACAACCTCGCTTGCTGAAAGTGAGGCGGACTTGAAGCACTTGCTAATGCCGATCAAGGACTGCAGCCTTCAGTGTGGATGACAACGCAAAGATAGAGAAAAACAAAGCCTTCACAACTGGCCTGATAGATCACATCGTGATGAATGGGAAACAAGGTCATCACAGATTCCACTTTCCTGAGATTCACAAGCAATTCCCCTGGAAGTCGGAGTCAAGACATTGGACCATGTGTTGCATTGCACACATCTGCTGTGCAAAACCTCTTGAAAAATGTTGCAAAGCAAGGATACAACTTTGAGGACTCAGCTATGCCTGACCTAAGACACGGTATTTCCAATTGCCTCATATCTATGTACAAGTTGGACTATGAATAAGGAAGACTACAGAAGAATTGAGGCACTTGAATTACAGGGTTGGTGAAGATTATTGACTGCCAGAAGAACAGACAAATCTGTCTTGGCAGTACAGCCTGAATGCCCCTTGGAAGCAAGGAGGGGGACATTGATCTCACTTACTTTGGACATGTTGCCAGTAGAGACCAGTCCCTGGAAAAGAACATCGTGCTTGGTAAAGGGTTGGTGTCCCTCAGGGAGATGGGTTGCTGCGGAGGCTACATCAGTCCAAATGTAACAATTGTGATGGTAGAGGAGGACCAGGAACATTTTGTTCGGTTAATCTCAGCATCTCTATGAGTTGCAACTGACTTGACCGCAGTTGACAGGCATGGCACTGTTTGTTATCAATTCACTGAGGATCTCAGGGCTAATGTCTTGGCTTTCCTGTTTGCGCACAATAAATCTTGAGACGCTAGATAAACACATATCTCTAATTGTTTTAGACATGGCTAAGCAAAATCTCAAGGTGTCTGGGTGGTACAGACTGTATACACTCAGCTGGAAACTAAAAGGTTGGCAATTCAAACCCACCCAGCAGGAATGTCCTGTGATGGGAATCCTTACAGAGCACAGCCCAGAAAAACTAGTCCACAGTAGTTCTGCTCTTTAACACATGGGGTCTCCATGAGTCAGAATCAACTCAATGGTCCACAAAAACACAACATCACTGGTGCCTGAAGCAAAAAATAACCACTCGAAATACAGGTAATTCTATCAAGCCCAAACCCTAGAACCTTCCAGGGCTCTTGTAATCATCATTACAGAACAGATATATGTACTTCCTGTGATCACTTAGGAAGCAAACCCATTTGAATAGAGTTAGATTCAAATTGGGAAGAAGTTTGGAGAACAGGAAATAAAATTTTACACTGAAGAGTTTTAGTTGCTTGAAAAGTCTAGAATCTTAGAGCTAGGGTCAGAGAATTGTTCCACAATTTTACAGTCTGAGAGATCATTTTTCTTCCCCATGGCCAACCTACTGAAGCTAATGGTAAAAGCATTAATTTATCATGAGATTTTAAAGATCTCTCTTGTTAGTAATGAAATAAACACGTGATAGGGTAGCCAGACCGTTATTGTTTATAAGAAGGTTATTATAATAATTAAGATGAATAGCAATTACTTGTCATGTTTGTGGATGTTTTTTTTCGTGGGGAAATAGCTGTAGCCATATTAAAGACCTAATTAACACAGCTCCAGGTCTGCCTGAGATTCACAAAGCCCCCATCTTCTCCAGGGTGCCATAACCAAATAAATTAAGAAAGAAGTGCTGTGCCCCACCCCACACCCCCACCCCCTCTATGATGAGGAAACTTGAACATGAAACTCAGACCTGTGAGACTGCCCTAGCTGGAAATCAACCTTTTCTCCTCTCCTGACGTTTTCAGAGCCTTCCTCATTCCCACTGATGGCTGAAGGAAGAAAGATCCTGGATCTCATTGCCGGTTTGTGTGTTTCCGTGTGCGCACCGAAATAAATATAGAGCTTGTGTGTTATATATCTTATATAATAACAAGTAATTTTATCTTCATACAAAATGGGATTTTTTACTTTTCAGTCACAGCACTATAAGAGAAATCTTAAAGCCTTAAGTATTAAAGCCTTAAAGCTATTTTTATTGAACATTTTCCAGAGCAGCATGAAAATGGATAAGAATGTTTCCTCAGATTGGACTTCTTTTTTTTTAAGGGGATTTACCTTTACACAACTCAAGGCTGAGGGAAGGAGGAAGAGTCAAGGAAATGACTTGCCCTCACTCAGAGAAAGTTCACAGTCCCTTCCAAGGTACTCTGAAGGTCATGTACAACGTCCTTCTGAGGGACACAAAAAGGCGAACAGGGCCACACGTGAGACAGGCGCCTGCCTAGAGCCTGTTGCTAAACAGAAGCACAGTGTGTTCAATGAGGAAACGCTCGGTGGAATCAAAGAGGAGTGCTTGCTCGCTGCCAAGCTAACTCCTCTCGTCATCGCTGCCCCACAGCTAAATTAGGGTCACAGGCCGGTAGAGCAGACCCGGACAAGATTGGGAAAATCTACAGTCCAGAAACTTTGGAAAGCTCCCAGTCTCCCTGAGCAAGCTTCCCCTTTCCCTACCTGGTCATTAAATTCACCCCTTAGGCACCTCTTCTCTAGCCTCTCTCTCCCCCCCACACTACTACACACAAGTCCGTGCGCACCAACGCATCACACAACTCGCAGCTGCAAAATGCTCTGCCTCCTTTTTCTCCCGGAACACACACAGGGTGGCCAGGCGTCTGCGCGGACTGAAGGTGGTTGCGGTGGTGTTGTTGTAAATAAGTGAAGGAAGGAGGAAGGAAGGGTGGGAAGAAGAAAAGGGTATTTGTTGAGTCTGCTCTGGGAGAGGCTTGGCCCTTGAGCTCTAGGCTGGGATCGAGATCACAAAGACGCAGCTCCTAATCCCACATAGAGCAGAAGGGACAAGATATTGTAAAGCTATCTCCTTCTTAGTGAGAAACACCAGCACCTGTGACTTTGTGCAGGTCGGCTCCTGAGAGGGGACTGGTAGGAGAAGGCTGAGGCATCCTCCAAGCACGCCTTCCTTTGGGGCCCTCGCTCTGGTCAGGCCACCACTCAGCTCCCTGCGGAACTGGAGTCCTTGGGTGAGGCCCCTTGACTTCTCTCATCCCAGCTGAAACAGATTTGAGCTCACAAAAACTCTAGTCCGGGTGGTGTAGTGGTTATGCGTTGAGCTCTGATCTGCAGGAGAAAGACTGAGCTGTCTACTGTTGTAAACTGTCTCAAAAACCCACAGGGCTCACTACGGGTCAGCATTGATGCAATGGCAGTGAGTCTGGTTTTGTTTGTATGGTATGGTGAGAGAACGAAGCAAGCTAAATACGGAGGAAGAGACTGGGAAGTCTAAAACCACTAAGCTCACAAAGCCCAAGGATCGGTTCCCCCCACAAGTAACCCCTTCTCAGGGCACAGGAATCCTGAACCACCTCGCTCTCTAACTTCAACCTTCATACACAGGTGTCCTTACTGTGGACTCCTTACTCTCAGCTCCTCCTCGGCTCTCTCCTGGTTCTCATTGTCTTGATTCCCGAGCGCTTTGCCTTCTTGCTTCTTTCAATGCCAACGTTAGGAGCGTCACTCTCGTTCCGTGAACCAACCTGGAGGGCTCCGTTGTAGTTGAAGATCTTGCCTCATAGAACTGTTATGGGCAAGAGGCAACCTCTTCACCAAAGCTAGGGAGGCCGAAATGGAAGAATCCTAACAGCATCTTCGGTCTGAAATCGATCAAATAGGCAATCAGGATGCATTGATAATCCTGGATGATTGGAATGCAAAAATCGGAAACAAAGAGGCAGGAACTGTAGTTGGAAAAATGTACATCTGCTGGCTGCCTGATCACACTAGCACGTTCCGTTAGTTTGCTAACTGTCAGGTTGGTGGTTCGAATTTACTAGCTCTGCGGGAGGAAAAAATGGCTCTCTGCTCCTGTTACAGTCTCGAGAAAATATAAATAAATATTAACAGTCTTTGGATGCAGAGTTGTAATGATTCAAAACAACTCAATGAAACTGGGTTGGTGTGGCTCTAAGGTTTGTGACCCGGTCTCATGAAGGACTGTGTTGTCTCGGAGCCTTAACCAATACCCGCCCTGCAGGCATGAGATCGCTGTGGGAGCAGCATTCACCTACAGGTACAGCCCCAAACATTTCACACTCAGGTCAAGCAAGTGAATATGAGCAGAAGGAGCAGCTTCATGGAGGGCATAACATTTGGAGCCTCTTTTGGTCTAAGAACCTTTCTTTTGTCTCCTTCTATAAGCTGTCAGTCAAGGAGAGGAGGGCATGATAGACGGAGAGATGAAAATTATGAACAGAGAGAAAGAAACATAAGGGGTGTGCTAACAAGTTGAAGAATCCATAAGGAAGGAGAAAACTCAAGCATGGTGGAAAGAATATATGTGGAGCAAAGGTGAGCAATGACTAAGCAATTGGTTGCTAATGAAAAGGTTGGAAGTTCAAGTCCCCACAGAGGTACCTCAGAAGGAAGGCATGGGCATCTATTCTTGAAAAGTCAGATACTGAATGCCCTATGGAGTGGTTTTTGAGATATTGTCAATTAATATGGTCTTTCCTGACATAATTCCTTATGTATTGTTTTAAAATTCTAGGCTCTCTGCCTGTGGCTACAATGCCATCTTGGGGGAGGGGGAGTGCTCTGCTAATGGACAGGATTAAGGTAGAGTTAAGAACTAACCTTAGTAGAGGGTGTGAACCAAGTCACCCCCTTTGTTTTATTGAGGGTATCTTTAGACGCTACTAGAGGGTGTGAATTAAGACACTTCATTTTCCCTGGGGGCACAGTCAGCTAAAAGACAAACATCACACCTCCGCCAAAGCCATTCCTCTGTTTGTTTGTCTCAGGCAAAGAGAAAAAGCCCAGGACTGTTAAAGAGCAAGTTCCAGATCCCTGTCTGAAGTGGTGGAGGCTGAGACCCCAGACACAGAGGCATGGAGACGATGGGACAGAGCAAGAGCAAGCAGAACAGTGCTGCGACAATGGGAACGTGAGGCAGAGGCCAAGAGCCCACTTGGCTGAGAGGCTAAGGAGCCAGAGAGAGATTTGCTTGCTGGCTGAGAAAGGGTATTTCTGTGAACCAGTGACTGTGTCTTTACCATTTCCTGATCTTGAGTTATGGTAACCAGTTAACTTTCCTAACAAAACCCCCATGATGGTGAGTATCGTCTGTGAGTTTTGTGTGGCCATGGCAACGAATGATCAAACCCATCATAGTAGAGTGCTGGGAGTGGTGTCAGAGTAAGAAAAGAAGGCAGGAGCGTGGAGGTATGTCTGACCCCTACCTCTTACCCAGAGGGAAGCCAGAGCAGGGCAGATATGGCCCACACCATTGACTGGCGTTCTGCTCTGGCACACATGGAATCAATTCAATGGCAACTGGACAACTGGCAAGGGTAAGCTGAGACCTCTTCTGCAACTCAAGAAAATGTGTCAGAACGTCACGTTCCGAGTCTGTCTTCCATCGTGGTCGGATTGGGTGGACCTGGCATTCCCGTATCCCTGTGGGGGAGGCTCTGTATGGTGCAGAGGTATCAGCATGGAGAACCACAGCTCGGGGGAGTCTAGCTGAAGGTGGAGAGCTGAGTGGTCACAGCGCGGGAATGTCCTGATGGCTCTGAGAAGAGTGAAGTGACCCAAGGAGAGTGTACAGAATGACCAAGGTACCGGTGACAGGGCACACCCTGGGGGAGAATACTGATTTATATCGGGGAGGCCGAGCAAAGGAAGAAGGACAAGGAGTAGGAGTAATAACAGCACACTGAGGTAAACCAGAAGGCTAAGGAACTCAGAACCCAAGGAAGGAGAAAAATCTCAAGAATAAGAAGTCTACTGGAAACAGCTGGTGTCTACTCCAGTGGCCCCTCCAATTCATCCCCCAATCCGATGTCACAGGAACCCTCTGAACCTGCCATCAGGACCATGAGACTTGTTTACCCAGGGTGCCTCGAGAGTCTTTGGCCGGCATTAAGGTGCTTCTTGAAATGATTCTCCAGCCTCATCGTGGAACTGCTCCCACAGAGACCCCAGCTCCAGCTAAATGACACTGAACTCTCTCCTCAGCATCCCTCTCTACTTTTGCACGATTTGTATATTCATGCTACTGGGCTTCCACGATTTGTATGTTCATGCTACTGGACTTCCACGATTTGTATGTTCATGCTACTGGACTTCCATGATTTGTATATCCATGCTACTGGACTTCCTAGAACGCCCTTTCTGCCTGAGGATCTTGCCTGCCAGAGAACTGGATGAACGTGCTCCCTTTTTGCCTACTTTATAACTCTCTCCGTAGTAAACCATGCACAACTAGCATGCGTACATTGAACCACGCTATGGACAGGCCCGGGTGGCATGCTGGTTACAAGTAGGGCTGTTAACCATCAAGGTCAGCAATTCAAAAGCCACTCAGAGGCAGAACAATAGCACTTTCTGCTCCCATAAAGAAATGCTGTCTTAGAAATCCACAAGGGCAGTTCAACTCCGCCCTCTGGGGCCACTATGGTGGAAATCAATTCTTCTGAAGTGAGTTTTGAGTAGACCGGCATAGCCAAATGAACCCGCCTCCCCTTTCATCACCCTGGGCAGCCATGACATTCATGCACACACACTCAGAAAACAGAAATGTGTGAGTAAGAGTTTATGCCCCAGAACAACCATGATCGGTATGCTTGCTACAACTTGGAACAACGGGCCCCTATACAGCTATTTAAAACCCTTGTTGGCTTCTCCCTAGGTCCTCTTGTATGCCTGGGTAGGTGAAGCCGATTTGGCATTTGCAGTGACAGGTTCAGGGCTCCTCCAGCTACTACCTGGAGAAAGGTGAGCGCTTGGAGATCTCCCCAGGTAAGGCCCAGCATCGATATTAATAAAGAGTAAGTATGACTGCTTTGCACTCCGCTTCCACCTAGCTCGGGAATCCTTAGCAAACAAACGCCAGCGTGGGACGAGAGGTCACTGTGGATATTCCAGAGCCAACATTCAAGCATTAATAACTTTACCGCTTAGATTAATTTTAAATGTCAGACAGCAGCGCTGTGTAAAGCTAAGGCACTGGAGGAAGCGTGCGTCTTGAGGCTTCCTGACAACACCAGCACGTACGGTGTTTGATCACGTGCAGAGTGGGCAGGCCCCGAGGAGAAGAGGGCGTTCCATTAATGGTCGCTGCCCCTGCAATGCAAACTTGACAAATCGGCGGCTTCTGAATGCACCCCACAGCCTCGTTTCTCCACCAGGAAAACGGCCGAACTGATAGCAATGACATTTTGCACAGAACCACAAGACAGGGTGAGACCCGAGACCTTGTCCCAGATGCAAGGTTCCAGTTCATAACTTGGTTAAGAGCCTCTGGAAAATAGCCTTGGTAAAAGGAACAGTGGCCCGGGGGCAAGAGGCAGAAGTGGGTCTGGGGCTACTGGGGCAGCTGGGCCTTGGGGGTGGGGAGAGGAAGCTCCCCAAACCCCCCACCCCAGTCCAGTGAAAAGCGTGAACGGCAGTGGGCTGCGCAACAGAGACTACAGGGAGAAGGCGCAGATGCTGCACCCCAAATCCCCCCATGGCTGCCAGGATTGCAATGCAAAATTCACATATTTTGGACTGAAATTCTCATATTTGGGGAGAACTTGGGCAAAACCCTCCTCCCACCACTATTAGCATTGCAAAACCGGCAGTCAAGGCAGGCCCAAATTATCATCCATTTTGTGAAAAGGATGAAAATTGTATAGCACAGAGTCCAACATTCTCGGCGAAAACAATCATTACAGCGCACCTGGCAGCCCTCGGTCTCGCCCCACAGGTTCCAGGGACCAGAGCACCCGGGACAACGTGGCCCGCCCTCTTCTGCCGCAGAGCCCTGGACGCCAGGTCTGGAATGGGCACAGCGGCCTCCGGTCCACGGGAACGAGCAGGGTTTTCTCTTCTTGGGAGATGCGCCCTTCGTTGGACAAACGCGCATATTGCATTCAAGAGGCCCGGCTACTGCTTCGTGATAAACTGAAATGCAAACACCAGGGGCGCTAGACCTCCCACGACAAACCCCCATCCCAAGTCTAAAGCAACTGGAACAAGGCAACCCGTAGACTCCGACAAGTCACAGGACAGTGAAATGCTCCGCGAGGCAGGGCTCGCGGGGCCCCGGCCCTTACCAGCCAATCACCGAGTCTGTTGAAGAATGATGAAAATCTGGGAAGCCCTACCTCCAAACGACCCTCAAATGCATAGCGCCCCTCCTTCTTCCCTCGTGCCAATCCCCCTCCAGAGTGAGCTTCCTTGAGGACAGGACCCGTCTCCTGCCATGGCTGCCAGGCTTCAAAGCCCCAAGTGGCCCCACTGCAAACAGGATCAACTGCCAGCCTCAGCCAGGCTCTCTGGGAGCTGATCCAAGAGGGTGCCCACGCAGGGCGAACTAGCCCACCAGGCATCGGAAGGTGAGAGGTGGGATGATGAGGAAGCAGCCTTACAGAATAGTAATGTGCATTTTGCACATAAATATCTACCAAAGGGATGTTGGCACCAAATGGCCAGCTCTCTCGTCAAGGCCATCGGCCCCTCCGGAGTTGCTGAAGGGCCCAAAAGACGTGACTCTGAACTCATGCTTTCCAGCTGTAATGTCTCAGGCAAGCGGTTTAATCTCCTTGAGTTTCAGTTTCCTTACCTGTGAAACAGTGACATAATCGTACCCGGTCCATAGGTTTATTGGGACACTGAAGTGGGCTAATCGACATAACTTCCCTATTTACTCTTTTTTAGAATTAGAGGACGATGACCCAGGAAGTGGAAACACCTACCCAGGGTCAGAAAGTGAGGTGGTGGCAGAGCTAAAGCCCCCAGTCTGGTCCCCCAGCCTTCCATCCCTGGCTCCTTCCCCACCCGGTCTCTTTTCCCTGGCTGCAGAGGCAATCGGCAGCAGAAACATTGCATCAGAAGCCAGAAGGTAATAACCCTAATTGGGCCATTAGGACCAGTCACTTCCCTCGACATCGAGCCTTTGGGGGACGTTACGGGTGATCAATATAATAAATAATGTTGCAAAGTCTGAGGCGCCTCTCAAGGGAGCATCTTGAAAACCAAGAAGAGGACGAGATGGCGATCATAACAAGACATCCAGGGAGAGCGCAAGGGCATCCCAGCATCCCTGTGGGTCCCCCTCGCCTTTATCTGATCCTGGGAGGGAGAAATCCAAAGAAGGGCCAGAAGCACAGGGGTTCAGGTTGCCCAAGGTTTATCTCCCAGTCCTGCAGCCAGTGTGTACACATGGTTCACAGAGAAGAATGGTAAGGCTTTCGTGCTTAGCTCTACACAAAGGCTTTCTTCTCTCAAAGAGCCTTCAAAGCTTGAGAAACCCTCCCTAGAGCCCAGACACTCTTTCAGTGGCTATCCTCACCCCAAGGGCCCGCACCTGCCTGTCATCTTTCATGTAGATACACCTGTCCTTGATCCATATTCCCCTGGACCTAGAATAACTCAGGGAGGACAATGGGTTCAGAGGGCATAATTTGAACTTACAGTGCCATCTCTAGCAAGCCAAGGAGCTGCCCCACCCCCACCCCCACCCCACCCCCTCACCCCCGCCCCCACTGCCATCAGTAGATTCTGAAGCATAGTCACCCTGTTTGAGATTTCTGTGTGTTTGTGAACCTTGACAGGAGCAGACAGCCTCGTTTTTTCTCCTGCAGAATAGCTAGTGGATTTGAACCCGGCCGTTACAGCACCACCAAGACCCGTTAAAGAGCTGGCTAATAGACTACAGACACACCTTCCTGTATACATCCCAGGACTTACTTGTGAGTCACAGCCAGGCACACTGGAGGTTCTGAACCGCCAGGCCTCAGAGCCGCACATGGCCCACAGGATACTGAGAGTGAAATCTTGGGATCCAAACCCTTGGAGTGTTTCGTGCTAGTGAGGATAACTCACTGGTGCACATGGTCATTGTTGTAGTGACTCTTTGTGCCAAAGGAGGAAGACATTATCAGTGTGGGCTCCAATCAGTAGCTTCCTGATCTGAACGTGGGAGCATTCTCCTGGTGGGAACAGACCCTTCAGGTGTGCAGTGCTGCAGCGGGGAGCACACAGGCAGAGAAGCTGCTGCTCCAAATACCAAATAAGAAACTGGACAGTTATGTGCACAGCTACCAAACGGATGCAATCTCCTTAACAGACCTGTATGTACCTGAACATGCACCTGCATGCTCCTATGTACACATGTGAAACCAGCGTTCGAGGCTCTGTTTGTGTTATTCTATGACTGGGGAGCTGCCATCATCAGACTGACCCTGTCTATTCCCTGTCTGAACCTCCACTTCCCAAATTGAACCCCAGTGTGTCAGTCTGGGTTAACTAGGGAAACAAATCCAGAGACACTCATATGTGTATAAGAAGGAGCTTTATATAAAAGAGCAATTGTATATTGAGAAAACACCCCAGCCTTATCCAAATCAAGTCCATACGTCCAATATTAGCTCATATGCCTGATACCAGTCAATAAACTCTTCTTCAGACTCACGCAACACATGCAATGACGCTGAATAAAGGAAAACCACAAGCCAGTGGGTTGAAAGTCTTGTGGATCCAGTGAAGGTGGAAGCATCTCAGCATTGATGTGAGTCTCCACATGGCCCCTCCAGCTCCATGTGGCTTGTCAACTGGAATGTGAAATAGAGAGTGTGTCCCGCCACCTGGGAAGAAGACAAGTGCTCACAGAATCCTCGGGAGAAGGCCATGGCCACACAGAGGCCTCGTTGCCTATGGCCTGATAGACAGGCTAGACTCCACCCCTTCCCTGAAGTTGATAGGAGATTATGTAACTGCCACACCTAGGCTTTGCCTCTGAGCTTGTCACTGTCCACGTGTTTCCAGAGCCACAGCTATGTCTGTGTACTGCGATGCCTATTCCTGGAGTTATGAACTGTCTTACACATGTGATTGTTTCTGAATGTGATTATACCTGTCAGCCCAGGTGAACATCAGAATATTGAATGACCGATACAGCGTGAACCAATCAAAGCAGGTATCAATCATGAACAACTGGACTGGATGTACCAGCACATTAAGCTGGTCTGTAGGCAGTTTATAGAACACTCTCAACTTGGTGACCTACAGTCATGAAAGTTTTTTGTTGGGTTTTTTCCCAATCACTACCTTCAAACACAAGCTGTCAGAACCTTCCCTGTCACTTCCTGCCACCTTGAGCGGATCCCGTTGCTCTCTGGTCACTCTCTGTTATTGAAAACCTGGTCCAGCCTGGGACCTCTATTTGAATTAAACCCCTGAGCCGACAGGCTGGTGGTCGCCTGAATAGGGAGGAAGGAGGCCTGGTCGCTCTCCCTCCTCCCCCATCCTGCTCTCTGGAAGCAGGGAGGGCACTAGGAACCTGACTGGTGATGTCCTTGGTCAGCTGTGGTGGCAGTGGGGTGGAGTCCCTCGCATTTCCTTGGCTCTGTAGGGTTTCATTGGCCATGGGTTGTGACAGTAAGGTTTTGTCAGTGGGGTGCTGGCATCTGCTGTGTCCTTGGGCAGTGTCCAGCTTCCTGGCAGCTCTTGCCATGACTGAGGACAGTGTCTTTGGCCTCATCAACCGTCCATGCCCCACCCCACAGTGAGGCCTCCACAGACCTGGGGGTAGCCGCCTGGGTGCACCTCCCCTGCTCCTACCCCTCATTCTACTGTGTCCTGTGACCCTGCAGCCTCATCTTCATCGTCTTTCCCAAGAGGCACTATGCACCCTGAAGCCTCCTTTCCTGACCCAGAAAACTCTAGAAAACACCCCTCTGCCCAGCGTCTCCCTTCACCTACCCCTCTGCTGCCCATCCCCCAGAGAGGAGGTTATATGTAGCTCCCTGTGATCAATTCCCCCTTTCTACACCCCCCTTCCCTCCTGGTATCGCCACTGTCACCCCT
>NW_022103906.1:81259581-81269148 GCF_000313985.2 Echinops telfairi | reverse complement strand
AAAAAAAAAAACACCCCTCTGCTCTCTTATTCTTCCTGTAAGCACGCTGCCTCAACTCCCAGGTCCCCACCTGGATGTCAGACCTCTCTTTTCGAAATCTCCATGGGAGGTTCAGGGTCCAGCCTCAGAGGCCAGGCGCATGCTGAAAGAATGCGGGAGGGACCCACTTTGGGTCTCCCAGGACCTCTCTGAAAGCCCTGACCACCAGGGACCGAGAGGTCGGAGGCCAGGCGATTCTCTTGGAGCATTTGCTCACAGCTTTGGGGAGGGCTTGGGCAGCAGAGGGGAGTTCTCTCCTTGTGAGAAGCTCTCCCTTCCTGTCCCCTTGAGCAAGGCCTCCTCTCACAGCTTCCTGTCTCGGTTGATGGGAGGGGCAGGTCAGTGTGTTATCGGGAGCAGGGTCTGTTCAGATGTCTGGCCCTTGTTGTCGGCAGGCTTTAGTATACAGGGAGCTCAAATCTTCTTTGTCTTAAGCTTTTCTGGCAATTTGGGGACCGCTGGGAAAGCTCACCCCTCACTCAGTTCCCTGGGCCTACACCTTCACCTGTTCCTCTGCCAGTAAGAAGGGGTGCGGCTGCATCAGGTGCCTGCTGCTGATTCCATCTGTATCTTTGATTGGGGTCTGAGATCCCCTCTCGGTCTTCGTGTCAGATGTGTGTTGTGCGCGTGTCTTTCTGTCTCATGAAGGGCTTTCTTTGTGCCTGCAGCCAGAGCCCAGCGCCCACGGTGGCTCTGACCATGTCTCCATGACAGCACTCCTCTACCCAGGCCCCCACCCAGCCTGGCGAGGGCTCCGTCTCTGAGCATCATCGGGCCTGTGGCTCTGGACTTGTGCCCTATGGTCGATGAAGATGATGTCCCATCTCCTGGGATCAGACAGCAGTGACTTTTGGTTTGGGCCATAGTGTGTCCTTTGCCAAGTCTGTCTCTGGGTAGAGGCCAGCCGAGGAGGTAGTTTTCAGGAGGGGAGGGGTTTCCCTATGGGAGAGCTTGGACTCTGCCCCAGTAGACAATGGAGAGTCATTACAGGTGAGGAGCAAGGGAGACTTGCCTCCCAGTATGTGGAGCTGGGGACGGATGGAGGCAGTGAGACTAAGCAGGAGGTGCTGCTGGCCTGGACCAATCAGCAGCAGGGACGTCTGAGTCAGAAGCCAGAGCCCAGGTCCATCCCCTCTACACTGGACTGACTGTCCCTCCCTCCAGAACCAGTCTCGTCCACCCACCTCTGCGGGCTTGGCCCTGACGTCCCATCACCACACCGCCCTTCTCTCTTCCCTCCATTTATTTAAACCCTCCCCAGAGTTCCAGGTCGGGCCTGAGTGGAACACACAAGGAAAGCCGAGGCTGGTAACCGAGAGGTTGGTGGTTGGAGTTTCCCAAGAAGTACCTCTGAAGAAGAAAGTCCTGGTGGTCAGCTTGCAAACACTTAGCCCATCGAAAACCCCGTGGACCACAGGTCTAGTCCGGAACACGGGGTCACTGTGTGTCAAGAGTCCACATGATGGGAACGGGTTTCAAGGCTGCCTTCAGGAGCAGCCTTTCCTGATTGCTTTGCTGGGTGCCCCTTCTCTCTGGATCCTCATTGTGCTTAGACAAGAAAGTGGAAATGCCAATGAATAACTGCTTGGGCTTTCTGATCAAGGACCCCGCAATCAGAGTGTGTCCGTGTGCATGCATGTGCACCTGTGTGCGTGCATATTCTTCTCGTAAGCTCTAGGTGAGCAGGATCCATGGTCCCCATGTCCCAGCCCCATGCATGCTCAGAAGGCATTTGCTCTCAATTGCCATGAGCATGTAGGATCCAGGGTGACTTTCTCTCACTGGCCCGGGTCAGTGAAAGCCTTTAGCAAGTCATGGTAGGGGCAGCTCGTGACCCAGGAGGATTTCACTTGAAGATGTCAGTAACCAGAGCAGGACGGGGACAAAAGGGCACACACACACACACACACACACACATACCTGCCACGTGTCTGTCTTGTCTAACGGCATCGACGAAAGGCAAAAAGCGTTAGAAAGCTCAGCCCAAAGAGTAGATAGATTTCCCCTCCTCTCCCATACCTCCCCATTTTTTTTTCCTTCCTTTTTAAGAAGAGGTAACACGGCCCTTCCCTTCCTTTAGTTTACAAAGATTTTTATTCCTAAGTGGATTATGAATAATTAAAAACCCAACTCCATTTGTTCTAGATTGTTGTTAATTGAAAAAATTAAAGATGCATGGGCTGCAACCTCCAGGTGGCCCCGGGGAAGCCGGTGGACAGCTCAGGAGGGAGGGAGGGCGGTGGGGCCGGTGCCAGCACGGCGCCGCCCAGGCTCACTGCCAGCTCCCCCCTGGTGGGGCTGGGGGGCCTGGCCGACCACTGTAAGCACTGTCTCTGCCTGTCCTCACCACTCCCCACCAAGAGTGCTGAAGGAATAAGGTGATTTCTTTCCTCAAAGCACATTCCTCTTTTGCCCATTTAAGAAGCAGGAGGCGAAAGGGGTATATGAGTCATTCAAGAAATGAGGAACGTTGTCCTTCCTTGTTTCTCAAGTGGCCTCTCAGGACGGTCAGGAGGAGCTGCTTGAAGAGGTGGTCTCTTCAAGGGACGCCCCCCACAAAGTCTGAAGTCCAACGGAGAGACTGATCACACAGAACAGCCTGACTTCCCGCGGCAAATGGGAGCGGAACTAGAGTGCCACAAAGCAGAGCCCATGGCTTGTCTCAGGAAGCATTCAGCCCCAACTTGGTAGGACTTCATCCGGACCCGCGTACAGCTCGCCTCTCCCTCGGAAGTCCTCGCTATCCTCATCTGCTTGAGCTCGCCCAGCTGCTGCGACTCGGAGAGCCTTTGCTGACTGAAGGAAGACTGCGTACCCACAGGGTAGACATTGGTGAACCCAGCAGCAAAGCATTGGGCAGGGTAACGAACAACCCCAGACCCCAAGAGTCCATCACCTGAATGCTTATTTCGCCATCACCACTCTCACAACCGTCCATTGCCCTCTTGAGTGGTGCAACCACTCAACTGCAAGCTGATGTCCCAGGGTCCTTCCTCCTTGAAGACCACTCTACCCACTCACTGCTGGTTGCTTGGAGCATGTGCCCTTCAGCCAGTGGGCCGGGAAAGAGAGTGGAGGCCCACCTCCCGAGCTCAGCTCTCCTGGATGCGTTCTCCTCTTAAAGAGAACCCCCCAACCACGACTCTCCACAAGACGTTTCCTCCCGGTCCTCCCACCTGCCTCGTTGAGAATGAGCTCTTTCAACACCTCACCTTCTCAGAATCCTTAAGAATGATCTCCCTGCCTCCGTCTTGGTCTAAGAACAACGTTCCTCTGGCTAAACAGCATTCCCTAGGTATAGTATGATCCGTGGGGCCGAAGAGATGCCCTGGCTCAGAAGAAGGGGAGCTCACTGGGCCTCCGGTTTTCTTCTGGGCTGGGGTCCCAGTCCTTTGAATGGGTTCCCCTTCACTGAAGCAGGCAGAGAAGAGCTTCCCCCAACCTCCTCACCCCTATGCCCAGGTTGACATGTCCCTGCATGGGCGGCTCCTTCTCAGGCAGGTGAGCACAGGCTGTCCACTTGGAATTGTGCTTCCCTCTCCCACTGGAGCGGTCTTGGGAAGGAAGGAGCTATGAACGCACAGCCAGGGGAGCCTCCTGCTAAGGAGTTGCGTTTCCCCTCGGTGGGTGAGCCCTGCCTGCACACAGGGTCCTGCCTGGTGCAGAGATCAGCTCTGTGCATGTGGCGCCCCCCACCTTTAATGATCCCCCAGATCCAATTTCCTTGGCAATAAATAAATAAATACGAGATGTTTTTGTTGAATACAGACCTCCTCTCCACGAGAAGCCCGGGCAGCACATAAAATGTGAAAGATGAGCTTTCTTTGTTAAAGCAGTCAGTTCTTCCTCTGCACGCTTGCTCTCCTTCCCCACATCCCCACTCAATCACATGGAAATCAAACCACAGCCTCCTCTCGGGGGAATTCACTCCCAGGGCTCAGACACTAATAGCCCTTCTCCTCAGAGACCTGGGACGCTGGAGTGCCTGCCCGGGGCCTGCAGAGAAGCAGGCAGCAAGCAGGAGGCCTGGGGGATGCGAATGGTGCTCCCACCACGGCCTCCCCAGGGGGTGGAGAAAGAGCCCCTGGGTGGTGTCGATGGTTAAGGGCTGAAACTGGCCAAAACGTTGGAGGTTCCAACCCACGTAAAGGCACCTTGGAAGACAGGGGTAGCAATCTGCTTCTGAAAGCTCACAGGCCAGAAAAGCCTGCAGAACACAGTCCTACTCTGCACACAGCGGGTCACCGTGAGTTAGGACAGTCTGGTGAGATGGCCCCCAGGGTCATAGTGCTTCTAACCGGAGCCTGTAGGCAGTGGGCTCCAAGGACTGGAACTGTCAGACCCTGGGCTCCCTGACCTTGCTCCTGCCAGAGAGCCCCTGTGGCCCCGGGATGCCACCCACTCACTCTGTCACCAGTGCCCCCTCCACACTCTTGCCTCTCCCATACAGGTGCCAGGGAGCAGCTGCCTTCCTTCCCAAGTCCTTCCCTCACCTCTCAGGCTGGCAGCACCATTGTCACGTGCTGCCAGGCTGACCCGTGGATGCCACAGCACTGGAAGCAATGCTTTTTTGGGTGAGCAGTAAGGGTACCCCCCAACTCACACCCTTCCTTCAGGGAGTTGAGCCCTATCTACCTTTGTGCCTTCTCATACCCCTGGGAGGGGGCTAACCATGGTACCATTCAGGGCAGACCCATAACACATGGGTAATCATGGTTAACTTGTGCAAGACTCCTTGAATTCACACATTTAGGGAGCAAGTGTCTTCCTATTGGTTTGAATCCATCAACTACCCCCTGGAGACCCTTTGTCTTGTGTCCAGCCTCCTAAGGAGAGTAGGATGTAGTAGAAATGAAGATAGTTCCCCTACGCTCCAAGAACTCAGGTTGCCTGAGTGGACCCCACATGCACCTGAAAATCCCAGATTAAAAAAAGAAAGAAAAGGCCAATCCCAAATGAGAAGTTTAAGGAAGGTGGAAAATTAAAAAGCATAGCAAGCTGCCATTCCCAGAACGCATGCCCTGGGCTCCAAAGATGAACCTTGGCAGCAACCTTCTGAACTGGGGGTGATACCTAGCCTCTTCTCGCAGGGAGAACACTCAGGCTCAGAGAGGTTTAATGATTCTCCTGTGGTCACACAGCCAGTAAATGAAGGCGTTGAAATTTAGACTCCTTTCAATTGATCAGAAAGCCATGCTCCCAATCACTGCACCATCCCAGAGAACATGTGCCAAGGCAGAAGACACAGGGGAAGATCCCAGGGCAACACAAAGAGGGCATGACCCATTCCATAGGTTTCCCAACAATGGAATCGCCTTAAAGTCGAGGGAATGAGCCCTCCTGCCCAGGGAGGTGTTGAGAGACCAGAAGTGCAGGTTTGTGAGAAGAATCCATGCCTGGAAGAGAGATGCCGCAGTTGTTAGAGAAATGGGGTTGAAATGGACTGCAAATAGATTCAGTTGAAAGGACAGGAAGGTAGCGAATGTGTTGGCAAAGATACAGAGGTGGGGTCAGCAGATGCAAGGAAAGCTGATTGGCTGAAGCAAAAACCTGCACTCAGAAAATCTCCCCTTGAAATGAGTAAGGCTTTGCAAGGTGCTGGGGTTGAGTTAAGGAGACTGGTCATTAGAAGTGGCCAGGAAGAAGTAGAAAAGGGTGTCAAAGGAAGAGTCTGTGTACAACGACAGATGACTCCAGTTGTGCTATCCAGACCAAGAAGCCAGCCATGTAGGTCCAGCAGCGAGGGACCAAGTTACCAGAGAGCAGACACCAAGAAGCAGGAGTGGGGCTGGACTCTCAGAATCACTTCGGGCTGCACTGCCAGTGTTAGGAGTGTCTTTCCTCTACGTGGGTGCTAGCGCCCTGGTGCTGTCATAACAACAACAACAGCAAACACCGAAAGTGAGTATCTTTAAAGAACAGACATTTATTTTCTAATAGTTCGGGTTAGAAGTGCTATCTCTAAAGCCTGGCTCTAGGCCCAAGCCCTTTTTGGTTGTTATTTTTATAGTTGTCTACCTCGGGTTCTCAAAGTCTGCCATCGTTAGAGGTCCTGACTTGGACATGTAGCCCCCGTGTGTCTGTCTTCATATGCCTTCATATGGTGACGTCATCCTGCATGTGACCATGTGTCTTTTTCCGTAACTCAGAAGTGATGAGACTCTGATTCTTCCTACACTAAGGAGCCCTGGTGGCGTGCCATGGTTAAGCATCCTGCTGCTGACCCAAAACAAAACAAACCCATTTTTCAAACACATCAGAGGTTCTGGGGCAGAAAAGACCAGTGGTCTGTTCCCATAAAACTGACAGCCTAGGAAACTCTGTGAGGCAGTTCTACCGTGTCTGATGGGAGCAGGTCCCTGAATATTGGAATGACTTCAGGGCATACAGCAGCGATGCTCTAGCAGGCTACGGCCTTATTAACAAAAGAAATTTTTATTTCCCAACGGGAAATACAGGATCAGGACTTTAACACATATTTTGGGGGTAAGGGGTGGGGAAGGGCACCAATGAATCCATTGAGTTTCAGTGAAAAGAGTGCAGGACGGAGACAAATAGTATCAGAGAGAAGCAGCCTCCCTTCTCTCCAGTGGGGACAGGCTAACCCCAGCAGCCCTCCCCACTCACAGCACAGCAAAGCCTTAGAAGCATGAACAGAGAATCATACCCAGAGTCAAGAACACCCGGTCCAGTCCAGATCGCGATGACATGGCACCTGTCCCAGAACATCCATCTGGACAAAGACAAGGAAATTGCAGGCCTGAATCTGCTCTTTCACATCTCCTAGAAAGTGCCTTCCACTGGCTCGCTTGTATGAAGAAGGAGAGAAAAGGAATAGGAGCCAATTCTGAGGGCTAATTGTGTCTGCTGTCAAATTGTTGTTATTCTGAGGTCATTGAGTTGCTTCCAACACATAGCAACGTCATGGTTAACAGAGCGAAACACTGCCGCCACCATCTTCACAGGGGTTGCCAGGATGTAGCTCGTGGTTGCAGTCACTGTGGCAGCCCATCTACCTGAGGGCTTTCTCCTTTGAAGCTGACCATCTACCGGGCAAGTGTTTCTCCAGGCACTGGTCTTTGCGGTCAAGATGGTCAAAGTATGTGAGCGAGAGTCTTACCAGCCTCACTTCTAAGGACCATCCTGGCCACACTTCTTTCAAGACAGGTTTATTTGTTCCTCTGGCTGTCAATATACTCAAACATTCTTAACTGACACCATCATCCAAAGACCTCGATTCTTTTCCGGTCTTCCTCAGTCATGATCCAGTTTTCAGATGCATGTGAGATGGATGAGAGAAACAAGACTTTAGGTCAGGTCCGCCTGAGTCAAGAACACATGTCTGATTTTTAAGCTTTTAAAGAGGTCTTTTGCTATGGATTTGCCCAATATATATCATTTGATTTCTTGATTGTTGCTCCCATGGGAGTTGCCTGTGGATCAAAGAAACATGAAATCCTCGACAATATCAATATTGATCATGATGCTGCTTATGGGTCCCGTTGTAAGACGTTTTGCTTGAAGTTGAGGTCTAACCCATATGGAAGACTGTAATCTTTGATCTTCATCAACATGCCCTCTACTTCCAGCAGGGAAGGTTGCGTCATCTGTAGATTGCAGATTGTTAATGAGTCTCTCTCCTAGCCCGATGTCATGTTCGTCTCCATATAATTCAGTTTCTCAGAGTATCTGCTCAGCATACAGATTTAGTAAGTATGACGAAAGAATAAAATTTGGATGAACACCTTTCCTGATTTTAAACCAAGCAGTATCCCTTTGTTCTGCTTGGTCTATGTCCAGGTTCAGCATGAGCACAACTAAGAAGTATTCTGCAATTCCCCTTCTTCACAATGTTATCCATAGTTTGCTATGATCCACACAGGCACGTGTATTTGTGTAGTCAATAAAATACAGGTACCATATATACTCGCGTATAAGCCAACCCAAATATCAGCTGAGGCACCTAATTTTACCACAAAAACTGCATTAAAAATGTGCTGAAAATCTCGACTTATACACGAGTATATACAGTAAGTATTTTTCCTGGTAATCTCTACTTTTGGCCAATGTCCATCTGCCATCAGCAATGATATTTTTCTTTCCCTGTCATCTTGTAAATGTAAATGGAATGTTTGACAATTCCCTGTCAGTGTATTGCTGCAACAGTCTTTAATTATCTTCAGCATAATTTTATTTGCATGTGATCTTAATGATATAATGAAATAATGTTTGTTTTCTGATAGATGATCTTCCTCTGGAACAGGCATGTGTATGGTCTTCCAGTTGGTTGACCATATCAGCTGTCTTCCAAATTTCTTGACATAGATGAGAGAGCTCTTCCAATGTTGTATCCATTTATTGAAACGTGCCAGTTGGTATTCCATCAATTGCTGGAGAACTGATTTTCACCAGTACTTTCAGTGCGGCTTGTACCTCTTTCATCATCATTGATTGTAGGTCATATGCTACTTCCTGAAACACTTGGACATTGACGTCCTTTTGTGTATTCCTTCCATTAAAAATGCTTCATTCATTGTTTTGCCCATAGAATCCTCACTATTACAACTCAAAGCTTACTTTTTTCTTCTTCAGTTGTTTCAGCATGAGAAATGCTGAGCTTATTTTATCCCTTTGGGTCTTCTAACTCCAAATCTTTGCACATTTCATTGTAGTTTGCTCTCTCAAGTGGCCCTTTGAAGTCTTCTGTTTAGTTCTTTTATGTCACCATTTCTTCCACTCGTGTGAGCTATTCTACATTCAAGAGCAAAATTTCAGTCTCTTTTACATCCATTTTAGTCTTTTCATTCTTTTCTGTCTTTTTAATGACTCTTTGTTTTCTTTAATGTTATCTACCATGTACCTGCTCATTCGGGTTCAATGCATCAAACACATTCTGGAGAGGGTCTCTAGATTTAGGTGGGACCCAAATTTAGGACCTAGTTTGGTTTTTGTAGACTTGTTTTAATTGTCTTCCGCTTGAACTTGAACTTTCGTATGAACAATCGATAGTCTGTTCTGTAGTCAGCCCTTAGCCTTGTTCTGACAAATGATACTGAGCTTCTCCATCTCCTTTTCCCCAGCTGTGGTCAGTTTGATTCTGCACTCAAATGGAGTCCAGGCTCTTTCCAGCAAACATTCCCTCTGCCTCTAGCGCTACCCTCAGTCCTAATCAACACTGAAAATAGCCATTAATGGAGATATTAGGAAGAACAAAGAGAAATTTAGAGGGGAAAGAAAAGTCATGCCTAACTATCAGCACAGAAGTGGTTTCATAAAGAACCCTTCCATTAGTGTCTGATTGGTCTCCAAATAGCAAAGTGTTAAATAAATCCCAACCACTGGACCCAGACCAAAGTTCTTGAGGGTAATTTTTAGGTCATTGATTCCAGTGCAAGCCAAAAAGGCCTTTTTTCTCATCAGGGAAGTAAGCATGAACACACAGTCCATGTATTAATTCAGGGGTCTTGCCAATCTCTTCTGAAAAGGTTTTCCTACAAACACACACCCACCCCAACTCCCCACCCCCCC
>NW_022103906.1:81254382-81259121 GCF_000313985.2 Echinops telfairi | reverse complement strand
AGCTCCCCAGGTGATGTTACTTTGCATGGCAGGAATCGGTGCAATTCTTCCCTGGCCGGGGCTTGAAAGCATCCACGGAAAGATGGAGCCCTGCCAGAAGGCCCAGGGTATAAAAGTTTCCTGAATTGAGTCAGAGGATGCAGAAGTGTTTATGCCAATACCACCTGGGTGGGTGAGGACTGACCCTCAGCTGGCCAGAGCTGTTCACTTCACAGCTGGTCCAGCGGCGACTTACTCCTCTCCACCTCTGTCCTTCTGCATCCTCGCAATTCAAGCAGCCCAGGGCCAGGCATACAGTAGGCATCTTTTCAGTGAACATGTCTTTGGGAGCCCATAAGTAGATGAGGCCCTTTCTCTAGGGTGTGTACTGGATCGTTGGGAGATGCAAAAGGAGGCGGAGGGATCCTTTATACTCCAACATCTGGCCTGTGGGCATAGAATGCTGGCTGAAGAGCATTTCTTGAGCACCAACTGTGGGACCAATCTCGTACTGGGTTCTGCAGGCAGACAGGGGTTGAAGGGTGAGTAGGAACTAAAAGGTTAAAGAAAGTGGAATTCTTAGAAAATGCATAACCCAACCCGTATGATTCTACACTTAGGAAACACTGAGGTCCACAAAGACTTGTTCATGATCCAAGATCAAAAATTGCCTAACAGCAGGGCTGGGACTAGAAGGCAGGGCTCTTGACCCACTATCATTCTGATCCTTGTCCTGAGGCCTGGTTGGTGTGTACAAGCAACCACTGCCACCAAGTTGATTTCAACCTACAGCAGTGGTTCTCAACCTTCCTCATGCCGACCCATTCATACAGCTCCTCATGTTGTGGTGACCCCCAACTATAAAATCATTTTTGTTGCTACTTCATAACTGTAAGTTTGTTCCTGTTATAAATCATAATGTAAATATCTGATATGCAGGATGTACTAGGCGACCCCTGTGAAAAGGCCATTTGACCCGAAAAGGGGTCGTGACCCACAGGTTGAAAACCGCTGACCTACAGTCACCTGAACGCACAGAGTAGAACCGCTCCTTTGGGTTTCTGAGTCTGTAAATCTTTACAGAAGCAGACCACCTCATCTTTCTCCCAAAGAGCACCTGGTGGGTTTGAACTGCTGACCTTCGGCTTAGCAGCCCAATGAATAACCTATTATACCCAGGTGCACATGAAAGCCAACTAACGGCTCAAGTAAAGTAAGCTTAAGATACCTGAGGACATGACTGCCCCAGGTAGAACACTTTCCAGTTCAGCCCTGGGCAGTTAAGGCTGGAGCTGCCTCCAGGATTTCCGTTTATCAGAGACTCCCCCGACTTAGGACCAAAGTCAGGTATAGTTCATGAGGCCTCCTCTCTAGATTATGAGGTCATTGGTAGCAGTCCTTTGCTTCTGCCTCCCTCTGCATGTGGCCCCCATTCAACCCAGCCTGAGGTAGGTGTCTGGGATCATCAGTGAGATAGCAGATAAGGGACAGAGAGAGGCTTACCTGGAAGCAGCACTAGCTAACATAGGGCCTTGCCCAACACGTGGCAGATTGTCAGCCTAATAGGCACTGCGCTGAGAGCCTGGGGGAAGATCAGTTCCAATCAGATCATGATCTGTGGCTTGCAGACAAACCCAGGGCAAAGGCAGACAGTCTCATCTGGGAAGGAATGTAGCCTGGCTCTCCTGCACTCTCAACCCAGCCCTAAGAAGAGGAGGAAAGGTGAAAATGGACTTCCCCCTGGAGAGAAAAGGGGACTCTTCTTCCACCTCTTTGTCCAGAGCCATCATTAAGAAGATGCTAAAGGTCTGGTCCTTTGCCCAGCACTGCAGAGGCTCAGAGCACCAGAGCATCTGTAGGCAATGTAGCCCAGCCTCAAACTCCTGGTCTGTCCTAAGTGCCCAGGGACTCAGATCCATGGTGACAGATCCATGAGGCCTCTGGATAATTCAGACAGGCCCCTCTGGAGGCAGAATCCACTCCTTCCGGACCATAAGCACCCTTTTAGAAGGACCTTCTTGGAATTTCTGAGTGAAGGTGTTATTACCATGGCAGAGGCAGAAGGAGAGCTATTGCCTTTCTCGGAACTGGACGTGCACTGGAGCTGTTATGAACTGCACGGTGCCCACCCCTACCCCCACCCCACCCCCCAAACATAGGCTGGCATTCTAACCCCTATATCTGTGATTATAATCCTGTTTGAAATGGGGTCTTTGGGTTATGCTAATGAGATTATATCAGTGTATGGCCTGCCCTAAACTGATTCACTTCTGATTATAAAAAGAATAGATAGGAAGCACAAGTGGGGGAAGTTAGATACCCCATGATAATTGGCAAGAATCTAAGGAACGCAGAGGTGACAGAGCTGAAGGAGACAAGCATCCTCGTCCAGAGCAGGCACAGTGTCTTCCTCTAGAGGCAGGGCTGCAATCTTTGATCTTCATCAGCAAGGGCTTCAAGACCGCCTCACTTTCCATCTGCATCTTTCAGGTTGTTCATAAGCCTTCCTCCAGCCTTGGTGCCACACTCTTCTTCATATAATCCAGCTTCTCTGATGATTTGCTCAGCACACAGATCGAGCGAGTATGGTGTGAGGATACAACCCTGATGCAGACCTCTTCCGATTTTAAACCAGACGGTATTGCCTTGTTCTGTTCACACCACGGCCTCTTGTCTCATCCGGGAGCACAGTGAAGTGTTTTGGAATTCTCAGTCTTCTCAAGGTTAGCCACAGTTGACTATGGTCCACGCAGTCTACTGCCTCTGCACAGTCAATGACACACAAGGAAACATCTTTCTGGTACTCTCTGCTTTGAGCCAAGATCCATCTGACATCAGCCATGATAGCTAGTGTTTCACGTGTGCTTCTGAATCTGGTTTGAACTTCTGGCAGCTTCCTGTCAATGTACTGCTGTAACCGTTGCTGGATGATCCTGTCTGTCATTTTGTCACACCGTGGTGGCTTGTACGTTGCTGTTACGCTTGAAGTTATGTCACTGGTATTTCAAATGTCAGCAGGGTCACCCAAAGTGCACAGGTTTCAGACCAAGAGCAGACAGCAAAGAAGGACACCGCTCCCCACTTTGGAGGAAGAAGCCGCTGGACGCCTTGTGCATGGCTTCAAAGCCAGTTCAGATGCTGACTAGTGGTTGTAGAACCACATAAAATGCCATCCTTGAAAACTTCGACGTTTCTCCATTTACCGCTGTTATTGACTGGTGCAGGTGTCGGGATTTTTGTTTTCTTTGCATCCCGTTGTGATCTCTACGGAAGGCTGTCGTCTTTGTTCGTCATCTGCAAATGCCTCAAGTCCTCCTCTCTCTCAGTCAGCAAGGTTCTTAATGAGCCTTGCTCTTTTCCTGAGGCCCCATTCTTCTGTATGTATTCCGACTTCTCAGAATATTTGCTCAGCATACATATTGAGTAAGTATGATGAGGGGAGACAACCCTGACACGCACCTTTCCAATTTTAAACCAGACAATAGCCCCTGTTTCGATCGGAAAAACTGCCTCTTGGTCTATGTACAAGCTCCTCATGAGTGCAATAAAATGTCTGGAATTCTTATTCTTCACAATGTTATACATAAACTGCTATGATTCACAAGAGTCAAATACCTTTACATAGTCAACAAAATACAAGAAAACATCCTTCTGGTATACTCTGCTTTCTGCCAAGGTTCAGCAGTGCTATCCCTTTTGCTGTGTCCTCTTCTGAATCCAGCTAAAATTTCTGGCAGCTCCTTGCCAATGTACTACTGTACCCATGTGTTACTTATTTTCAGTAAGCGTTTGCTTGTATAGATAATATTAATGGCATTGTTCAACAATTTCCACACTCTGCCTGGTCACCTCTTTTTAGAATGCGCACAAATATGCATCTCATTCATTTGGTTGATGACATAGCTCTCTTAAGAATTTCTTCTAAACGTATAAAGTATGAATCTAGGAAAATTGAAGGCGATTAAAAATGAAAGGGAACCCATAGAAATCAATATGCTAGGCATTGCGGTTGCTATTGTTCTTTCCGTTAGGTGCCACCAGTCAATTCCAACTCATACTGGCACTTTGTTCAATAGACCAAAACACTCTCAATCCTGTGCCATCCTCACAATTATTGTGATGCTCCACGTCATTGTGGTCCCTGGGTCAGTCCATCTATCACAGGTCTTCCTCTATTTCAAAATCATTTTGAAGTCCCATGCTACTTGCTACAGGAATATATGCACACACCAAGAAAGAAGATGAGTTACTATAACTGTTATTCAAATGTATGCACCAATCACTAAAGTCAATTTTTAAAAATTTTTAAAACTCTTTCATTCTGCAATTGATCAAACATGTAATCAAGATGTATGGCTAGTTACTGGGGATTGGAATGTGGAAGTTGGAAACAAACCGAAAGGATCAGTATTTGGAACAGATGGCCTTGAGGCTAGAGAAGGTGCTGGAGATCACGTGATAGAGTTGTGCGCCATCCAAACGTATTCATTGCAAATACCTTTTTCAGCAACGCGAACAGCAACTGCACCTGTGGACCTTGCCAGGTGAATTACAAATAAGCAAATTGACTACATTTGTGGATAGAAACCATGAAAAGCTCAGTATTGTCAGCCAAAACAAGGCCAGAGGCCAACTGTGGAACAGATCATCAATTGCTCAAATACTAGTCCAAGTTGAAACTAAAAAGTTTTTAAACATGTGCATGAAGCCCAATGTGCATGCTGAATATACTCCACCTGAAGTTAGATGCCCTCTGAGGT
>NW_022103906.1:81252059-81253916 GCF_000313985.2 Echinops telfairi | reverse complement strand
GATGTTTTCTTGATGTGCACTTAACCTTTATATAAAACTCTGTCTTATACATGAGTTTCTGTGGATTTGTTTCTCTAAAGTACCCAGACTAATACACCCTCTCAAGAACAGATTAGATGAACTGAGCACTAATGACTGAAGACCATGTGAGCTGTGGGATAACTTGAAAGACATTGTACAGAAATAAAGCAAAAGATAATTAGCTAGTGACATGGCATAAGAGGATGGGGGTTGGGGGTGAGAGTTAACAACAATAAGTATGAGAAGAAAATATTCTGAAATTGATTAGGGTGATGATTGCACAACTCTTCTTAATATGATTGAATAATTAAATTGCATGGCATGTGAAGTTTATGCCACTAAAGCTTTTTTTTAAGACAGGAAAAATAGGGAAGGCCAAAATGGATATCAGAGAAGACTTTCAAGTTTCTCTTGAATGTAGAGGAACTACAGAAACTGGAAGAAATGATGAACTGAAAGATCAGAACAGAAAATTTCCAAGGGCAGCTTGAGAAGAGAAAGTACTATGATGAGTTATCCAAAGACTTGGAGTTAGAAAGTAAAAGGGAAGAACATGCTCAGTGACACTTCTCAAGCTGGAGAGAAGAAAAAACAGAAGGAAAAAGTGCAGGCTTCAAGCTGCAATGTTAAAGCATTCTATAGGCAAAATATTGAACAATGTGGGGAAAACCAAAAGAAGGTAGAAGGACTATACAAAGTCAAGGTGCCCAAAAGAATTGATCAACAATCAACCATTTCAAGAGGTAGCGATATGATCAAGAACTAATGGCACTGAAAGAAGATATCCATGCTTCCCTAAAGCCATTGTCAAAAAAAATTAAGCTTCAGGAGATGATTATAGAAAACTTGAAATTAGAGACCATGTGTGTGGTAGTTACATAAGCAGGTGCCAATTTGAGGATTCAGAGTGAAAGGGTAGAATCTAGCCTATCAATCAGATCATCGCCAATGTGGGCATGGTCTTCTCCTGAGGATTCTGGGAACTCTGGTATTCTTCCTTGGAGGCCAGAGACACTCTCTCTCTCTCGGATCAGTCCCTGTGAGACATCCCTGTGGAGAAAACACAGGGAGAGAGGCTGATAGAGCCAGACTTCTGGAGCCAGAGAAGCCATATGGAGAGCCCTGCCAGCGCTGAGAGGCTTATAACGCCGCTGTATCCCCAAGACCTCCCACCCACTGCCCTGTGATTTTCCTACATTCGGCATCACTGCATATGTTCCGTGAAGAGAACTTTATAGATTGGTGTTGGACATATGGGCTAATATTGGATTTATGGACTTGATCCAGACTAAGCTGGGATGTTTTCTCAATATTCAATTGCTCTTGTATATAAAACTCTTTCTTATACACATATGAATTTCGATGAATTTGTTTCTCTGGTCTACCCAGACTAACACAACTGGGTTCCAGTGTTCTGTGCTGAACCCAAGGCCGCTCTTGTTTCTGAACTCTAATTCTAAAAATGACCCATCGAGAGACTCTCTCAGTGGACCACCTGGCCTTGAGACAGGGCATGAGTAATACAGACGGACTGCAAAGGCTCAGTGGTGAGTCTGATGTCCTGTTTTATTAAAGCACAGCAGAAGATTACATTGTCCGTCACTTCCAAAGGAAGGGTTCTGGCACATGCTTAATACTTCACTGGGGCTGACATTGGAGTCTTGTCTTTTCGAACAGACTATTTTTAGCATAAATAATGTACCCTCAGTTGTATTATCAAAATTGACAGATGAGATGAGTATTCTCAAGACACCCACAAACCACTCATTCAGTTGAGAAAATGTTAAAAAATATTAAATGAACTTCTCCCTAACTGTGAAATACCCATGTATGCGC
>NW_022103906.1:81249900-81251360 GCF_000313985.2 Echinops telfairi | reverse complement strand
CCACATGGAGTCACACTAATGGCAGCCAGAGCCCTGAAGATATGTCCACTGCCATTGGATCCACAAGACTTTTGACCCACCAGCCTGTGATCTTCCTGCATTTGGCATCACTGCATGTGCGGCATGAGTCTGAAGAGGAATGTATAGACTAGTATCAGACAAATGGACTAATATAAGACTGATGGACTTGATCGGGACTGGGCTGGGACATTTTCTCAATAGACAATTGCTATTTGACATAAAGCTCTTTCTTATACATATCTGAGAGTCGATAAATTTGTGGCTCTTGTCAACCCATACTAACCCAACAGCTCATCAAGGAAGACAAAGGCAAAGGCCATCTTTTTTGGTAAAGTGGAAGGTCAGTGAAAACCAGGGAAGCCTCCGTGAGATGATGGATTAACACAATTGCTACAGAACTACGAAACTCCAAAAAAGCAAACTCACTGCCGTGCTGATTCATTTCGCCGAACCTACAAGACTGGGTAGAACTACCCCTGTGTGTTTCGGAGACCATAACTGTTGACAGGAGTAGAAAGCCCCGTCTTTCTCCTGAGAAGCGACTGGTGGTTTTGATCTGTGGGCCTTAGGGCTCACAGCCAAACCCATAACCAGTAAGCCACCAGGGTCACCAGATTTTACCCTGTTTGTAAGCTAACAAGTAGGCCTGCAACCGTTTCATGAATGTTGGCAAAAGGCAGGAGACTACTGGGTCAGAAAGGAAGGACTTTGGCACTCACAGTTCAGAAAGAGATCTGAGTATCACATGCGCATGGCCCCCCTCACCCACCCAAATCCCACCGAGGCAGCGTGGAGGGGCCCAAGCTGACAGTGCACCATGGGCTTGCTTCATGGCTCAGCACACCTGAACTTTGGGAAATGGCTCAGGTAGCAAGCCTGCCTGGCTTTTGCTCTGATAAGAGTCAGTATTATTCTTATTCTGGACAGGAAGAGTACCTCTTCACCCCAGAGGGAGATTCTGCTTCTATGTACAGACCCAGTTTGCTCTACAAGCATCCCAACGAGGTCATCTGGACCAAAGGCTGACAGTGTCTCTGTTCACAAAACACGCAGACCTACCAGGAGCCCGTGGAGAATTGTCTCCCAAGTCTCCCGACTAAACAGAGATAGAGCCGGAGCCGACGGCCGTTCTGCCTCCTTCCTGTGGAGAAGGCAGGGGCGGAGGGAGGCAGGAAACACTTCATGAAGAGAGAGGCCTTGAATGGCAGAGCCAAGGACGCAGGTGGTAATGATGACCCAAGCCCCAGGTGTACGGGACCTCAGAAGTGTCCCCTCCTTGTATCGAAAAACCTGGGTTGACCAGGGACTAGAAGACCAAGGTGCATGTCCCTTCTCTCCACTGGAGAAAAGGGTCATTTTGTGTTTTTCTTTCATTTTTTCTGTCTTTCATTTTTTAAGATACCTTAGACTCTAGAGCAGTGGTTCTCAGCCTTCCTATC
>NW_022103906.1:81211999-81248933 GCF_000313985.2 Echinops telfairi | reverse complement strand
TCTGAAATAAATGGTATGTGGCCAGTGACTGCATTATCCTATTTAATTGATTTATATGCACTTAAAAAGGCCTTCTGAAGCACAGGAAACACGACTGTCATAATTCCTGACCGAACTGGAGAAAAGAGAGGGGAGGAAGGGAATAGAAATGTATGGAGCACGTAGGACGTCCCAGGGAGCGCACAGGGCCCTTCCCCCTCCCCATCGCGGAGTGCCCTGTGAGGTGCGTGCTTTGCCCCATTGAGTAGTTGAGAAACTGGGACCCTCCGAGGTTCAAGAACGTGGCCCGAGATGCAGAGCTACCACCCGGCCCAAGATGCTACTACAGTTCAGTCTGGCTCCAAGCCAAACGCAGGCCTCAGGCTCAAAATGTCAAATGCTTCTATAAATAAGTTGTGGGGAAAGAAGACAGCCCTTCTTGTAAGATCCGTTCCCTGAGGAGTGGTTCCGTTCCAACGGTTTCCTTCTTCCCCATCTTTTCCCATCACCGAAGGAGGGAGCTGTCGGTAGCATGAAGATCAAATCCATGTGCTGAACTTGACAAGGCCCGGGGGTGGGGGTGGGAGGGGCGTGAAGGGAATCAACTAAGTCTGTGGACAAAGCCTGAGAGTTTTTCCTCTTCGAACATTAAGCTTTTTTAGAAAATTGTAGTTATGGGGGGCGGAGAGGGATACTCTTCAACTCTCTCTGTTCAGTACTATTGTCAGAAGGCCCAGTGAGCATTCGTTCATTCAGCAAGTATTTATAAAAGACAACTCATGTGTGGGCACCAGGGTGCCCAGCCAGGAACACGCCCCACAAGATCCCCCACCTGAAGAGTCAGGAGTGATCCTCAAACTCTGTCACAGCCAGGCGGGCACAGCCCCGGGCAGTTGGAATAGACACTGGCCTCCGCTCTGGCCAGGGTCCAAGGGCAGACGTGAGTGACAAGAAAGAGCAGTCCTGTGCCTTTCCTCCGTGACCCGGGGCAAACACCGCAAATTCCGTCCCCAGGAGCCCCAAGACCAAACAAGGCCAAGGAAAGGAGTCACGGCCCAGTAAAGTCGAACCACGGGGGTGGTGCCCGTGGTCAACATGAGCGGGTGCCGAGTGAAAGGCTGGAGGCCCAGAGCCACCCTTAGCAGCTCAAGAAGGCCTGGGAATCTGCATGTGCTTTGCAAAAAAACAAAACCAAAAAATGATCCCTTAGAAACCCCACTGAGCACAGGTGTCTTCTGCCAAGCATAGGGTCAGCCTGAGTTGGGCTTGGTCCACAGCCACTGACTTCCATGCAACCAAACAGGTGAGCTTGGTGTTTCGGTCTGTTTTGAAGTCGGTCTGCCTCTTTTTTTTTTTACCTCTACTTCTTATTTATTAATGTGGTTAGGTTTCAAAGACCAGGTCATTATGCCAGAGTCAGCACGCTGTGACCATTCCAGATCACGGGTAGATGACAACATGAGAATAGGACTGCTAAATGATAGCAAACCACTGAAAATTATGGCCCAGCCTAGTCGACATACAACCTAAACCCACACAGTTGTTACTTTATCCGAATCTTGGCATTTGCCACTGTCCGATGTTCATCATCCATGTATAAAATAGCTGGACAGTAGACCTTCTACCATTGTCATAAAGGTGACATGTCAGATGGGATAGTCGTTACGCTAAGTGAGGAGATTGGTGGAAAAGGTCTGCCTCTTATTATCAGACTCTCAGCTGCAACTGCCCAGATTACGGCCCCTGCCCCAAGGAGGAGGAGCTCTCTGGATTTCTCACTCACGGGGGTTTGCAAAGAAGAGGGCTGCCCTTGTTGGAATTTGGGATCATGAAAGAGCCCAAGGCCTGGAATGAACTCCTAAAGGAGAAATGGCTCAGATAGGGGGCAAGTCCGTAGTGGCATCTCTTCTGGCTTCTGAGGGGAGCGTTTTTTGCTTCCGTGCTTATCCTTGGACCTGAATTCTAGACAGAGCTACCAGCTTCTCTGTCGTCTTTCTGCTCCAGGATGATTGGCACTAGACATTGAAACTGTCATCTGAGGCATTTAACCCTTGGGGTGGAAAATTTCAACCACTTCTGGGGCAATTTGGTTTTCATGAATTATAAAAAGAGCTAATGTGAAAACAGGTCATTCCACAGACCCACTGCCCTCCGCTCTCTGCCTGCATTTCAGAAAGAATGCCATTGTTTGCTGCCGTCAGGTCAGCTCCAGCTCCTGCAACGTCATCCATCCGACGTCTAACACAAGGAAACCTTGCCCGGCCCTACGCCACCTTTGAGGAGCCCTGTGGTTCTGCATTGGGCAGCTCACCACAAGGTCAGTCATTCAAATACACCCGCTGCTCCTCGGGAGAGAGGTGTGGCTTTTGTTACAGGCTCAGAAGCCCACAGGGGCAGTTCCACTCTGTCCTTGAGGGACACTAGGAGTCAGAATCTATTCCAAGGCCATGAATGAGAAGCCAGTCTCAGGATCAGTGGCAAATGTGAGTCCGCTATTATGGCCACTGTGTGTTTGCGGGATCTTCCCCAAAGGGTGCGTGTATGCTAAAGGAGACTTGATGGCCGGGTGGATTACACACTGGGCTGCTAATGGCAAAGTCAGCAGTTTGAAACCCATAGGGGCAGTTTTACTCGGTCCGCCAGGGTTGCTAGGATGGCAATGAGTTTACTTTTAGAGTTGTTTTTGTTTCTCGGTTTGTTTTTATCAGACGAGAGTCTATTGTGATCCCTAAGGTTTTCCTTGTCTGAGTTTGGAAAAAAGATAGCCTGATCTTTCTTCCGAATCTGCTTTTGTCTGGAAGCACCCCACTAAAACCTGTCCCCCATGGGTGATGCCGCTGGGATTTGAAAGACTGATGGCATGCCTTCTCTCAAGTCACAACAACACGCAGGCCACCGCCATACAGCAAACGGACAGGATCCACCTTCCCTGTGACTTCCCATGCAATGAACTGGTAAGGTCCCAACCATTTCCAGAAACAATGGGGTTCTGTTTTTTAAAAATGATCAGAACGTCTAGTCTTTAACACACACACACAGGAAGTAGAAACCACTTTCCTTGGCATCATTTTATCAAATGTGAGTCTCAAAATTTTTGTAGCTCCAAATGAACAACAAAGAGCTATAATTTTGGTGTTTGTTTGTTTAAAAGACCAGCAGAAATTTTTCTTTTTGCTTGTTTAAGCTTCATTTAATTCCAGTTCCAATCTGTCCCTCTTTGATTGCATTTCCAAATCCTAAATAAAAGTGATAACTCTTTCTGCCAATTGTAACAAACTGCTGGTGCCAGTTACTGCTTTTTGCAAAAAAGCAAAAGCAAAAAAATAAAATGAAAGAAAGAAAAGATCCTTTAATACTTAGCTGACAGCTTTATCCAAAAGAGGGGAGAAAACCCATGCCTTTCCAAAACCACCCGATATATTTGTAACAACCTCTTTACTGAGTTCATGTATCTTCTTTATTGTTTTTCATAAACAGGCTATTGGATCTCTCCAGCTTGCAATGTGAGAAATGAAAGAATTTCCTCCCATCCATTCCTCTCTTATCTCGTAATTGTTTTGTTCTGAGAGGTAGGGGAGACCCGTATAAATGTCTCTGCTATTTTATTTGTCCTATCCAAACCCATTCATGCTTTTCTCCAGGGCTTTGGACTCCCCATTCTGTTTCTGCCTCTACCTGTACCTGTCTTCCATTCTCTGCTTCAAACCCCACTAAGTTGTTTGAGATTTCATTTCAGAGGGTGATGTAAGAGAGATAAGAGTCAAAGACATGTTCAAAAGCCACTTTGCAGCAGGTCTGTGCTGGGGAGGTTGGAGATAGAGGCGCTGAAGTGGCTGTTCACCTGACATCACACAGAACAGCCTGGTTTCTGGGTGCTGACGTCTCCCGATTGGGGAGCACTTAGTGCTTCCTTCACTGCTCTTTCCTGAGGGCCCTGCTGATGGCGGCCTCCCCGCCACAGCCACAGCTGCAGCCTGAAAGGTCTCTTCAGCTCCAAGAGGCCCAGACTCTCCGTCATCCCTCTAAAGCCGTGCTGGTCATATTTGCTAGAGACGGGAAGTGGTGAGACAGAAGGGGTAACCCTTTAAAAGGGTCTCTATAGAGGCCTGGTGGCCTAGGGGGTTACACGTTGGGCTGCTAACCTCACAGTCAGCAATTCGAAACCACCAGCTGCTCCGAGGGAGAGAGATGAGGTTGTCTACTCCTGTAAAGAGTTACCATCTCAGAAACCCCCGGGGGAAGTTCTCCCCTGTCCTAGAGGGTCACTCTGAGTCCAAATCAACTCGATGGCAGTGAGTTTTCTGAGATGGATCTATGGTAGACTGCTCACATTCATGCCAGAGACCAGGGTTCACCTCATGGCCAAGGTACTGCATGCACAGCCACTAGCCATGTGTCCGTGGTGGCTCACCTGCTGTAGGATACTCAAGAAGGTTCAAGGATCTTCCAAACTAGCACAGAATTGAAAGCCAGGTTAGCAGTCTACTTCTGAAAGCCCTGTGGCACACCAAGGCCTGACCTGCAACCAATCACGGGCATGATGCAGAACTTACCGCCGGCCCTTCATCCTCTTGGGCAAGAGGTCACCTTACGTCAGGGATCTACTCGGACAGCAGCTAGCAACCATCCTAGAAATATGAGGCAAGGTAAGGAGTCTGTCGGGGGCAGGGGGCGGGGTGGCGGGCAGGGAAAAGTAAATACACCCAGATGTTTACTGAACCGTGCTCCTATGGAGGATAAGCGAACAAGGGACATCTCAGTCTGGAAAACTGAGAAGGAAAAGAAATGAGTGTTGAGTCCATTCCGACCAAGGGCGACCCTCTCCCAGGGGCCATCTGCTAAGTTCAAGTAGTTAGCAGCTGAGCGCTTCCCCTCCTGCATCAAGATGCCCACCGGGAGCCCCTGGAGAAAGACTGGAGGGCTGGATCTGTTCCATGGAAGAACATCGAACCCTCCTTCATGGGGTCTTCCTAATCTAGTCACCATTTTATTAGCAGCGCATCCGGGCACCATACCATTCCATAGTTCAATCACAATTGCTACCAAAATCAGCTTCAAAACACTTTCTTCTTTCTTGAACTCCTTGATATCAGCTCCCGCCATGCCCCACCTCCTCCCCGCCCCCCCCACCCGCCCCTCTCTCCAGGGAACTTACTCTAGATGTTGTCTCTGTAGCTTCATCTACCTCGGGTTTCATCTACGGAAAAACATAGAGAAACACAGAACGACGGTTCAAGACGGCGATCTACAATGACCCAAAACAACAGAGATGTGCCCCAAGATGAAAACTAAACAAAACCAAAAACACAGAAAAGATGAAGAACCAGCTCAAGCCCAACTTGTATCAGAGAGATCAAGTGACAACGTTGCAACCGATCAGGTCATATTTATCATTTTAATCTACTATCATTGTCTTTCCTACACGGTCTGTCTGGTAAACAGGTTATTAGCATCCTTCAATTGTGGTTGGAGGGAAATCACTGGAAGCTTCCCTTGTGTAGATCCCACCAAGGTATTTTGGGCTTCCTCTGTCATCCATGGCCTTCTGCACACCAGAGTCTCCCAATTTAAGCTCTGAAACTAGTCCCTCCATCAGATTTGGATTATATGATTTATAATCCTTGGGTCGCAGATGTTAATGTGCTTCTTCCATGTGGACTTAACTTGACATCTCACTTAGATGGCTGCTTTGGAAACAAGCCTTTTAGACCCCCAGACTCTACTCTACCTGATAGCCAGGTACCATCTAGCTTCTTCACCACTCTTTGCTATGATAATTCTGTGTGACAAAGAGTCCTCAAATCTCAGATACTTAAAGCAGACATTACTTTTTTCCACTCATGGGCCTGGGGGTTGACTAGGTTGGCTGGGCTGGGCTGAGCTTGGGTTGAGATCTGCTCTACGGCTCATTCGGGAGCACTCACTACCATATGCTTATGTCCTGGTGGGGGCTGGAGCATGAATATGAGAGGCCTTGGCAACCTCCTAGTTCTGAGCACATAGATTATCTCAGGGAACCATAAAAGGGGAAAGTGAATATTAGGAAAAGCTATTTGTTGACCAAAATCTAATTTAATGCAAATATACATACAGAGAGACTTGCAGGGCCAGAAAGAACTGCTTTGGGGAGATGATGAGTCCTGTGAACAGGAATGACCTGCCCTTTCTCTCGACCCCAAGCTGGTGGGCACAGTACCTCCAAAGGCATTTCAAAACCATGTGTGGCTCTATGCACGCATGAGACAGAAAGCCACAGTAAATGTCATCTCGTCCTACTTTTTCCACGCAGGGAAGTTTCCAGGTATCACTAGACATCCAGTGATGCTGTGATACCTTCCTTGGAGGTAACCACTCAGCACCCAACCCCACCCAGTGCCCTGGAGTGCATCCTAACTCACAGGGAGGCTGTGGCTGCAAATCTGTACAGGAGCAAACCGCCACCGCTTTATCCCACAGAGCAGCTGGTGGGCTTGAACTGCCAGCCTTTGGGTTCACAATCAACCAGTTTAATCACTAGTGCCACTAAGCTAAAATAGCCACTTCAGACACACCAAATAAATCGCCTTCTACAATATGGTGATGTCTCGGACAGCTGTTGGACAGCTCTGAGGCTTTCCTGGGACTTCCCTGGGCCAACGTCAGGTCCAGAATTTCTATAGCTTTTCCTCAAAACCCATGGTTTCCAATCATTGTTTTGCCAGGCACGTAGTCTTCCACGAACAGACTACTTATGCTGTGATCCCCAAACTGTTCACTGACTCCAGCATGCCAGCACTTGAGAAAAGCCTAGTGGGGTGAACTGTACCCCATTCTGAATGCCCACTAATCTGGCCTAAGAGCAGCCGTCAATCAGAGTGTGGCAGGATAGATGGCTTATTCAGGTCCACTGTAAAGTCACCTAGAGTCCAGAGAGTCCTAAATACGTTGTGAAACCATTCATGACTCAACTGTTTATGAAGCACTGCTCTATGCCTTGCACCCCAGTAGAGGGATACAGTGATAAACAAAGCTGACGTAGTCTCAGCTCTCCTGGGAACTAATTGAAGAGACAGATACGGAATGAAAGGCCAAACTACAGGGGGGTTTAAACACATGGCATAAACAGGAATATGGAGGAAGGGAGAGATGCTCTCAAATGCAATGACGAGGGAAGGCCTCTTCCACAGTCTCCTCCACCCGAGACCAGAAGAACTCAATAGTGCTTGGCTGATTCCAGCGTTTTCTGCCCAGGATCACAGTAGGAAGTTCTGAATAGAGTAGAAGGAAAATGTGGAACAAAACTCACAGTCGTAAAAAATGGGGGGGAGGGGGGAAGGGCAGGTTGACTGGCCAGCTACAGACTGGTGGAACACCCTGCCCCCAAGACTGTGGCTCTTAGTCATTCTTTCGGTCTGAAAATGAACTCAGCCCTGTGGCTCAAGCTTCAGGCAAACCGTACAGAGGTCTACGTGGTGAGCAGAAACACGAGGAAAATCCACACTCCTCAAAAGAATCGCCCTTTTTAAGATAAAAAGAGCAGCGTTTGCCCAAGGACCAAGTTCCAAAGGCAGAAAGGGGTAGGAGAAAAGAAGGAAGCACGTGGAGGAAGTAATATTTCATTGTGGGGATCTCAAGCAATGACATCCAACCAAACACGGATGAAGTGTTGGGTGGAAAACTGATTTGCTCCGTCAACTTTCACCCGATTCACAATAGAAGTTTGAAAAGAAAAACTCAAAGAAGTGGCGTCTTGGTTGCGATTTGAAGGATGCAGACCACAAAAATTGAGAGGAGATGTCTTAGGAGTCAAGGCCCTGGGGCTAGAAACAGCCTGAGATGCTAAATGCACCGAAGGAAGGCCAGCGTGGCAGGAGTATGGTTGTTGTGTATTGAACTGTGTTCCCCAAATATAGGTATCGAAATCCTAACCCTTCAGACCTATAGATGAATATAGGTACGAAATCCTAACCCCAAGACCTATAGATGAATATAGGTATCGAAATCCTAACCCTCAGACCTATAGATGAATATAGGTATCGAAATCCTAACCCTCGGACCTATAGATGAATATAGGTATCGAAATCCTAACCCCCAGACCTATAGATGTGATATAACACAGTCATTTCCCATAATATAATCCAGCGTCATGCAGCAGTATAGCAGTGTAGGGTGGGTCCTAAACCTAATTACATCTAAGAAACAGACATGCACGCATACATGAGGGATGCCAGGTGCCATGTGAGAATTGCCAAGGAGCCAAGGAACGCCAAGCCACCAACAAGGAAGGAAGACCAAGACCACTGAGGTATTTCTGTGACAGCAACCCTGGGACACTGAGGTGGCGAGGGACTGGGAAGCAGGAGCATGAGGAAGGGACAGCGGCCGCAGCTAGGTACAGCGCTGGACGGCCATGACAAGAACAGAAAGCTCATCTAAGTGCAGCAGGAAGTCACAGGTATGCTTTAAGCAGCAAAGGGCATAATGTCATTTGGCTCTTGGGTCTCATTGTCAGCATTCTGTGTCTCTATCTCTGTACCGTCCTCTGCGGAGGGAAGGTCTCCCTGAGAGACTTCACATTTGTCCCAGCGGAGATTCACTTTCTTAATTGGGGCCCTTTGAGGCAGCCTGTCAGCCAACAAGTCATCTTTTTCTCAAAGACTCATGCCACTGATGTAGGAGCAGCATTTGCTCCCCGGCTTTAACCAAGCCAGAGGAAATGTGACCGATACTAGGGGCAACAACAGGGCCTGGGGCAGAGCACCTGAGGTAGGAGAGTATAACAACCTGACAGAAAATCTTTAACGGTACAGCCTTCAGGAGCCATCATTTTTAGGGACAGGCAGTTCATCTTGCTCAACAACCCAGCGCAGTGGCTAGGAATAGATTCCTGGGATGTGTAGTAAGTACACAAAGCCACACCCTCGGGGAAACAGAAATGCAAAGCATCATCTTAATGGTAAGGCAGAGCTGGTGCTTGCGTGCAGTCAGTCGAAGCAGCCCTGCAGTCATATCCAACGGAGGTGGGGGGGTCCATCTGTGCATCCTACTTCTGCCAGACCTCATCAACACGCAGATAAGACGTGTGGAGAAGACATGTGAAGGCCAGACGACTGGTGAGGAACCAGGGGTTCCAACAGTCAAGAGGACTCAAGGAGAGACATGGAGATTCAAACTCTCTCCAGAGATAAAAGAGGAGCAGTCCTCACAGGCAGGCATGAGGAAGTCCCATGGGCAATTAGAGCTCAGAGGTGCAGGACTCTCTCCAGAGCCCATACATAAGGAAGACCCTTAAGGAAACAAGAAGACATCTGCTGGTTTGAACTGAGTCCAAGAGGTCTGAGAATAAACTTGTTGTTGCTACTGTTGTTGTTGTTGTTGTTGTGTGCCACCAAATGGATTTCAACTCATAGTGACTCGATACACTACTGATCTGTCAGTTTGATGCACAGTAGTGGCTTCCGTGTTGCTGCAATATTAGAAGCTATTCGAGCACTAGTATTTCAAACACCAGCAGGACCACCCAAGGTGAAAGGTGTCAGCAGACCTTCCAAACTGAGAACAGACTATGAAGAAGGAATAGGCTGTCCACTTCTGCAGAACTGGCCACTGACAACCTATGGATAGCATAGAAATATTGTCAGTTGCTGAAAATCTATTGACTAAAAGCAGAACATTGTGAGAGCTAGTGCCAGAAGGTGAGCCTCTAGGATCAAAAAACAGTCAAATATTACTGAAGAAGAGCTTCTTTGTCAAAGTAGAGTCAACTACAGTGATACAGATGGAGTAAAGCCTGCAGGGCCTTCATTTACTGGTGGGACAGGACTAAAACTGAGAATAAAACTCTGGAAACACCAATTAATATTCATAACTGATCATAACTAATAATAATTGTAACTATTCCGTAAAAATTTAAGACAATTGTCAGTTATTAATCATGAACTGGAGTATATAAAGATCAATATTCTAGGGATAGTGAGATGAAATGTATTGGCCAGTTTGCATCAGGAAATCATATGGTTTTCTATGCTAAGAATAAGACAGCCAAGAGGAATGACATTGCATTCCTTGTCAAAAGAAAAAGGACATGTAAGGTCCATCCTGTCGTACTTTGCTGTCAGGGAAAGGCTAATGTCTATCCGAATACAAGGGAAGCTATTCAATACAACTGTTATTCAAATGTATGCACCAATCACTAAAGCTAGTGTGCAGAAATGGAAGGATTCCACTGTCTTCAGTCTGAAATTGGTCAAACAGGTGATCCAGAGGCATTGATAACGATTGGTAATTGGAATGCAAATCCAACCCAAACGTTGGGAAGAAAGAGGAAGGGACAGTACTTGGGAAAAATGGTCTTGATGATAGACACAGCTGGAGAGCTCATGGTAGAATTTTGCAAGGCCAACAACTTCATAAAAAAATACTTTTTAAACAACACAAACGGTGACCACATGCTCATATATGTAGAATTCTCCAGCTTCATAGAAATCAAATTGACCACATCTGTGAAAAGAAATCAAGATGCTCAATATCGGTGGCTAAAACCAGGCACGGGGCTAACTATGCAATAGACTATCAATTGCTCCTACGTAAATTCAGCTTGAAGTGGAAGAAAAATTAAAATAAGTCCATGAAAGCCAACATGTGAACTTGAGTCTATCCTACTAGAATTTGGAGAACATCTCAAGAACAGAGTTTCTGCCTTGGACACTAATGACAGAAGGCCTGATGAGGCATTGGAGGGCATCAAGAACATCATTCAGGAGGAAAGCAAAAGGTCATTCATTATAAGAGAGTGAAACAAAGAAAAGATCAAAGTTGATGTCAGAAGAGACTCTGAAACTTGCTCTTAATTGTAGAGTAGCTCAGGCACATGGAAGCAATGATGAAGTCGAAGAGCTAAGCAAGCATTTCAAAGGGCAGCTCAAAAACAAAAAATCCAATATTATAGTGAAATATGCAAAGACTGGAGCTAGAAAACCAAAAAAGGAAGCCCACATTGGGCATATCTTATCCTGAGTTCTTGAAAGCAACTTGAGAGACCTCAAGAAAAAATTCAAGCTTCAAGATGAAATATTGAAAGATCCCTGGGTAAAATTTTGAATGATGCAGAAAGCATCTAAGGAACTGCCGATGCAACATGTGTACAAATGTGCTTGACATAATGGATGGATGGGTGGATTGTGCTAAGAGGTGTACAAGCCCCCAATACAATGATTTTTTTTAAAAAAAACATGCATCAGCTGTATCAAGCACATTTGTACATATGTGAAAACATTTTCTTTCTCCTTGAACCCTCGGTATCAGCTCCTCTTTTTGCCCTCGTTCCCCCACCCTCCCACCCTCATGACCCCTTGATAAGTTTTAAATTATTATTGTTTTCATATCTTGAACCACCCACAGTCTCCTTTCACCCGTGTTTCGGTTGTTCGTCCCCCTCGGGCAGGGGGGTTGTACATTGATCATTGCTCTTGGTTCCCCTCTTCTCCCTCCTCCTTTCCCCAACCCTCTTGGTATTGCTACTCCCATTGTTGTTCCTGGGGAGTTTACCTGTCCTGGATTCCATGTGTTGAGAGCTCTTGTCTGTACCAGTGTACATGCTCTGGTCTAGCCGGATTTGTTAGGTGGAGCTGGGGTCATGGGTAGGGGGGTGGGGGGATGAGAAAAGCATTAAAGAACTAGAGGAATGTTGTTGCGGTTACATAATCTGGTGAGAACTTGAGACTATCAAGAGTAATGGGATGGATTTTAGCCTGTCAATCAGGTTGCTGCTTGATGACCTCATTTGGAGGCACTATGGGGATAAATAGCTTTCTGGAGGAGGGACACACTTACTCTCTTGTTGGTATTCCTGATACCAAGACATATGGATCTACGCTGGAGCCCTAGAGCTGGAGGAGCCACGTGGAGACCCACACCAGGGCTGAGATGCTGACACCACCACTGGATCCACAAGACTTTCCACCCACTGGCCTGTGATCTTCCTGCATTTGGCATCATTTCATTTGTTTCGTGAGTCTAAAGAGGAATTTATAGATTGGTACCAGACATATGAGCTGAGATTAGACTTATGGACTTGATCTGGAGTGGGATGAGATATTTTCTCAATATTCAATTGCTCTTGTATAGCTCTTTCTTATACACATAAAAAACGAACTGCCAATGTACACAGAGTCCATGTGCCAGAAAGAACTTGTCAACAGTCCACCGTTTCAAGAGGTAGCATATGAACAATGACAAATGGTACTGAAGGAAGAAGTCCAAGCTGCACTGAAAGCATTAGCCAAAAGCAAGGCTCCAGGAAATGGTGACATACCCACTGAACTATTTCCACAAGCTGATGGAGCACTGGAAGCACTCACTTGTCTATGTCAAGAGATTTTCAAGACAGCTACTTGGACAACTGACTGGAAGAGATCGATATTTATACCTATTCCAAAGAAAGGTGACCCAACAGAATGCTTACATTAGAGAACACTATCATTAATATCACTTGCCAATAAAATGTTGTTGAAGGCCATCCAAACAATGGTTGCCAGAGGTTCAGGCCAGGTTCAGAAGAGGACATGGAACGAGGGATATCATTTCTGAGTCAAATGGATTGAGGCCAAAAGCAGAGAATCCAGAAAGGTGTTTACTTATGTTTTATTGACTATACCAGGCATGCAGCCCTGTGGTTCATAGAAACTATGGCTAGCATGGAGAAGAAGAGGAATTCCAGAACACTTCATGGTGCGCATGCGGAACCAATAGGCACTGTGAGAACAGAACAAGGGAATACTGCATGGTTTAAAATCAGGAAAGATGTGCATCAGGGGTGTATCCTCTCACCACATTTATTCAATCTATTTGCTAAGCAAATAATCAGAGAAGCTGGATTCTATGAAGGAGAACTAGACATCAGGATTGGAGGAAGGCTTATTAGCAGTCTGTGATATGCAGATGACACAACCTGGCTTGCTGGAAGTAAAGAGGACTTGAAACACTCGCTGATGAGATCAAGGATTGCAGCCTTCAGGATGGAGTGCAGCTCAATGTAAAGAAAACCAAAATCCTCACAACTGGACCAACAGGTAACATCATGAGAAATGGAGAAAAGATAGAAGTTGTCAAGGTTTCATCTTGGTTGGATGAATCAATGCTCATGGACGTTGCAGTCAAGAAATCAAAGGACAGATTGCCTTGGGTAAATCCACTGCACAAGACCCCTCTCCAGGGTTCAAAAGCAAGGATGTGACCTTGATGAGGTTAGCCTGACCTAGGCCAGGGTGGTTTCAATCACCTCATGTGCCTGTGAGAGTTGGACATGGAATAAGGACTATGGAAGCGAAATCAATGCGCTTGACTTGCAGTGTCGACAAAGAACAAGAAGACCTGTCTTGGAAGGAGTAGAGCTAGAATGGTCCTTCGAGGCAAGGATGGCTGAGGCTTCGTCTCAAGCACACTGGACTTGTTGGGAACCTGGAGAAGGACTTCGTGCTTGGTAAAACATGAAAGGGCGCCCAAAAAGCGGAAGTCTCTAGACAAGACGATCGACACAGTGGCTGTAACAAAGGTCACAGCCAGAAGAATAATTGGGAAGATGGGGCCGCACTGACCCTGTTTCACTGAGCGGAACAAAGGGTCGCTGTGGGTCAGAATTAACTGGACGGCACCAAAACAACCACAGTGGCCCCATGTGACAAAGTGGAACTGACCTGACTCACCAAACACACACCTTTTGGTGAATTATTATTTCTCCAGTGATGCCTCTCTCGTAGGGACAAAGAATCACCCCAAGGGGCCAGCACCAAAAACATCCTTCCTGGAGGTGAAGGGTGAGGAGCAGAGGCCTGTGTAGCGACTGTCTCTGCAGCCTCTCCTGCCTTCGCGCTACCTCCCCAAGGACCCTTCCTGTGGCTCTTTCCTGTCCCTTCTTGCCTCCAGACTCACGACCTTGCCTGGGTGATGGAAAGGCTTCAAGGACCAAAATCACTGAGGATGGAAAATCTGTCACGAGGTGTTTTAAACTTATTGTCCCAAGTACACTTGTGAGGGGGGGGAACGTGTTTCAAATCAATGTGTGTACTGACGTGCTGTCTTTAAAACAGACAGCCATGCAGTGAGCGTGTGTGTGGTGCAAATGATGAAACACCCTCAGCTGCGAAGCCAAAGTCTGAGGGGTTCGAGTCCACTCCAAGGAGCTTTGGAAGCAAGACTTAGCGATCTACGTCTGGAAACAAGCCTTGACAAGGCCAAGCAGCCTGGTTCTCCTCCGACACATTCAGGGTGGCCAGGAGTTGGGGTCAACTTGAGGGCGACTTTTTGGGGAGTCAGTTGGTTTGGTTTATAGAGCTGGGGAAACCAGACCTGGCAGTTACTGCCAAGAAGTCTGTAGTCACCTGAGGGCTTCCCTTCCCTCAGGTGTTTACGCAGACCATGGACAGCAGACACCTGGGAGAGCACGCCGATGACATTGAATTCAATTAATGAGTTATCATTGATTTCATTTTCTTCCTTCAGTCTGTCTTTCTTCTCGAAGATGTGTGTTTTCTCATTGTAGCGTGCACGGATCATGCTAAAGGCACCCAAGTAATCTGTTTGACAGCAGGCCTCCTCCGGCCCTGCATGCTCACTTTCCACCCACTTGCTCCCACCCCCTAGGTAGGCACCTGATGGGAGTCCCTCGCACTGCTGCTAAAGCATTCCTGCCTGATTCTTGGTCCAGCTTCTTCATCTGACCTGCCTCTCTTTGGACACCAGGGCATCCCTGGGGCTGGCTCTTAGGCACCTGCGCAGGGCCCATCATCGAGGGGAGGCTGGTGATTCTCGGCTCAGGCAGCACGGAAGAGGCAGCAGAGGGGTACCCAGCACTGCTGCTCCACGGGGCCATGACAGGAAGAGAGAAGACTGGAGCTCCCCACAGATTGAGGTCTGTGGACTCATTGCAAGGCACAAAATTATGCATTTTAAAAAAATTCCTCCTCACAGACTTGAAGGGGGTGAGAGATGAGTCATCAGGAATCCCATTGAGCAGATGGAGAAGTGAGGGCCCAACAGGAGCCAGAGCGCAGACTCGTTGGCAAAGTAGGTGTCCTGACTCCCCAGGCAGAGCCCACGCCAGCACTGTAAGCACAGGGCAGTCATCCCTGCAACGGCCAGACCCTCGGTTCCCTGGCTTTCCAACCGCTTCCCTCCTCTGGCTCTCAGCTCCCTCAGGACGGGTCCAGCGTCTTTTTCCCTTCAGTCTTCACAAGACAGAGCAAACTGAGAGCAGGCCTCATCTCCCTACTCAGAGTTTGAACTCAGCAGGGCGCCCAGGAGGCCCGCAGAGCTTGTGATTGCCCATGCGAGGATGGATGAGAGGAACCCTGGCCTGCCATCGTCTCTGGTCCAGGGTTTTATATTTGCCAGGAGACTCTGCCCGGGGAGGCTGAGAAGCCTCCATATGGCTCGGAGCAGGGAGAGGACATCATTCCCTTGCTCTGCCTTTGGCGCTACCAGCCTCTGGGTAACCATGGCAATCACCAGCATTAACCATGGCAGTGACAGGAGCCGCAGCAGGCCCGCACTTGACCTGCTCCCGCTGGCTGCAGATGGCTACAGATGGTAAGCCATCTTCCTGTAGCTTCCACAGGAAGCTGCGCTAGGCACACAAGTCCCCTGTCATACTCCTGCACACCCGCTGCCTCTGCCAGACCCCAGAGTCAATCCTGGAGAGAGAAAAACAGGCCTTGGGCATCCTGCCCCCCTGAGCTGGGCCTAGGATTTGGTCTCGGATGGAGAGTGGTGTAGCGTGTGGTGGCAAAGTTCGTAGGGGGCAACATTAGGGGGTTTCTTCTCTATTCCCAGCCCCACCTCCGTTGGTGGAAGCCATCAACCAGGCACCTGGCAAGAGGTCAAGGAAATCCCAGGCAGCAGCACCCCCTCCTGCTTGCTCCAAATCAGAAACCTCCCCAACCAAGAGGTCATGGTCTCCAGAAATCGCTTCCTGCTGCCCTTAGCTCCATGCTTAGGGAATTCATTCAGAGTCAGCTTTCCCTGGTTCCAGGGGTCTCACACCAGCTCCATGCCCTGCTGGCCCCACCTCACCTCTTTCCTGTTCTCCATCCTCTCCCATTAAGCACTCATCTGCCTTGCCCGGGGTGACACGGAGCTGAGCTACTGCCCAGAACAGACTGGCCTTTCCTTTCCAGCTCTGAGAGCCAGACAGCTGCCCAGAGGGGCCTCAGCTGAGAGCGGGTGCTTTTCTCACTCCAGTCCTCGGTCCTCGGTGTTGGGAGTGGTGAGCGCTGGAGTCCCTGCGGAGGCCCGAACCCAGGCTCACAGACGCCTGCGAGCGCATCCTGACTCCTAAGCTCACAGAAAGGGCTCTGCAAACACCTGTCAAGCATTGCTAAGGCGTCTTGAATCCAGCATCTTCTGAGACAGCTTTAAATAGGGAAAGAAACGAGGGCGAGGGGGAAAGGGGGGGAGGGAGCAGGCAAAAGGCCAAGCGAGTGCGTTTCCCAGGAAGCCTCATCAGCCTGGCTTCCTCCCCAGCCACTTTGCGCTGACCCTGGAATCAGCTTGCTGGCGGCGGCGCACGACTGGGCGCTCCCTCTAGTGGCCAAGCTCTCGCAGGGACCCGCACGCAGCCATCGCTGCCTGTCAGACCCTCCTGCAGGTACCAGCAAGCAGCCTGCGGTTTTCGGGTTGGGAAGGCGCAGCTTGATCAGCTTTGGGGAGCAGAGGAACTTCATCCGTGATGCTGGAGCCCAGGTAGCCACTCCAGCCTGGAAGCCACTCCCAGTAAACCAGGAGTTCAGCAGCCAGCCCGGATCCGCTGGGCCGGGAGAGGCCACGCGCAGGAAAGCTGCATGACATGAACTCTGTCAACCCAGACCCTGAGCTGCTTGCCGCCCGCCCCCCACCCGTACTCCCACCCCACGCTTACCCCCTCCCCCCACTGCTGGATCACCACTATTGATCACCACCAGCCCCGCCCCAGCCCCGCCCTGTGTTCATCTCTAGCGCCCCACCACCAGACCCAGTAACTTGTCTATTGAATTCGGGTCAGCACGAAGAAAAGAGTCTTCACTCTACTGTATCTGGCTTGGTGGTATTCATCCATTTACACGTGCTTTCCATCCAGCCCCGGTCCCTAACTAAGCTTTCAGCTCCTTGAGGATCAAAGCCCAGCCCCGGTCATCTCTAGCTCGGGGTCTTTGAGAAAGTATTTGAGCAGGTGAAGAAGGAAGAAGAGGAAAGGAAATAGAGGGAAAGTGGCCGAGCTGCGGTGTGTGATGCAGATCCAACCACACTTGGCATCTGATACAATTAGCAACGTCCTGTGCAATCATGTGACGACCAGGGAGAGCCTTACTATAATGTTATTTACATTAACAGCTTTATTAAGATACAATTTACTCTTTAAAGTGTACAAGGCAAAGTCATTGTATATTCACAAACTCGGGAATCCCTCACCAAGGTCAATTGTAGAACATCTTAGGGTTTTGAGCACGGAGAAGTCAGGTTCACCCACCAGGACCCTTTGAACAAAAGGGGGAAGCACTGCCGGGTCCAATTGGTCTTCATTTGAGCCCTTTGTTGCAATCATTGTGTCCACCCATCTGGTCAAGGGCATTCCTCCTCTTCAATGCCCTCTACTTTACCAAGGATGATGTCTTTCTCCAGGGACTGGTCCCTCTTGACATGTCGGAAGTAGTGAGATGAAGTTTCGCCATCCTCGCCTCTAAGGAGCATTCTGACTATACTTCTTCCAAGATGTATTTTCTTGATATCTTGACTACCTCTAAAAGAAATACTCCCTAGTCATCCAGGCCCCAATCTCCCAACTCGCCTCCATAACTGAAAATGACTAATTGAGTTTATATCTCTGTGAAGTTTCCTATTCTGGACATTTCCTCGAAAAGGGAATCATACAATATGTGGTTTTTCTCAGCGTCTGGCTTCTTCACTAGCAAAATGTTTTCCGGGTCCGTATCTGTTACAGAAGGTATCAGTGCTCCATGCCCTGCTTCCCCGTAATAGCCCCACGTGTGGACATGAACCACAAGACCCAACGCACGGCCATCTAGTCGCTTCTGATGTAGGTCACATTCCATTTGTCTGTTCATCAGTTGATGGACATCTGTGTTGTTTCCACTTTCTCATCTTCATGAATCTTGTTATCTTAATAGTAATGAGAAAGATGGCTTCTTTCTGTTTCCCAAAAAAGACATGAAGGCATTGGCTGTGTTCATGCTAACGGCAGTATGCAACCCAAGACCATTCCCAAGGATGTGGGGCAGAGCGGTATGGTTGACTTTAACAGAAAAAAATATATATAGGCTCATTGTTTGCATAGCAATTGAGCACTGAGTTTATCTTCACACTTCACAGCAGCCAAAGCAAATAAAAATGCATCACAGAATCTATATCACAAAATTAGCCATTGTCATCACGGAAGTGTTGGAAATCTGTCTTTTTTTTCCCCCACCAATCTCCTCTCCTTAGAAGAGCAGAGCTGTGGTTGGGTTTTCATTCAAGCAGAGAGCCTTTTCCACATAGTTGCTTCTTGCCATCTACTCAGTGAAGCACTCGCGCTGATGATACTAAGCATTATTGAACGCACCTGTGACTAACACGTCACTTTCCCACCCATCCCACTGCCATTGTGTCGCTCTGACTCATCGTGACCCTGAAGCTCAAGGCGGAGCTGCTGCTGAGGGTTTCCCAGTCTGTGACTCCTGATGGGAGTAGAAAGCCTCGTCTTCCCCCCACGGAGCTGCTGCTGGTTTCAGACTGCTGACCAGCACGGAGCACACCATCCCAGCACGGCTACCTTCCTATCCATGAGCTCTTTTAATTCATTGTGGTAGCCTGAGAGGGCATTCACCACCCTGTTCTCCAAGTCTTTGGTCAGAAAAGGATGACCCAACAAGTACGGTAAGCATGTCCTAAGGGCACCTTTGTCCAAAGAAAAGATCCATAGATGCCAAGCAGGCAGGGCACAAGGAAAAGCAAATGCCACAGTGAGTGGATGGCGGGTGGGGTGGGGGGAGCTGGTAAATGACAAATGTGCCCCAGAGGTATTGAATGCCAGAAGTCAATATCATGTAATCGTAGTGGCCTGCTTGAACGTTGTCTGAAAAGAAAGGCAAAAGAACGCAAAGTCCCTTCAAATAGCTTTTTCTTCTTAAACAACTGGAATATGCTTACTGAAGAAGATGTGAAGGCATCCCCAAGAGTACTGCAGGCTCATTCCGACAACTAGCCTAACGCTTACGTTAGAACGAGGTTGGCTGATTCGGCAAAGACAGATTTACCCACGCAGGTATGGATAATCCCAAAACAGAAGAGAAGATGCAACATGTATTTCCCAATACTGAAACTGCTTTGCAGAGACTCCTAACTTTCATCATCACAAACTGCACAACAGAACGCTCATTTTTGACCCTACACAAAACAAATGCGGGGGGGGGCACTGGCATTGAGTCGATTCCAACTCATAGTAACCCTGCATAGAATTTCCAAGCTTTGATTTTTTTTTTAAATAACAAACACAAATGTATTCTCTCACAGTCCAGGAGGCTAGAAGTGTGAATATAAGGCGCCAGCTCTTGGGGAGGGCTTTCTTTCTCTGATGATTCACAGTTTAGGAGGAAGATCCTGGTCCCTCTTTGGCATCTGAAGGCCCCATATTTCTTGGAAATCTCCATGTGTCTTGGCATCCATCTTCCCCAGGATCCAGGAGGTTTCCGGTGCCAGAAGCTGGTCTTAAAGATGTCTAATCTGCTCCTGACTCCTCTCTTGGTGGTAGTAGCCATCACTCTGCTTGCTGGCTTCTCTCTCCTTTTATCTCTTATAATATAAAAGTGGAGGCAGGCCAGACTTCAGGGAAGCTCCCCTTACATTGGATCAGGGCTCTGATGAAATTATGGGTCCTGCCTTCTACCTGTAGCCCTCTTACTGGTTTATCACGTCAGATTGCCCCGGGGGGCATCATCACAGAACTGCCACATCATCTAACTGCCAAACCACTGAGAATCATGTCCCAGCCTGGTCGACACAGATGTGGGGGGAAGACAATTCACTCCGTGACAGTTGTGAATGAGTTCACTCATTAGTCAGTTGTGAATTCCTCTGGTATATCACACTCCTGTCACCCAGATGTCACCCAGCATCTTACTTGTGATCAACAAGCCCTCTGAAGTCAGACTCCTCAGGTTCAAATTGCAGCTTCGCCTCTAAGTTTTCAGGTCCTACTCTACAAAGTGGAAGCGCAAATATTACCTACCTACAGGTTCAAGATGTGTATTTTCGTGGATTTATAGTTTCATCTTTCTCTGTCACAGAGCAGCTAGTGGATTTGAACTGCCAATCTTGCAGGTAGCAGTCCAGTGCTTACCTGACAGCACCATCAAAGCTCCTATAGAGACTCAAAACCCTTGGCATGCAACAATGATTGAAGAAAGATTCAATACATTACACTTACTGTATTTGGAAGTAGATACTGTTTAGTAACCTGATTGTGATAAAAATCATTAACAACTTTATAAGAGCAAAATCGAAGAAGAAATGCTTTTAATTATAACATGCCAGCACAGTAGTTAAGCAGTCAGCTGCTACCTCAACAGTGGTGGTTCAAACTAACCAGCCACTCTGAGTGAGAAAGATGAGGCTGTGTGCTTCCAGAAACCTGGAAGAGTGGAAACTACCTGAGGAAGGGCCCCCTGTTCCATAAGGTTATTGTGAGTTGGAATCAACTGGGCAGCAACGGATTTATTTGTTGATTTTGTATTGTTTGCAACATGTTAGAGATCAAAGATCTATCAAAAGATAGAATAGAGTAAATCTTTGTAATATTTGTTTTATGATCATTCCATTTTCTTTTATGATACATTTTCATTTGTTCATTTATTATGAAACAATAAAAATGGAAGTATGAGACATTTGAAAGAAAATTGGCAAGAGTCAATTTTCCAATGTGGTAGTTCCACATATTATTTCATTGATTGTTGAGACAACTACGTTCACAGACTCATTTTCTCTCGTGTGGAATATTTGTAGGAAATGTGGCACATAGTAAAAAATCTTAGTGTACTACATCAAATAAAAATGTTATAATCCAGCTCACCTCTGTCCACTAAAAGGGCATACACACACACACACACAAATACATCCATGACAGATGTCTTAGGCTGGATTCTCTAGAGAAACAAAGCCAGTCAAGCATACGTCTGTGCACCTATAGGGAGAGGTTTATATCAAGAAAATGGTTCACACCGATGTTGAAGCAGGCGAGTCCCCAGCCCGTGGGTCAGATGTTAGGCTGTAGGTTTCCCGTAGCTGTGGCGGCTGATACACTCAAGAATGGCAGAAAGAGGAATGGCAGCTGTGGGACATCAGCATGAAGTCGTCAAGGATGGCAAAGCAGCCTGTAAATGCAGAAGTGATGAAACTGGGGTCCGCAAGTGAGATGGCAGACTGCTGGGACTCCGAGGGTCAGCAGGCACTGCGGCAGGCGATTGGCTCAAGTCCACAGACTCCGAGGTCCACAAGGAATCCAGGTGCAGAATCTAGACTTTGTCAACAGCAAGCAAGCTTTGACATCGCATCTTCTTATATTGGAAGCAGGCCACACCTTCAAGGAGATCCTGTCATGGGAGGCTAAGTGCCAAACCACTGTTGCCCAGGCAGGTCAGCAACAAAACCTTAACTATCACAAGGGGACTGTGAAAAGTTCATGAAAATGAAATATTAAAAAAACTGAAAATCTTCCATAAACTTTAAAAAGCCTCTTTATGTGTATACCTATATATACATATATGTATACCTGTGTGTACACTTATGTGTATGTGTGTGAATGACATGACAGCCACGTCTTCTGACCTCTTCCAGCTACAAAGGGAGGCATGAGAATCCAATCGCATGCCATCCCAAGACTCACGTCTGCTTCACACAAATAGACAGCCTCATCTTTCTCCTGAGGAGCAGCTGGTGGCTGTGAATTGCGGTCCAACACTTACTATGATGGTGGGAAGAGGCTGCGTGGCTAGAGAGAATAGCAGAGCCTCCCATCCACTGAGTTCAGCTCCTCTTCAACTGCGGGAGCCCAGCTGGCCTTACTGAGCAGACAGGTGCTTTCTGCTTAGTTCCCACACTGCTGCGCCAGGGAAGTTTATGTCAAGTCAGTGTAATGGGGCTGGCATTGAAGAAGCACCTTGGGTTTTAGAAGAGATGGAAACTCATCTTTTGTTTGTTTGCTTGTTTGCTTTTAAATATCTTCTATATTTCAGACACTGGGCTAGGAAGGCCGCAGTGACTTCACTGAGCACCTCTTTGTGTGTGTGTGCCACACGGTGGCTCAGGGTTTTCACTGACCTTGGGCACAAGAAGGAATATGATTTTGCCCTTTGAGACGTCAAAGCCCACGTGTCTGTGGAGACTAACAATTAAACTAACAACAGAAGGAGTAAAAAGCGCAAGAACTAATCAAAATAAAATGAAGCCGAAGGATTTACAGCAAGCAGTGGTACTGGGTTTTCAAGCGTCCAAGCTGGTTTTCCAACAGAATATTATTGAAGTGGCATGAGAGATGCTTCTTTTACATGTCCCCGTAGATGACTCGATTTCTTAAAAAGAGCATCCTGCTACTGACATACGGTCAATTTCTTTCAGCTTGTGGTCCACTAGGACGCTCAGATCATCCCACTCCCCATGCTTGTTTCTAATCAGTTTTGTGTGGTTGTTAGCTTTGCCTGGACCACTTCCTTCTCAAAGTCACCAGTTCTGGGACAGCATAAGAAATCGGGTTTTATTATTATTGTTGTTATTATTATTATTATTATTATTAAACATTCATTCATTTGTTATTTTAAAAAAGTTTTGTTGAATCATAATTAGCACACCATATGACATCACCTGCTTTAAATGGGCAAGTCAATGAAGCAATGTATGCTTAAGGTCAGTGATGGTGAGCGCCCATGACCACAGCTTTCAAACATGCCCAGCACCAGAGGGGATAGCTTCAGAGGACATGGTGAAGGTGGAGTCATTCAGCTGCCTTGAGCATGAATTCTTGGAACGGTTACAGCTTAAGAAAATCGGTCAGCAATTGTTGAGTTGTTTTACGAATTGGCGTGGAAAGGTGAATCCCTGTGCCAGAAATCATGATCTGTTTCGCAGAACATTTCAGTAGGAACCATATTGTTAGAAAAGTTGCTATTTTAGAAATGGAAAAATACCATCAGTAATGTTGCACCGTCATCTCTTAGGACTCATAAAAGGTCTTTACGATGCGCTCTTCAAAATTCACTTGCGCTCACAAAACCACTTTATGTGGGCATGGGCCAACCCTGGTCACCATGGCTAAGCAGCGTTACCTTTACATTGTTATTTATTCATTTTCCAATCAGATTATCCTTCCTCTCCAGACCTCACTCTTTTGTGGTTAGATTTGTCTGACCAAGACCCCAACCTCAACCCTTTGCAAAATGGCCAATCCTCTCTGGCCTGAAAACTAGCATTCAAGCATCCCGCATTCTGGGGTTAATAGTACATGACATACTGAACGTATCCAGGGCAGCTTCTGTAAGGTTCACCCTATCTCCGGACCTCATTGTCCCATAGCTTAAGTTTCTAATCTGTACAAGTCAATAATCCATGTATTTTAGTCTAAAAAGCTGTCCTAGCTATGTATACTTTCCTCTTCTCAATAGTATTTTAAATGCTATGTCGTTGGTAAAGTTCATGATATTACCAATAGAATTCCACCACTTGTCTGTCAGATTGTCATCCTACGGTGACTAGTGTTCTGCTGTGATGCTGACCACTCTCTCTCTTGTCTTTCAAATACCAGGAAGTCATCCAAAGTCAACCAGCTTCAGCAGAGCTTCCTGACTAAGAAGAGACTACAAGAAGGAATGAACTGGCTACTTCAGAAGAATTCGTCACTGAAACCCATAAGGATAGTATTGAAACATTACTGGATACTGAGAGAATCATAAAACGAAGCAGAACCTGGTCAGATATATTGCCAAAAGATGAGACTCTCGGGCCGGAAGACACTCAAACTATGACTGAGGAAAAGGTGTTTTCTCAAAGCAGAGTCCACCATAAAGATGTGGATGGAGGACCATCTATGGGAGGAACACCTTTGAGACCTTCATTTGCTGATGGGAGCATTTCAAAATGAGGAGAAAGAGCCATAATCATCAATCAACCAGAACTCAGACTGCATGAAGTATGAATCTAGGGAAACTGGAAGTTGTGAAAATGAAACGGAATTGCATAAAGATTGATAGTCTGGGCATAAGAGGGCTGAAATGAACTGGTATTGGCCCTTTTGAATCAGAAAGTCATATGGGTCACATGTCGGGAATGACATACAAGAGAAATAGGGTCATCTTCATCCTCAAAAAGGATATTCAAGATATATCTTGAAATAAAATGCTGTCTGTGATTGGATCATATTTCTCCACATACAAAAAGTCCCGTCAACATGAAACCTATTCAAATGTATGCACCAACCACTAAAGCTAGTGATGCCGATGAAGAATTTTACCAGCAGCTTCGGTCAAATATGCTATGATCAAATATGCAGTCAAGATTCATTGATAATTATTGGTGGTTGGAATGCAAAAGCTGGAAACAACGAGGTTGGAAAATATGGCCTTGGTGATAGAAATGAACCTGGAGATAGCACGATAGAATGGCTTGTGATAGTAAACACATTTCTCAACAACACAAAAGGGAACTATGCAAGTGGACTTCTCCAGATGGCATGACTCCATCTATGGGAAGAGAAGATGGGGAAGCTCAATATCAGTCATTCAAACGAGGCCAGAAGCTGATTGTAGAGCCGACCAGAAACTGTTCACATGTAAGTTCAGCATGAAGCTGAAGAAAACAAAAATAATCCCAGGAAAGCCAAAACACAACCTGGAGCCTATTCCACCTGAATTTTGAGAACATCTCAAGAAGAGATTTGGTGCGTTGAACACTAATGGCAGACGACTTGATGAGTTGTGGAAGGACGTCAAGAACACCACACACAGAGAACGCCAACGGTCATTAAGAAGACAGGAAAGAGAGAAAAGAGCAATGTAGAAGTCAGAAGACACTGAAACTCACTCTTAATCGTAGTGTAGTTCAAGAAAATGAAAGAAATTATAAAGTCAAACAATAGAAATTTCAAAGTAAACAATTATGATGAAATGTCCAAAGACCCAGAGCTAGAACACCAAAATGGAAGAGCACACTCAGCGTATCTTTCCTTGTTTGTTTGTTTGTTTCACCACATCCATTGCAATCCCCTCAAATTCTTGTACATGTTGAAAACTTTTCATAAAGATTTCTTAGAAGCAAAATAAGAAAGATCCAAGTGGCTCAAAATTGTCAAAATATTATAGTAAAATTACACTTAGTCTGTAAGCCTAGTGTTTTTAAGGCTACTTAATAACACAAAATTACGGTTTTTAACAATTTAAGCTAAATATACAAATAGAAAAAATACAGTGACGGATATATTCTACCACTCCTAAAATTTAGCCACGGAGCTTCCATAGTGTCTGCTGGGTCTTCAAGGTCCGGAACCGTTCAGCTGCCTGGTCGTCTGCGGAAACCCAACTCTCCCTTCTTTGTATTTATTGCTACAAAATCATAGATGTCTTCTTAAACATAAATATCACATTGTGAAGTTATGGTTTCTGAACATATCCTCCACCTAGGTAAAACATGTTTTTCATTCCACACTTTTGAAGTTTCTCTTTTTAAAAAAAATTAATTTACATCTAATTCAATCGTTTAATCTCGCCCTTCTTACAAAACAATTCCTCTCTTCAGAAATCTTCTCGAATATTTTCTTTGTTCGCCTCTCCATGTTGCTGCTTCATTTGATCATTTCATTTTTTAGTTGTACAATAGTCCGTTCAATCTCATAATTCTTACTAACCGGGGCTGCCTACGGTGACTCCATCTCTCTCCGTTTAGAGCCAGCTGTTGCATGTTCTTTCACTGCAAGTTTAAATCTTGAATGTTTCCGTGACTTCCGGAGCTCTTTCTGGGCGTGTTCAATCCTATGAACTAGGTTTTCATTATATGCTTCCCAGGCATTGCACCCATGCTGTGACATTAGTTCCAGATTCTCAATTCGAACGGCTTGATGCTGTAACTGGGCCATGGAATTATTCACACACTCTTGACATGCAGTAATATCATTTTTCTGACCCGGTGAAGGGGCTGGAAGCTCATATCGTTTCATACTGAGCAATTCAATTGGTTGTCAAGCCACCAATCTTTCAAATTCATTTCTCATTACGTCGGTCTCAAACGCAGAATGATCCGGACTGCCAGGTAGCTCAGCAGTTCTTTGTGGGGCGATATAAGTGGGTCTCCTCCTCCACCGGCACTGCTGCTGCTTCCCACCCACCAGGTGCTTCATAACCTTGATCAACATGGGCGAGTGCATCCACCACAGCTTCTCCGGCCACCAACCCCGAGTCCGCCATTCCACACTCAGCATATCTTAAAGTGACAGAACTCAAGAAAACATTCAAGACTCAGGTTTCAATTTTGAAAGATTGTATAGGCAAAATATTGACTGGTGCAGGAAGTATCAAAAGATGGAAAGAACAAAGATACACACTGTACTAAAAAGAACTGGTGGACATTCAGTCATTTCAAGAGATAGCCTATGAGCAGGAACTGAGGGCTCTGAAGGAAGTTCAAGTTCAAGGATCCAGGCAATGACGAAATGCCCACTGAGATATTTCCACAAGCTGCGGAAGCACTGGGAGCACTCCCTCATCTAGGCCAAAAAGAAATTTGCAAGACCGCTACTTGGCCAACGGACTGGAAGAGATCCATCTTTGTACCCATTCCAAAGAAAGATGACCCAAAGAATGCCCCAAATATGACCACGATCATTAAGATCACAGGCAAGTACAATTTGACTGAAGATCATGCAACAATGATCGAAGCTGCCGGAGGTGCAGGCCAGATAACAGAAGAGGACAGGGGACAAGGACTATCATTGCTGACCTTAGATGGATCTTGGCTGAAAACAGAAAATACCATAAAGATCTTTTCTTCTGTTTTATTGACTGTGCAAAGGCGTTCAACTCTGCGGATCATAACAAACTATATATAGCCTTCGGAAGAATAGGAATTCCATAACTCTTCATTGTGTCCATGCGGAACCTTTATATGGACCAGGAGGCAGAACAGGAGAAGGCGGTGTGGTTTAAAATCAGGAGAGGTATGCAGACCTGTACCCTCTCACCGTAGTTATTCAATCTTTATGCTAAACAAATCATCAGAGAAACTGGATTAAAAGGAAAAAGAATACAGCATCAGGATTAGAGGAAAGCTTCTTAACAAGCTGCAACCCGCAGATGACCCAACCTTGCTTGCTGAAAGTGAGAACCTGAAGCACTTGCTGCTGAAGATCAATAATTGCAGCCCTCAGTCTGGATTACGACTCAATGTAATGAAAATCAAAAACCTCACAACTGAACCAACGGGGTCATCATGATAAACCTGGGAAAGACGGAAGTTGCCAAGGATTGCATTTGCTTGGATGCATAGTCAATGCTCAGGAAAGCAGCAGTCAAGAGCTCAAAGGGCACATTGTCCTGGGCACACCTGCTGCTCGAGACCTCGCCAAAGTGTTGGGAACCCAAGCTGTTACTCTGAGGACTAAGGCGCACCCCACCCAAGCCATGGCATTTACAATTGTGTCAGATGCATGTGAAGACTGGCCATCGAATAAGGAAGACTGAAGAATAGTCACTGCGTTTGAATTATGGGGTTGGCAAGGAATATTGAAAGTACCACAAGCTTCCAAGAGAGCAAATAAATCTGTCTTGGAAGAAGGGCAACCAGACTCCTCCTTCAAAGCAAGAACGGTGAGACTTCCGCTTACATTCTTTGGACTTGTTGTCCCTAAAGAAAGACACCAGGCTTGGTAAAGCGGAGGAGCAGCTCAAAAGAGGGAAGTCCTCAACAAGATGGATTGACACAGTGGCTGCTACAATGGGCTCAGACATAAAAGAAATTGTGACTATGGCTCAGTACCAGACAGGGCTTAGTTCTATGACTTAATCTTGCTCCGTTCTTCCCTCATGAAGAAAACTGAAGCTATAGGTGCTGTAGTAAAGTGTGCTGGAGTAATCAGATGGTGTCCAGCTATCAGAAAGAAGAGCATCTGGGGTCTTCATGGTTTGTCTTTAAAGAAGCAGTCAGCTAAACCACATGGAAGAAGCACATCTGCCTGTGTGACCCAAGATTGTAAATAATAAAATCCAAGACAGGCGGAGGGAACAGTATTAGAGCTTAAATTCTGAGCGCCCATTTACAGACAGTCATGGATGGCAGAGAAAACCCAGAATCCATTTGCAGGGTTCATACATGGATTAAACCTCTGCAAAGTCCTCTCTGGCCATGAATCGGAGATGTGAATAGCCTTGCTATCAAACAGAGTGTGTTGGAAAGTGGATTAATGCAGATGTCGTTAGGTTAAAATTTAACACATAATAATTCTTTCTCACTTTGGACCCATTTTTAATTTGTCCTTCCTCGTTATTATTCTCTGCTTCCTTCTGGATCGACAGCTTTCTGTGTTTACTTTGTTGTCAGGGAATGGTAGGGAGGGGAGGTGTTTATGATTTTAGTTATATGAAATCCATTAAAGGTAAATCTATAAAGATACTAACTGGACTAATAGTTTTTTAGGGTTCTGGAAGGGGAGGTTGGGGGAAATGTAGCACTGATAATAATGAGCACAAGAATGAAGAAAAAGTCTAAACTTGGGGGCAGGGGGGAGGGTGTGGTAGGCAGTGTCTATAGTAAATACCCATTTTAGAGGACTCAATAGACAAGTTCAGAATCTGTTGCTGGCTCCTCTGTTATGTAAGCAATTGCTGGCATAGACTGATGGTCTCTCTGATCTGGCTTTTGGGGTGGGGTTCTAGCCCCTTTTCCCTAATTTTATAATCTACCTTCCTTTTGCTCAAGGCCCATCATTCATGCCTAGGCAGAATGGAAATCCATTCTTCCAACTGAGGAATAAGAAAAGCACGATATAAGAAGAGCTGGCTTGGTGAGGTTGGAAGCAGATGCTGATGCAGCCAGGACTCAAGGAAACCAAGAATCACTGGCTGTCACTAGAAGCTAAGAGAAAGGCCTGGAAGAAATTCTCCTTCCGAGTCTCCAAATGAAATCACATGACCGACATCCTGCTCTTGGACTTATCTTCTTGAAATACTGGAAGAAAGATGTGGAACAAAAATCTTGCTCATGCAAGAGACCAAGCTTGCTGGTAGGATAAAGACTGGTGAAATTCCAGAGACTGTGGTTCATGGTTACTCTTCAGGTGTGGAACGGAAACCACAAGGTTTCCGTTTGGTCTAGAAGGCAAATAATAAAAGTATTAATGTATACACACCTTTAAAATAATTGGTTATTTGGGGTCAAGGAGGTAGCATTTACTCAAGAACAAAGTGTAGAAGAGTTTTGACAGAAGGAGGTATGGAGACAGGAAACACAGGAAACAGGTAGGATGAGTGATATTACCGTGAAAGGATTGCACTGAATGAGATGAAATAGGATGTGAATGATTTGTTGAATGCAAAACTGATGATCTACTCTGTAAACTTCCACACAATTTACAATAATAAGCTTTTTAAAGAAGTGATAAATAAAATCTGATACCTTATAAATGTTAATGACACTGTATAAATTTTACCCCAATTGTGTTACTCTGGGTTGACTAGCGAAATAAATCCAGAGACACTCACATGTGCATAAGAAAGAGCTTTATCTAAAGAGCCATTGTATATTAAGAAAACATCCCAACCCAGTCCAGTTCAAGTCTATAAGTCCGATATTAACCCATATGTCTGACACCAGTCCATAAATTCCTCTTGCAACACATGCAATGACACAGAATGCAGGGAGATCACAGGCCAGTGGGTGGAAAGTCTTGTGGACCCAGTGGTGGTGGAAGCATCTCCGTGCTGGCGTGGGTCTCTATGTGTCTTCTTCAGCTCCAGGGCTCTGGATCCACCAGCAAAACTCCATGTGGCTCGTCAACAGGAATGTCTTGCAGGGAGAGTGTGTCTGGCCTCCAGTGAGTTATTTATCTCCGTGGCTCCTCCAAATGAGGTCATCAAGCTGTGACCTAATTGACAGGTTAGACTCCACCCCTTCCTCAAGTTGACAGTAGATGATGTAACTGCCACCCCAATAAATTTGACTTGGAAAGAGGAACCACTGAAGGTTCATAGATGAAGGTTTGTGGAACTAGGGAAATTGCCTGAGATGAAAAGAAAAGAGAAAGAGCAGGTTTCGGGAAATACCAAGAGCTCCTCTTGAGACATGTCAGGTTTAAGGGGTTTGTGTGACACCCCCGTGGATAAGTCTCGAAGACAATTAGATTAGGAGACTGGAGTTGAGATGCGGTCTTCCTAGAGATGCAAATTAGAGACTGTCAGAAGAGGGGCGGCATCTACAGGCCTGGGCGGATCACCTGGGAAGCTTTTGAAGCGTGGGGCCCTTCTCTCTATGCCTGAACCTCCCAGGTGCCGAAGCCACCAGCCAATTCTCTGGAATCGTGTAGATGGGGCGGGAGGAAATCCCCTGATCCTTTGGTGCCATGTAAATAGGGTTTATTTAGATTGAACCATTCTGCTTTCTCATCTGTCATGGGTCTGTGGCCATGTGTTTACATATAGATGTTCAAAACCGTTCCTATCCCCTGACAGATGAGAACAAAGAAAGGAACTTGGACAGGCTGCCAGACTGAAGACTGCAAAGAGGTTGCCCCAAAGATGGGAACACTTGTCCCCATCAAGCAGTTAGATTGCTTGTCAAGAGATCACCATGACAGCAGAGATGTTGTTACAACACCATCATTACCAACCAGCTATGCAGACCAGGGTGACCCTCTCAGGGCTCTAAGAAAAATGAAAGGCCGAGGCTCCGGGGCTCCCAATCCAGCTACAAAACGGACGAGAGCAGCTCTGGTCAGGATGGAGATTGCCATCATCAACATCAGCCCCGGAACTCTCCCCCTGGAAGGTATTTCTGGAAAATCAACACCAACTAGAGCGGCTTCCCCGGGCCCCTCGAGGTAAGAGAGTCTGCGCTCTTTCTCTAAGACACAATTACATGCCTTTTCTAACGCTCCCAGCAAGCCCGGGTGAAACTAAGAGGCTTCTCAAGCAGCTCATTCTGGTGGTAAAGACGATTCCGACATCAGCTGTCCTGAACGGATGAGTCAGCTTCTTTCAACCACGCAGACCTTGCCTTGGGGAGGGGTGGGGGCGGCACACACGACGCTACAGGAGGAGAATTCAGCAAGATTCTGCTTGGATTCCATCCTTCCAATCATTTCTGATTGGTAAGAGTGATTCAGATATAAGCGAACCAGTGTCGGTTGGGTTTTAGTTTATGGAGGAAAAGGGAGATGTGATCCATCAGCCGGTTGTCAGTTATTGATCTCGATGGTGGGCCAAGCCCCAAGCTGGAGAACATGAGAGCAGGGAGGAGAGAAAGGTCCCGTCCAACTCTCCAGAAAGCCAGAGTCCTGGGCGCGGCAGCAAGGGTGCACGCCGAGTTAGCAGCCAAGCCAGCCGCTGTGCACTCGAACCGAACCATTCACAAAGCGCTGAGGCGGGAGCTCTGGAAGAGAACCCTGCACTGGAGAGAGCTGAAAGGAGTTGGAGCATTCAGACAGAGGAAAGCAAACAGGGCTGCGGGGTGTGGGGAGGAGACCCCAAGAGGGAAAATCCAGCACAAAGAGGTAAAGCCAGAAGGCAGGGATGTGTTCAAGGGAGGCCAGTGTAAGCAAAATGCAGAAGGGAAAGCTGGCAGGGTGGGGGGAGGGGGGACAGCACACAGGCAAAACAATGAGGTGAGCACCAGGCGGAGAGAATCAAAACCTCTTTCTACAGGTGGGATCTGATCTCACCTAAGGCCATCCAGCTACATCTTTCTAACCTGTGATCCCTCCAGGAAGCGCCCAGCAGGCCTCATGGCAGTGTCTCCACATTTCCTTCTTCAAACTCAGGAGAGTGTCTATCAACAAGAGTATATGAAATTGAAACGCAATTTACTAGAACTCAAATCTTGCTCTGTTTTGCCACGTGTTGAAACCATATAGGTTTGTTTGTTTGTTTGTTTGTTTGTAGGAGGAGGTGAGTGTTACTAATGTGATTCAATCAAACATGGAAGCACAAGCCCTCCAGTCCCCTAAGATAACTGTCTTATAAGGTAGCTCGCTGTTCATCTTTGCAAGGAACTCTGGAAACACGAGGTTAAGCTCTTGGCTGCCTACAGAAACGTCGGCCAATTGAACACAGCAGCCTCTCTGTCCACAGGAGAAGAAGCCTGGTGATTGCTCCTCTAAGGATTGAAGAGCTCTCATTGCCTTCAAATGGATGCTGACTCACAGTGACCCTACAGGACACAGCAGAACTGCCCCTGTGGGTGGCAGAAACCTTAACTCTTTATGGCAGTAGAAAGCCTCCTCTCACTCCCAAGAAGAGGCTGGTGGTTTTCAACTACTGAACTTGTGGTTAGCAGCCCAGTGCTGAACCATTACACTACCGGGGCTAGGTCCTATAAAGATGACAGCCTAGGAAAGTTGATGGGGAAGTTCTACTCTGCCCTATAGAGTCACCATGTGTGGTAGTCACCTAATCTGGGGTCAATTTAAAGATTAAGAGTGCAGGGGTGGAGTCTAGGCTGTCATCTGGAGACAGCCAATGAGACTTCTGTGGGTATGGCCTTCTCCTGAGAATTCTGGGAAATCTGGGACTCTCTCCTTGGAGGCAGAAGACACTTCTCTCTCTCTGCTCACTTCCTGGGGCACATTGCAGAAGACAAGTCACATGGATGCAACCAGACCTCAGAAGCTGGAGAAGCCACTGAGAGACCCCTGTCAGCACTGAGACTTTCTACCCACTGGCTTGTTATCGTCCTACATTTGGCTTCATTGTATATGTTTCGTGAGTCTGAAGAGGACTTTATAGATTGGTATCAGATACATAGGCTAATATCAGACTTATGGCCTTGGGCTGGACTGGGTTGGGATGTTTTCTCAATATTCAATTCCTCTTGTATATAAACCTCTCCCTTATATGCATATGTGTGTCCATGGATTTGTTTCTCAAGTTTACCCAGACTAACACACCATGAGTCACACACAGGACAAGTTCATCTTTGCAGTGAATTCAAACACACCCATGATTGTGACAATGGCACAAGACAAAGTCAAAGTTCATTCTCTTCTATAGGGTACTGTGAACCAGAGCTGGTTTGACGGTCACTCACACACCGACAGCATTCATCTTTCAGTTGACAGTCCAGCTCCACCCTCACAACTGTTCTTGTTGCATTGCATCCAGCCCATTGTTGCAGCCACAGTGCCAAGCCATCTAGGCCCTTCCACTGTACCAAGCTTGGTATCCTTCTTCAAGGAGTGGTCTCTCCTGATAACATGCCCAAAGTCCTTGAACTTAGCCTCTCCCTCCTTGCCTCTAAGGAGCCTTCCAGCTGTACTTCTTCCAAGACAAATGGGTTTGTTCTTTTGGAAGTCTATGGTACCTTTAATAGTCTTTGCCAGTACCATGTGTCAGCTGCATCCGTTTTCCTTTGGTCTTCCTTATTCTATGTTCAGCTTTCACATCCATAGGAGGTGATTGAAAATATCATCGCTTGGGCCAGATGCACCTTAATCCTCAAAGTAACAGCCTTGCTTCTCAGCACTTGAAAAAGGGCCTTGTGCAGCAGAGGTATCTAATGCCATGAGTCCTTGGGTCTCTTGACAGCTGCTTCCATGAGCGTTGATTGTGGACCCCAAGCAAGATGAAGTCCTTGCACAGCTTCAGTCTTTTCTCTGTGATGATGCTGTTACCTACCGGTCCAGTAACATAGTCTGTATGTTACAGAGCGGACCTGCTCTATGGGGTTTGGGGGATATGATCGCTATGGAAGTAGGTTGCCGTGTCTTTTTTCTGTGGTGCCACCAGGTAGATTCCAGTTGTCAACGTTTAGGTTAGTAGTCAAGCACAAACTACACCACCCTGGGACTAAGGGTGAGTGACGCACACGCTCACTGCTATCAGGTCGATGCCTGCTCCTGGCAAAGCTCCTATAGGATGGGGTTTCTGAAACTGTTGACTCTATGGGAGTGGGAAGCCCCATCTTTTTCCTGAGGAGCGGCTAGTGGTTTTTGGTTAGCAGTGGTTTTGGTTAGCTGCTGAGTTATTGGTTAGCCATCCCAGGTATAATCACGACATTACCAAGAATCCTCAATGGGTGTGCAGGTTCCTTAATACTAAGAGGAACAGAGGCTCAGCCCAGCTTAGGAGCTCCAATGCACCCATCTCACCCTTCCCACCTTCCCTGCCTATACCATGATGCAGCTCCTGCTTGATTTACTTAGGGCAACATCTTGGGGATGTACCTGGCTCAGACTAGGACATACCAAACTTGGCCAGAAATCTCATGGAAAGTAAGAAGGACTCGGATACCAAGAAGAAGATGCCTAGCTCGTGAGGCAATTCTAGCTGCCTGTGATTACACTGATCAGGCCTCTCCAAGGCTCTCCTCCCATTCGAACCAAAAGTTCATGCCTCCATCACGCCTCTTTATTACACCCTCAATTGCTTTAGAGCAAAACTTGGGGCCACCAGTTAACAGCCTAGGAGACCCTAAGACTGGAATACGGTGCTATATCCATAGGTCTACCTTCAATTCGTAGACTCCTCTTTGTCCTGTGGGATTTCCATCACCTTTTTTCAAAAGAAAACGCGATGGATTTTGTAAAGCTGATCAGATGCAAATCATGGTAATTTCACCGTCATAGCCATTATGATAGTTGCCTGGAATCATTTGGCAATAAATGATGTCGTTCCAAGGTAACTAAAAATAACATCTGGAAGCCAGTGTCTAGTGAATGACCCATTTATTTTATACTATGCTTGGGCTGCACCATAGTTGCTCATTTAACAAGCAAATCAATTTGCTAGTCAGTAATGGAGGACTTCTATTCTAAGAAGCTTGTTCGGAAGAGGGAAATGAAAAGCTTGGAGAGCATTGGTCCTGGTCCTCGGCAGAGTCCACATTCTCTTATGTGTGCATGGTTCTCCTGCTGCTATATTTGACTGAGCCCTTTTACCTCCAACGACGTGCACTCATTAAAAGGAGTCATGTGTGCATTTTACACAGCTGAATGAACCAATGACTAGTTCTCTGTAAAGGAAAATGTAGGCCTTTCTTACATTTAAAAATACCTTTATTTACATTATAACTTTAGAAAGAGACCCTTATAAGAAAATCACGGCTCAGACATGTATCGCTAGAATGAAAATGAAACAGGAATTGTCAAGGTTGAAACCCATTGCTGGTGGCAGCGGTGGTAGTAATTGCTTTAGCTATCACTGCTGTTTTTTGGGCCATCCGCAAGAAGGCAAGATGAGACTCGTTCTGGAAAATAGAGACAGCCACCTCCCCCCGCACACACCAGTTTTTGATTATTGAATTTCCACCCCTCCATCACCCACAAGACAGAAGGGGTCTAATGTGAAGGGTCACACTAGACAGCAGGAATCCTAGGCTTGTGACCCTTCACAGAGTCCAGTTGGTGGCTCTGTTTCAGGTGGAGGTGCGTGTCCATGTCTGTTGATATAGGGTTCTATCGGGTTTAAAGGGCAGGACCCAGCTCTTAGCAGCACCCAGCAGATGCCAGCACCAGCCACGCTTTCGCCCAAAGAGAAACGAAGCTCCAGGCAGCAGCATTAGGACAGACTCTGCAGATTCTATTTGGAAGAGACTAAGCTCAAGGCTATTGGACAATGGCAACCAGATGGGTGTCCAGTATTGGAACTCAGTAGCAAGGACAGTCCCCCCACACTTAAGCCTGGCAATGGGTGGCGTGTGGACAACTAAAATGGCTTGACTCTTACAAGGCAAAGCCTATCATTCCCTCAAGCTACGAGCCTCCGTTGTCCTCCCATGTCACAGGTGACAAAGTGCTCTCCAACAGCTGGAGTAGTTATCAATATTAGCAATCTGGGGCTTTGTTTGTTGTTTGTTCCAAGAGAAGGAGAGAAAGATGCCAGCGTGTTTATGGTAGGACATCTCTAGCAAGCTTCTTGCCTATGGGTTCTTCCCTGTCTCTGTTCTCATTGACCGGTGAACTTCTTCCTCCCACCAATGAGTCATTTTGATGAGTGTCCTTCGTGGTTATTGTCCAGTGTGTTTAAATGCTCCAGGCCTGATACATGATAGTATAGATGTTGGGGGTGGAGTCGGGCTGTAACTGAAATTTAACAGTCAAAATTGGTGCAGAAAACTGTTAGCTTTCTCTATGTTTCGGAACTAGTCTCATCTTGCCTTCTTGCTGATGGCAGGAAAAAACAGTGAGGGTAACAAGAGCATCAGCACCACCACCTGCCACAAGACAGACAGAGCTTGGGACACTGAGGACTTGGCTCAGTGCCTGCTATGAACCGAGTAGAACTGGGAAAGACGTTTCTCTCATATGCATGTGAAAAAGGCTGGCAGAGTCGTCTCGTGACCTTGTGAGGCCCTGATAAACTTGAAGGTCATCACTGGCTACTAAGTTCATATGGGTGAATCTTCTCTCTGAAGACGTGTCATGTTATCCAGAGGGCGCTGTCCCTGTCCACTGCGTAGTTCAACCCTCCATCCTGCCCAGCCCAGGACTCCAGGCTGTGGAGAGCGGGGACTCACTTGACCAAGTGATTGCTCAGTTGAAGTTTTTGGTTTTTTCGTTTTGTTTTTGTTCTTCTTAACCAGATTCCATCAAGTTGACTTTTCATGATTTTTCAAGAGCAGCTCCCCAGAGCTTTCTGGAGCGCATCTTTGGATGAACTTGAACCTCCAAGCTTTCATGGTCAGTGAAGCATGTTAACCCTTTCGCCATCCAGAAACTTCTAGTTAAAATCCATCCATCAAGGAATCTAGGAGCTCCCAACACTCAGCA
>NW_022103906.1:81178647-81211541 GCF_000313985.2 Echinops telfairi | reverse complement strand
AGATAGCGTGCCCAGGAGCACCAGGGCATGGTCAAGGCAAAGGGGCAACAGGAAGTAGACCCTGAGCATCAGAGCTGCACCGTGAGACTAAACACATGAAGAATGGGTGATTCCCACAATAATCAACACACCACTCTCCTCGAATGCAAGGGGAACCTCAATTTTCATCAAGTACAACACAATAATGCTATCACTGTTTTCTAGACCTTTCATAACAAAATACCACAAAGTGAGTAGCTATGAAGAATAGTAGACGGAGTGGAAGTCCAGCTTCAAGCTGTTGGTGGGGCAAGATTTTCTCATCACTGGCTCGAGAGGAAGTTGCTTCCTGGAAGTCCTGGGCACTTCTTGGCATTCCTGGGCTGGAGATGGACCCTCACATGCTGTCTTGCCCTTGTGTGTGGCCTTTACCCTGTCTGTTCCTCTCTTTTATAAGACAGCATTTGGGGGTGGGGGGCAGGTTAGGAACCACCCACTTCAATATTTCTTTATTAACTCCACCAACAACATCTGCAAAGAAAAACCCTATTTCCCCAAACAAGGTCATCTTCACTGGTCCAGAGTTAGGACGATGACAAATCTTTTGCGAGACATTGTTCAGTCCATGAAAAATGTTGAGATCACACCCACCATAATTTAAGATGAGCTCTTTCATGATTCATAAGAGCCTGCCTTCAGCTTTAAGACACTTGCAGGTTTACACACACACACACACACACACACACATACACACACACCTCCTCCGGCCGACTCGGGAAACCATGTTGAGAAATAAAACAAGGACTGACTTGAGCCCCTGCTCGGGCTCTCCCACGTGTAGTCCGAGCACAAGGCCTGCGGCACAGTGGCTGCTCAACCCACATGAGCGATAAAAATGGTGATGATGATGGTCATGATCGCAGTAATGGCGGGAAGATTACAGAGGACATGAAAAGGCAGCCCCAGCCCCAAAGAGGCGTCTGTGAAGGTTCTGATGAAAGGGACACTTTGACCGATAGGAAGGGTGATGAGGAGATGGCCTGCATTGTCAAGCCAGGGACTTGGCTGGCCGCCGAAATCTCCTCGATCACAGCTCTCACCTGAGGACCGGGCCTGCAGGTAGCACTACCTCTGTCCAGACTTTGCCTCCAGTCCGCATTGTTACATTTTCTACCTCACCTCAACTTTTGAATGGGACTCTCAGCGATGCTGGATGTGTACTGCCCGAGAAGATCCTTTTAAAATAAGGAATTTTAATTCAGAATTAAAGGAAGTTTCTGATTTATCAAATAAATATGTATTGGGTCCGAAGTTGCTTTGTGGACATCTGATTCATTCTCAAATAGTAACTCATTGAATAATCACCAGTCATATGAGGTTAATAATATAAAAACCTATAAAATGGCAGTTATGGTATCAACTGGATAATGGTTTTTCACATAAGAGGAAATTGGGCCAGCAGCAGGTGATGTGTCTTGCCCATATTGTTAAAGCCTAGAGCAGGGGTCGGTAAACTGGCTCAAAGGCCAGGTGCTGCTCTTTCGGTTCATACAGGTGACTCTGAAGTAAAAACGAAAATGTTTAGAGATGATTTCATTTGCTTATAGAAGTATATTGATGGGTCTCCAATAATTTTTAAATTGTGAGGGACAGGATTGAGTCTTCTGTCTCAAAAGTTTGTGGACCCCCGGCCTAGAATATGATGTGGGGCTGAGCTGGGAACCCAGTTCTATCTCTATCCTAACCCTGTGAAGTGCTGTATGGTCTCAGTCTCCACATACTGCATTCTGAAGACCTGAGTCTGTCTTACCCACAAAGCTGTCTGATCTATCGGGTCATGTTGTTGTCATTTCATTCATTGCCGTATCATCTGGCCCAGCACTAGCTAAGGAATTGAGTCATTTTTCAACAAATACTAGTCGCATGAACACATGGTGTGCACCGTGTTCATGCTATTGTTCGAGCCATCAGATTGGTTCTGATGCACAGCAGAATGAAATGCTGCCGAGCCATGCACCAGCCTCACCATTGTTGTTGGGTTTGGACTCCTTTGTGTAGCCACCTTGTCAATCCATCCCCCTGAGCGTCTTCCTTCCTTTTTTTTTTTTTAACTGACCCTCTACTTTACCAAGCATGATGTCCTTTTCTAAGGACTGGCTCTACTCCTAGCTTGTCCAATGTGCATGAGATGAAGTCTCACCGTGTGGTAGCTACATAATCTGGTGTCAATTCAGGACTTGAGAAGATTAAGAGTGAAGAGATGGAGTCTAGTCTGTCAATCGGATCATAACCAATGAGGCTTCTATGTGGGCATGGCCTTCTCCTGGGAATTCTGGGAACTCCTGTATTTCCTCCTTGGAGGCGGGAGACTCTTCTCTCTCTCTCAGCTCACTTCCTGAGAGACACTCTACTGACAAGACACATGTTGCTACACCCTGGGAGCTGAAGAAGTCACATGGACCTACCCTGATGCAACCAGATTTCTGGAGCTAGAGAAGCCACATAGAGACCCCGGCCAATGCTGAGATGCTTACAATGCCACTGGATCCACAAGACTTCCAACCCACTGGCCTGCGATTCGGCATCATTGCATGTATTTTGTGAGTCTGAAGAGGACTTTATAGATTGGCATCAAACATATGGGCTAATATTGGACTTTTGGACTTGGTCTGGACTGGGCTGGGATGTTTTCTCAATATTCAATTGCTTTTGTATATAAACCTCTTTCTTATATACATATAAGTGTCTATGAATTTGTTTCTCTAGTCCACCCAGACCAACACACCCCATTCTTTCTTCTAAGGAACCTTCTGGCTGTACTGCTTCCAAGACAAATTTGTTTGTTCTGTCAGTCCAAGTACTTTCAATATGCTACCCCAATACCATAATTCAAATGCATCCATTCTTCTGCGGTTTTCCTTATTCATCGTCCAACTGTCACAGGTATATGAGGCGATGAGTACACCATGGCTTGGGTGCATCTTAGTCCTCAATGTGACCTTCTTGCTCTTTAATGCTTTAAAGAGGTCTTGGGCGGCAGATTAGCTCAGTGCAATACAGTATTTGACTTCTTGACTTCTACTTCTATGAGCATTGACTCTGCATTCATGGAAGGTGGAATCTTTTTGACAACGTCCATCTTTTTTCTGTTTTATCATCATGTTGTCTTTTGTGAGGGTTTTAGTTTTCTATCTGTAGTGTTACAATCCAGACTGGGGCTGAAACCTTTGATCTTCCTCAACAAGTGTTTCAAGTCTTCCTCACTTTGAGTAAGTAAGGTCGTATCATATGCATATCACAGGTTGTTAGTAGCCTTCTTCTGATCCTGATACTGGAGCCCTGATAGCATAATGAGTTATGTGTCGGGCTGCTAGCCCCAAGGTCAGCAGTTTTAAACCACTAGCACTTCTAAGGGCAAAAGAGGAAGCTTTCCAATCCTGTAAAGGGTCACAGCCTAGGAACCCCACAGAGGCAGTTCTGCCCTGCCCTAGGGGGTTGCTATAAATTCCACAGAAGTGAGTTTTTTGGAATCCTGATGCCATATTCTACTTCATATAATCCAGCTTCCCACCATCCTTGCTCAGCACACATATTGAATAAGGATGGTGAAAGAACATAATGCCGATGGCACACCTGCCCTGATTTTAACCCAGTGTTCCCTTGTCTGTTCAAATGACTCCCTCTTGCTCCATGTGCAGGTTCTGCGGGAACATAATGAAAGAGTCTGAAATGTTGTCCATCGTTTGTTGTAATACACACAGTCAAATGCTTTTGCATAGTTGAGTAAACACATTTCTGGTACTCTTTGTTTTCATCCAAGGTCCATATGGCATCAGCAATGATATGTCTTGCTCCATATTATCTTCTGAATCTCGTTTGACTTTCTGGAGGTTTCTGCATTGCCGCACCATTTTAAAATTATCTTCAGCAAAATTCCACTTGTGTGTGATATTAGTAATATAGTTGCAGGATTTCCACATTCTTTGGGGCCACCTTTCTTTGGAACAGGTGCACATATGGATCCGTTCCAGTCATTTGGCCGGGAAGGTGTCTTCCAACTTCTCTGGCGTAGACAAATGAATGCTCCCAGTGCTTCGACTTCTTGCCAAAACATTTCAACTAGTATTCTATCAAGTGTTAGAGCCCTGCTGTTGGCTGATGCCTTTAGTTGGCTGCAGCTTGGACTTCTTCCTTCAATGCCATTGGTTCTTTGTCACATGCCACCTCTTGAAATGGTTAAATGTCAACAAACACTTCGTGGTCCAGTGACTGTGTGCTCCTTCTGTCTCCTTTTGATGCTTCCCACACCGTTCAATATTTTACCCATAAAGCCCTCAATATTGAACTCAAGGCATGAGGTTTTTCTTCAGGTCGTCCAGCTTGAGACCAATAGAGGCTGCTCTTCCCTTTCCATGTTCTAACTCCAGGTGTTTGGGCCTTTCATCATAATACTGCCTTTGTCTTCTCAGCTTCCCCTTTGAGATTTCCTACGCAGCTCTTTGATTTCCTCTTCTTCCACTGGCGTGAGCTACTCTACTTTCAAGAGAAGGTTTCAGATCTTTTCTGATGATCATTTTTCTCTTTTATTTGTTTCTTTCCTGGGGCAGCAAAGTAACTTGGAAACACAGCCGGAACTGACTGCCACGTGGGCTAGAAAGATAAAGAAGAGTCGCACAGTGTTACCTGATCCAGGGGGCTAGGGTCTTCTCCAAACTCCAAATCACTGCCATCGAGCCAATTCCAATTCATAACGGATCCTTTGTAAAACAACCCTTGTGGGTTTCCGTATTGTAGCTCCAGCTGACCATGCGCTTAGTGGCTAAAATGTGCAACCACTATGCCACGGGGTCTCTTAGCTGATGCCTGAACAAAAGTGGGCCCCCATCCATGAGGATCTGGAGCCACAAGCCTTGCAGGGCCTGGACTCAATCCATCTCCATGCAGGGCTTCTCCTTGGCTAAGCCCTGCTGGAAGTCAGCTGCCAGAGAAGAATTGAAGAGCAGGCAGCGTGTCGACCGGCCAGCAGCACTGACGCAAGCAGGGAGCAAATGGACTAAGGACCAGCACAGCTACTAAAACTCAACTTAAGCTCAAAAAACTCAAACTGGGTGATAAGGGAATCGGGGTCTTTCAGCTATTTGCTTGTAAATGGCATTTTCAGGAGGAAAAAAATAGGAGGGTGTTCTTAAGACTCTTGAGAAGCTGCCACTTCCTGCTTTGTAATTCCCAGCTGGACGAGTTGCGGGACGCAGACTTGGTGGTGCCTGGTGCAGTGTGAGACGTTTTCTGTCCTCCTGTGAGTCACACTGGGTCTGGCTCTTCGTGATGCCGTGCTGCTCAGGTCACCTGCCTGTGTGGGAACACAACCCCACCCTGGCCTGCCCACCCTCCGTCTCAGGGACACAGCCCACACCTGTGACACTGACTTCCTTAGGAGAGAGTCTGATTGTATCCACAAGAACACCAAGAGCGAGTTGCAAAAGGCAGATAACCCATCAGAGCTGGAAGGACTCCTTGAGCCTGCAGGGTCCCATCCCAGTCCTCAGCCTGGGCCAGATTCCAAACGAAGGCGCTGAGGGCTAGGGGTCGAAAGCGGCTGGACCACAATCACATTGCAGCGTAATGACAAAGCAGGCTGTCAGCTCAAGTCAAAGTCCCCAGAGGAGTGAGGCCAGTAGGGTGTGTGTGTGAGAGAGAGAGAGAGATTTGGAACTTGAGAAATTCACCCTATAAAGTGAAAGATTGTAAATGTTTTTGTTTGTTGTTTCCGCTCACGAAGAACGTAGCAGAGTTGATTCTAGGATAAATCAAATGATCTCACAGATCATGATCGTATTTGGTAACTTTGTAATAAGAATTGTACGAGCCCCCAATAAAATGATTTTTTTTTAAAAGAAAAGAAAAAGTAAAGCAAGATTCAAAAATGTAAAAAAAAAAAACCAAAAAAACTGTATACTCAAAAAACACAAACTCACTGTCCTGGAGTGGATGCCAAGTCATTGCAACCCTATAGGACAGGGTAGAACTGCCCCTGGGAAGCTTCCAAGACTGTAACTCTTTATGGGAGTAGAAAGCCCACCCCACCCCCTGCCCCACCCCCGCAGTAGTTTAGAACTGCTGACCTTGCAGTTAGCTACCAAACCACTATGCCGCCAGAACGTCTTAATATACTTTATAGCACAGTTAATGTTTAAAAATCTGTAGTCATCCAGCTTAATATGTTATTTAGAAGATGGTGCTGGCGACGCCAAGACACCTTGAGGCCCTCCGTTGGAGATACCTCAATGTGAGCCAGGAGGTAAAGCTAGACTGACAATGGCCTCAGAACCTGTCTTGAAACTGCTTTTAAAAATCAATCTCTGGAGACTTTTGCTTCTGTCTCTGACCAAGTGCCTTGTGTCAGGTTAGCCACCCTGCTGAGAACAGCTATAAAAGCTAAATATATTATAGAAAACAGCTGTTAGAAATCATCTGTGAGTAACAAAGGCAGTCAGAGCTTTAGGGACAAACACCCTGGAGAGAAGGGAAATGTAGTGAGGAGAGCCGCCATTGCCTTCAAGTTTCCCCCTCGGGGTATTTGACACCTTGCTATGGGTCCTATTGATACAGAGACGAAATATTGGCCTAGAAACACAGCAGCCTCACTGACCTGGGGTGACACAAATTGGACTTCAACACGACCACAATAGCCAGAGCCTAGGGGGCCAAGATTCCAGAGAAAAGGCCCACAGAGCAAAAAGGCAGGCATTCTGCAAATGATTTCCACTCAGTGGATTTTTGGATTCCTGAGTTTTTGCATAAAATGGGTAACAAGCTAAGACTAAGCGGTAATGACTTTTTAGGCTACAAACCCCCGATAGAGCCTGCACAGTCTCAATGTGGAAGGGGGGGAAACATGTTGAAGTTCAGGGTCCAACAAGCAAGAAAGGGCTTAGGACATAGTCTGGATTTTCAGTGGAGATAACCTAAGGCTTATAACCTGAGAATAAAGACAAGCAAGACCTTGACCGACCCTCACAAAGTCTGAAGTTCAACCGCAAGGTTAAGGTTATCTCACTCACCATCTGCTATAACAAACATGGGAAAGAGACTCTCTTTAAGAATACAGCATCGGAAGATAAGCAAGGGGCCACCTAACTGAGAAACAACAAAGGCCACATGGAAGAAGCACACCAGCCTGTAAGATGACAAGGCGGCAAAGGAGTCAGGTATCAGGCATCAAAGACTCCCCCCCCCAAAAAAATCATAGCATTGTGAATGAGGGGGAGTGCAGAGTGGGGACCCAGGGCCCATCTGGGGAAAATTGGACATCCCCTTGCAGAAGGGCTGCGGGGAGGAGAGGAGCAAATCAGAGTGTGGTGTAGCAACGATGAAATATGCAATTTTCTTCTAGTTCTTAAATGCTTCCTCCACCCCACTACCATGATCCCAATCCTACCTTACATATCCGGCTGGACCAGAGGATGTACACTGGCACAGATAGGAACTGGAAATACAGTGAACCCAGGACAGATGAACCCCGCCCCCCAGGACCAGTGGAGAGAGTGGCGATAGTGGGAGGGTGGGCGGAAGGAGAGGGAGAAAGGGGGAACAGAGGACAAAGTCTACATATGGCCTCCTCCCTGGGGGACGGACAGTGGAAAACTGGGTGAGGGAGATGTTGGATGAGGTAAGATATGATAAAATAATAATAATTTCTAAATTATCAAGGGGGAGGGGGGAGCGGGGAGGGAGAAGGAAAAATGAGCAGCTGACACCAAGGGCTCAAGTGGAAAGCGGGTGTTGTGAGAATGATGAAGTCAACCTATGTACTAATGTGCTGGACACAGATGATGTATGTACGGATTGTGATGAGTTGTATGAGCCCTTTAATTTAAAAAAAAGGAATACAGCATCATTGATTGTCTCTAAGACTTTTTTTATTCACCATGCCCAGTATTCAATAAAAAATAATTTAGTATGTTCAGATACACAAAATTCAACCACAGTTTTATTTTTAAAAAGGAGAGACAGGAACTTTATAAGGAAACATGTAGATGACCCAGATACTCTAGTTATAAAACCAAGACTTGAAACACCAAACATCATTATGGATACCCCAAATTAGTTTAAAAATGGAGCACTGGATTCTGTTTTAAGGAGCATTGTGAAACTGAAGGCTACACTAACACAAAGAATTCGGTAGATGGGCCCCACAGCAGATTATTTTTGCTGTTGGAAGATCCTGTGGAGTTGGTTCCCACTCATAGAGCCCGCTGTCTAGTAATATAAAACACTGCAGAGGCCAGTGCCACCCTCACACGTTTTATTATGTTTGAACCTATTCTAGCTGCCACAAGTGTCAATCCATCTTGTTAAGGGTACCTCCCTGTCCACTTTACCAAACACAATGTCCTTTTCTAGGGACTGAGCTCCCCTGACAGCATCTCCAAAGGACACAAGACAGAGTCTCTCCATCTTTGCATCTAAGGAGCAGCCTGGTTGTACTTCTTGTAAGACAGGGTTGGTGTTTTTTGGTTTTGTCTGTCTGGCAATCCACAGTCCTTTCCATATTCTCCACCAAGAGCATCCTTCAGATAGACGCCTTCCTTCTTCTCCAGCATGCCTTTCCATTGTCCAACTTCCACGCGCCTATGAGGCGATTGGAAATACCATGGCATAGATCAGGCCTAGATCAGGCCCACTTTACTCCTCAAAGTTACACCCTCGGTCTTTCACATTTAAAAGAAGTCTTGTGCAGCAGATTTGCCGACACAATAGGCCATTTAACTTTCTGACTTCTGATTCCAGGAGCGTTGTGGATCCAAGTAAAATACGACTTTTGACTTCAATCTCCGCTCCACTCTTCATCATGCTTTCCGTTGGTCCGGTGGTGAGGAAGTTTGTTCTCTGTACAATCTTTGATTTTCATCAAGTGCATTCAGCCAAGCAGGTTGTGCCATCCGCATGTTGTCGTTGGCTAAACAGCCTTCTTCTAATCTCCAAAACAGCGAATTAGACACGGCAAAAGAGAGGATTTTTAAATTGGGTCAGTGGAAAAATAACCAAATTGAAGCAGAAAGGAAAAATAGATTGAGTGCCTGAGTGTGAGCACACACAAACAAGAGAGTTCTACAAATGAGTGAGACCAAAGAAAAGAAATGACAGACACAGAATTTGAATCCCAGAAAAGGAGCAGAAAGGAAATGAGACAGAAGTGATTGTGGAACAAAAAAAGTCCAATTTTTTTCTAATATGAACCAAAAGTGTTAGCCTGCAAATTCAAAGGGCTCTAAGAAAACTCAAACAGCATTAGTATAAAGGAAACCACATGAAGGTTCAAAAAGTGGAAAAACAACAACAAAGTCAAAGAAAAAATTTTAATATAGCCACAGGTAGAAAATGAAATATGTTAATGAGCAAGCCTAAAACCTACTCACCACAAACAATCGAAGCCAGAAGAACAAGGATGAAATACTGAATGAAAAATAATAACTAATTTAAATTCTGTGTCCAACGATCATAACCTTAATCGTGAGAGCAAACAAAAATTCAGACATGCAAACAAGAAACTAAGAAAATGTGTTGCTAACAATGTACATTCAGAGAAAGACTAGAAGCTTCTTTAACAGAATGAGCCCAGTTAGGAGAATGGGTCAACTCCAAAGGAAACAGAGCCTAAGAGAGTGAGTATGAAGGTAAATCTGCATGGATATTGACTAATGGACATAAGATCAATATTTTTAAAATGACAATATCGTATAAGCTCTTAAATATACATATTTAAAATATGACCACCCCCTAAAATAGCAAAGAAGAGCAAGGTGGGATGGGTACATGGAATTAAAGTGTTAGGCGTTGTTCAGCAAGTGGCAAAATTACTAACTGAAGGACATATTCTTGTAAAGCAAGAAAGCATATGGTAAATAGCTAGCAAAAGCTGGCAAACGATCAGCCCGACCCAATCTGGCACACAGCCTGTCTTGTACAGCGCAGGAGCTCCGAATGCTTTGTTTTTGTTTGATGTGGGTTTTTCTTTTTGGAGGGCTGGCCGTGGATTTAAAAAAGATTCTTAGAAGAAATAGGAAGTAATAAAAAGGATGGAGAGAATGAAGAAGAAACGGAGGAAAGGACTTCAAAACACAAAGCCAACCCAGACTCACTGCCATGGAGTCGATGCTGGCTCATAGCAGCCCCCAGGACAGGGTAGAACTGCTGCCCCTGTGCGTTTCTGAGTCTGCAACTGTTTAGTGGGGTAGAATGCCTCGTCTTTCTTCCAGGGAGCGGCTGGTGGTCTCAAACTGCCAACCTTGTGGATCATAGCCCAGTGCATAACTACGACACCACCAGGGCTCTGCATGGACTTCAAAGGCTAAAATCTTCACTTCCTGGTCCTTTGCAGAAAATGTTTATAAAACCTTTCTCTGGGGTAATAATAAAAGAATATATATATTTTATTTTACAATAACAATGTAATAGATGGGGAAATAGAACAATGAAAATTACTTGGTTAATTACAAAGAAAAGAGAAAAATAGAAGCAAATAAAACAGCTACTTTAGAACAAATAATAAGATGGCAAAACGAACATTTAAAATATCAGTAATGTATTTGATGTAAGGTGACTGGAGACGCTAATTAAAATAATTGTGTCATGAGATTAGAAAAAACAAACAGTGAGATTTCTATTGCTTACAACAGAAAGACACAAAAAGATTGAAAATAAAAGGATATAAAGCATTGGGCCATGAAAATTATAACCCAAGCAAAGCTAGCCTAATTTCACTAATATCAGACAACTCAGGACTATAGAGCAAGAATCATTTCTAGAGGGGGGGAAAAGGGAATACTTCAAAATAACAAAAAGTTCATTTAATAAGGTTTCATAATGTGAACTTTGTATGAACCTTAAAATAATACGTCATGGTATGCAAAGCACAACCTGAAAACCAAAAATAAAACAAACTTACCATTGAAGTTTCAAAATAGATCTTTTCACAACTGATAGAACATACAAGCAGTAAGTCTGCAAAGATACAGGAGACTTGATCAACATGATAAACGACATTGATGGAATCCAGGTTTCAAACTGGATTGTTCCAGTTCAACCCACTGCTAAGCATTTACATTTCCACGCAAGATGCTGTAACAGAACATACACACAGGTCTTATGTGTTCTTACAGGGGAAGGTAAGTCAAAATGTAGTGCTACTACTTCCGTTCCAGTCCATGCCTGCAAGGACTATTCCTAACAAAACGTGCTCAACCTTGTCTCCGTAGTGTACGAATGGCCGCAGACACGTTCTGTCTCTCCATGAAACGTTGTCTTAGATTTCTTAGAGCACCTTCAAATAAAAGTTCAATCAAAACTGTGGCTTCTGAGAGAATGTGCTGGCCCAGTTAAACTCAAGGCAAAGATCATTCGAAGGCTGTGCTGACTGTCTATGTTTGTACGACTCCTGAGGCATAATCTAGATAGATTTTCTCAAAGGACAGAGACCGGTCTTGGGGTTTATGAGGAAGAAATGTTAAGGAAATTGACAACCTCTCTGGTGAGAAAGAGTGGGAGAGTCTCGTGGAGACATTTCTACCCATCACAACAACGCCCCTGCTCATTCTTTGAGGGTCGAGAGAGCTGTCCTGTGGGAATTTCATGGGGAAAACGTACCCCATCCACCCTAATCAGATCGTGCACCTCAGACTTCTTTTTATTCACAAAACTCAAAGAACATTTCAAAGGAACATGACTTGAGGCCCCAGAGGCTGCCCAACCTGCTGTTTTGACATGATCCCAATGGAAGAGCACGGAGCTCTTGTGGGCAGGGTTTAAGAGATGGAAACAGTGCCTTCCACGCTTTTACTTCTAGATCAGCGATTCTCAACCTGTGGGTTGCGACCCCTTTGGGGGTCAAATGACCCTTTCACAGGGGTCGCCCGATTCCTAACAGTCGCAAAATTACAGTTATGAAGTAGCAATGAAAATAATTTTGTGGTTGGGGGTCACCACAACATGAGGAACTGTCATGAAGGATCATGGCATTAGGAAGGTTGAGAACCACTGATCTAGATGGAGAACACGTAAGGAAAAAGTAACTCTACCTTTTGATATTTTTGTTTAAGGTTTCTATGGTTTTGTAACAATACTTGTTGAGTTACCCTTATCTGTGTAAGAAGCACCTAGGGATGTTGTCAAATTGTAGATTCGGATTCGGTATTTCTAGAGTAAAGATGCAAATCCTCAGCAGGTTGAACCAGAACGAATCAGTGCCAGTCCTCTACACAACACTGAGCCCATCCACAAGATTTAATGCAAGTGTACATGGAATATTTACCAACATACACTAGATCCTGGGTCATAAGGTAAATTTTGATACATTTCAAAAGATTAAAATATACAGAGTGTGTTTTCTTACTAGCGTGGAAATATATCACAAATCAATATGAAAATACTTTTGGAAATCCCCAAATGTTTGAAAACCACTGAATACACTTCCAAAGAATTCATGGCTCAAAAAAACAAATAAAATATTAGAAAGTTCAGTGAAAATTAGGAAATATTCTGACCTGGATAATAATTTAAGCTGGAACTATGCTTAAGGAAAAGAAATGTATATATGTTCTTACAGATGAATGTTAGAAAAGAGACCGGCAGAAAGCCAGCAGCCTATGGTCCTCTCAAAACGACAACAACTCGCTGTCATTGAGCTGATTCTGCCTCGTGGAGGCATTATGGGGCAGGATGGCGGAGGCGTTATGGGGCAGGATGGAGCTGCTGGGGGGTTCCAAGGCTGTCACTCTGCAAGAGCAGAAAGCCTTGTCTCTCTCCTGTGAAGCAGCTGTTGGTTTCAAACTGCCAATCTTGCAGTTAGCAGCCCAAGGCAAAACCACCATGCTCCCAGAGCTCAAAGCCAGCAAAGAGCATCCAATGGAATGAAATTAAGTTACTTTGAATGGAATAATGAAGGTATAAGCAAGAAATGAAATGCACAATGACTATAAAAGAAGAAAATCCGAAATCGGATCACTGAAAAGATTAACTATATAGATCCCTAGAAAATGGATCAAGTAAAGAGACAAGGGCACAAAGAGCTCATTCACGGTCATGATGAAGAACGGGCTGCTTCTACTGGAGACGCATACAAACTTTAAAAGGAAAATGAGGTGTTATGAACAACTTTATAGCAATCTATTTGATAATTTAGATGAAATGGACATAGCTCCTGATGGTTAGTTAATGCTGGCATAAGAATCTTGGAGATTTTTTTTTTATATCATCCCATCAATTCTATTCCAATGGAAATGCTCACCTACGTGAACTGAAAGATGTATCCAGGAATGTTCGCAGGAACACTATTCCTAAAACACAAAAACTTAAAAGCTCTACTACATACCCATCAACTGTCAGAAGACAAATAGAGTATACTGTACTCATCCTGAGGGACACGATGCAACAACATAACAACTGAACTCCTGTGAGAGGGCGCAGTGTGGATCATTTCACAGGCACCGAATTTGAGTGACGTACTGAAAGGGAAGAGGGCTTTGGGCATTCCTAATGAGGACCAAAGACCACAATCAGAGCCCATGGAAGTCGCAGTCAGGAAATCAAATGATGTGTTGCGTTGGGCAAATCTGTGGCAAAAGGCTTCTTGAAAGGTCACCTTGGGAACGATGTTACACCTGACCCAAGCCATTTTCCATTCGTGATCCCATTGTGCGATGAATAAGAAAGACATATAAAGACTTGATACCTTTGAAGTATGGTGTTAGAGAAGAACATTGACTATACCATGGACGGCCAGAAGAACAAACGGACCTGTGTGTGTCACAAGCGCTCTTTGACATTTTCAAATGCTCGGTTTATTCACTGCAAACACGCATCAAACAATCTAACAATCCTAATTTTAACGCAAGCTATAATATCATTTCAAACAAATATTAGGTATAGGGGCAACACAGTACATTATTATTACAGCGTCATAGTCCCAATAAACATTGCCTTCATCAGTGTCCTCACCCCGGGTAGAGTTGGAGAGAGCAGGAGTTGGTGTTCCTAGCTCTTTCAAAAGTCAGTGTCCCTACCTGGGCTTATAAAGGCAGTCCAGCTGACTCCTTGACGTCCTTCTGGTCCCATTGGGTCCTCCAGACTTTCTGGGATAACTCTCCAGACCATCTGTTGGCTCTTGGCAGTGGCTCAACTTTTCAGCTGGGCCCAAATGTCCCACTTCACTTCTTCTCCAAAATGGAGTTTCTTGTGTTTGCTTCTTGTAAGGTAGTTCAATGTCTTGCAAGGAAGTTCTATAAAGCTCTCATCAAGAGGAAGACGTTTAACCAGATGCTCCTAAGAAGGGAGAAGGGTGGGGCTGTGGACTTGTTAGCAGGAGAGACCCATCTCAATGAGGGAGATTCACAGAATGGCTGCGACAATGGGCTCAAAGGTAGCAATTGAGGAAAATGGCACAGGACTGGGCCGTGTTTTGTTCTGCTGTCATGTATTCAGGGTAAGGTGACGGGAGCCTCTAATTAAAATGAGAGTGTCAAGAGATCGGAAAACCAAACAGTAAGATTTCCATTGCTTACAACTTAAAGATTGACAATAAAAGGACAGAAAGCAATATGCCATGAAAATTATAACCCAAACAAAACTAGCCTCCCTACACTAGGGTCACAGTGAGATGCACTTGGCTTGATGGTACCTACTAACAGCAACAATTTGAGGGAGGAAATATCAGATTCAAAATGATAGTTACTGTATGATTTAATTTAGATAGTAAAATCAATCGTGTGTGTGTGTGTGTGTGTGTGTGTGTGTGTGTGTGTGTTTCTTTTTAACTCAGGGCCGTAGTCTTGGGGATCCCACCAGCTTCTATCAGACCAGTAAGCTGGGTCATTCTTTATGACTTTGAGATTTGTCCCACATCTTTCTTCCACTCTACTTCTACTGTGATCCCTTTCGGAGCAAATGGTAATGGCAGCTGGCCACTGTGTGGGGGTCTTCTAGTCTCAGGTTTGTGGATTCATGTTCACGTGGTCCGTTAGTTCATTGGATTAACTGTTTCCACGCGTTTTCTCTTTTCATAAGCTCTTCTCTCCTCCAGACCAATAGCTGCACCTCAGATGGTCATTAACAAGCTTTTAAAACCCCAGTTTCTACTCACAAAACTCAAAAACCAAAATCCTTGCTATCAAGTCTTTACTGATTCCCAGCGACCTTCCAGGGTGGACTAGAACAATCCCTGTGGGTTTCTGAGACTGTGAGTCTAAGCAGGATGGGAAATATATGGGGGGGGACTATGTTATGCCAATTAACCTTGCTGTCCCTACAGTCTATGGTCTCTTGAAGAATTCCAAGTTGACAGAAGATAGATATTGGCTATTTTGCGATGTGAATTCTTTGCTTGCTGAAAACAAAGAGAACTTGAAGTGTTTACTGATGGAGATCAAAGGTGCATCTTTTAAAGCAGACTACACCTCAGCATAAAGAAAAGTCCTCGCAGGTGAGCCAAAACAACATTCAACGAATAGAGAAAAGATGGAAGCGGTCAAGGCCATCATTGTACTTAGCTGCATTATCCACACCCACGAAGCAGCAGTCGGGAAATTAATTGATGCGCCACATTGGGCAAATCTGCTGCAAGAAGATCTCCTTTAAAGCATTATGAAACAAAGATGTCATTTTGAGGACTCAGATGCACCTAACCCCTGCATGGTATTTTCAACCACCTCCTATACCTGTGAAAGCTATGGTGAACAGAGAAGAATGGATACCTTTGAATCGTGTTGGTGAAGAATATTAAAGGTACGACAGAGCTCGAGAAGGAATAAATCCGTGTTAGGAAAAGCACAGCGAGAATGCCCCTTGCAAGTGAGGAAGGTGAAACGTTGGACAAGTGATCAGGAGAGACCAGTCTTTGCAGAAGGATGTCAGGTTTTATAAAGCAGAAGGTCGGAGGAGAAGCGGGAGACACTCGAGGTGGGCTGACCGGTGTGGGCACGAGCTTAGTAAGGAGCACAAGGACGTACAGGACCCGGCAGTCATTCGCTGGGCTGTCCAGAGAGTCACTCTATGTTGGAACCAACTTGATGGCACGGAGCAACAACAACATGAGTTTCCTAGAGGTGCCATGAAACAGTACCGCAAATCCGACTGCTTCTAAGAATTGATGTTGTAGTCTCATCGTCCTAGAGGACAGAAGTCCAAGGTCAGAATATCGGCCATGTTGATTTCGTTTAAGGACTCTGAGAGAGAATCTCTTACATGCCTTCTCTTAGCATCTAGTGACAGCCATCGATTCTTGGTATTCCTTGAATTCCAGATGCATGAGGATCTGCTTCCATCGTTGCCTAGCCATCTTCCCTACGTCTCTCCATCGCTTTCATCCAGAGCCACTTATATTGGATTAGGACCCACCATGCTCCAGGATGACCTCATGTTAATTTAACTAACTCTTCAAACAAGCAAACAAACAAAAAACACCTACCTTACTTTCTCCAGTGTAAGCCGACCTGAATATCTGTCGAGGCACCTAATTTTACCACAAAAACTGCATAAAAAATGTGCTGGAAAACCCAGCTTATACATGAGTTTATACAGTATTTTCAAAGATGGTCATGTTCCTAGGTAAACGGGCTTATCTTTGGGGAGACACCATCCAGTCCATAACAAGAGGGAATGACTGGAAGGGGCTTTGACAGGATTTCTGAACTTCGGATAATGTCCACTCTTGATCTGTGTGTGTTCACCAAGTAAACGTTTAAGGTAAGATTGTTCACTTTTCTAGATGGATGTCAACTTCCATCATTCTTAAACTTAGCAAATAAATATTTAATAAGTGTCCGGTGCAAGTTTGTTCCTGCTCATCTGTCATTTTCTCACGAAAGTAGACAGCAATACAATACAGCGTTTGCCTCTTCATACTCTTACAGGTAGAAATTAGAATATTGCTTAAAGTTTCCAAACTAGGGTCACGCTTTTCTTGTGGCACCATCAGAAGAATGGATTCCCCTTCTGCCTGAGAATGAATCATGGACCTTCAGCATAAGGAAGACAGACTGAGACATACACACCCCCACCCCCACCCAATAAGTCAGATAGAGGGAGCATCAGCCTATGCCAGCAATTGCATTTAAAGCCGAGGAACCAGCAACAGATTCGGAACTTCTTGGCTCTGGGTTCTGTAAAATGCGTATTGACCATAAGAACTGCTCTTGACCCATCTTTTATTGCATTTATTTTTCACTCCAAGACTGTGAGATGACTTCAAGGTGGTTTTCATACCAGAGAAGCGACTATTTCTGCAAAGGGGTGGGATGGGGGGCCCCTTGGCCAGACAAGACTTCTGGCAAAAAGGGTGCGAGCTGGAGCAGCAGGGAAATCTGATTGAAACCGGGCTAAATAAAAAATCTACAGGTAAAAAATAAAGCTGTTTTGCCATGGTAACCAGGTTTACCCGTGCCTCCGTCTAGTGCATTGACTAAAGTGGTTTTGTGGGTGCTAGTGAATTTTGAAGAGCACATTTAAAAGACCTTTTATAAGTCCCAATAGACAGCAATGTAATATTAGCTGACGGCGTTTTCCATTTCTAAAATAATTACTTTTGTAATAATATGTTTATTAATGAAGTGGTCTGCAAAATAGATAACGATTTCTTGAGATCTCAGGCACAGGGATTCGCCTTTCCACTTCATTTCGCTTCTTTTGCAAAGGTATGCCATGAAATAACTCCAAATTTGCTGACAGGCTTTCTTTAGTTATAGCAGTCTCAGAAATTCATGCTCCAGGAGGCTGAATGACCCCACATTTGCTGCATTCTGCTCTTTTATTATCCCCCTCTGGTGACAGGAATATTCGAAAGCTGCTTGGGTGATGATGGTGCACCCTCATGAAATGCACTTAAATTCATTGACTTGCCCATTTAAAGCAAATTACAATATGGTAGATTAATTATGACTCAATAAAACTTCTTTTTTTAAAGAAAATTAATTAAAAATTTTTTAAGTCTGCATTCATAACTTATAACAGAAATGTTGACTTTGAGAAGGGAGTATCTTAGGAAAAGATGACAATCCCACCAAAGCTGATTAGATATGAGCATGACGGGGTGAGAGGATCAGAGAGCCGTAGTGGACCACAAGCTGAAAGAAATGAACGTCAGTCAACAGCAGACCATTCTTTTTAAGAAGTCTAATCATCTACTGGGACATATAGAAGAAGCACCTTTCATGCCATTACAACAGCAGCCTGGATACTTGCAAACCAAGCTTGCTACTCCCATACTTCCTTTTATCCTCATCAACTACCATTCTATTAAATCCTTGTGTTGTTAGAGTAATTGTTAGTATCCACAGACACTTGGACTTGGACTTCTCAAAGGGTAGGGTCTATATAACATTCATTCTCGTATCCAGAGTTAGGGAAAGCCCTGAGCCACTTCCTGGCACCAAATAGGTGCTTACTAAAGGCACCTGCTAAGTGTCCTAGTCCAGTGCCTGAAATATAAATTATGTCTCCAAACAGACAAACAAGCAAAATATTAGTTTCCATCCCTTCTGAACTGCTAGGTGTTCAGAATTCAATACCAACCCCATTACATTGACATCCCTAACACGACTGCGTATGAACCAAGTAGAAGCAACCTGTCTGCTCAGTAAGGCCAGTTTGGTCCCAGCAGTTGAATAGGAGCTGAACTCAGTGGAAGGGAGGCTCTACCATTTCTCTATAGTCACCCAGCCCCTTCCCACCATCACGGTAAGTGTTGGACGTTGCCTATAAGGTTAGCAGTTTAAAACCACCAGCTACTTCTTGGGGAAAAGATGAGGCTATCTGTTCCCAAGCAGATTGACCACCTGAGAAACCCTATTTAGGGTTGCTATAAATCAGAATAAACTTGATGGTAGTGGGGATCCCAGCCCTGGGCCCTGGGGGCCCTTGCCCACTTGCTGAATGCTGGCAGATACTTTCTGGCAATATCAGAGGCCCCTGCATCTGTGCTAAAAGCCTTCTCTAGCCAGCCTGAGCTCTGCCCACACTCAGCTCTGTTTTGTCCCAGGGCCCAGCACAGCCCAATTGAGCGCCATGAGAACCAGGTTGCAGAAGAAGAGCCGGCAGTGCTGAGAACACATGGTGCCAAATGGTTGAGGTAGATCTTTCTGGGAGAATGCCCAGGAAAAAAAGATGCGATTGTCAGAGTCCCGGTGAAACTAGTGGCAGTAGCAAGACTAAACCCCACCTGTGTGACCTCAAGTCCCCCAAGTGGATTATGAGAATTTAAGTAATCTTGGCCTCAGTGTCTCCATCTGTAAAGCAAGGCCCTGCCTTTGCCTCTCCCTCTGCTTTGTGGAGTGATTGCTGGGTTGCAGGAAGGACTCTTCTAACTCAGAGGGCCTGCGCAGGAGACCGGTGGACAACCCACCTCCTCGGAGCCTGAGCACTAGCTAGGGGTGAGCAAGGCTCCACCCAGAAGCTGCAGCTGTGACATCTGCCCTGAGGCCCGAATAGCATCCTCCCAGGTGCTGCTCCCACTGCCTCAGGGGACTTGCTAGGTTTTTCACTTGCATTTCTGGAATCTTTTTACACATTTCCTGACAACTCTGTTACTTTGGGTTAAAAACAAACTTTTTCAGCTGTATAACCTTTAGTCTACAAAGATTGTCACATCTGAATTCAGAAAATAACAGTTCCAAACTCCTGTAGCTGACAAGGCGCCAGGTGGAAAATCCAGGGAGGGAGAGAAAAGCTGGAGGTTGGAGATGTTAAGGAGAGAGCCAGAGGAGACCAGGGAAATTGTATAATCACCAGAAATGCCTGACTTAGGTCACATTTTAGAAAAACAAACTGCAGTGATGTCACCACTAAATTAACACCATTCAAAAAAAGCGACTATCAGTACACCGAATCATAGGCTCTAGGAATAATAACCAGCATGGTACAGCAGCACACTGGTAAAAGGCCCAGCTTTCAGGGTTAGATTCAGGTTCAAATCTCAGCCATGCTGCTAGTATGGGAGGGGTTGGGGGGGTACGGGGGAACCATCTGTATTAGTCCAGGTAGACTAGAGAAACCAATCTAGGGAGACTCATATGTGTATAAGAGAGAACTTTATATCAAAGAGTAATTGTACATTAAGAAAACATCCCAGCTCAGTCCAGATAAAGTCCGATAATACCCCATAGGTCAATACTAGTCCATAAATTCCTCGTTAGACTCGTGAGCCATGAAATGACACAGCATGCAGGAAGATCACAGGCCAGTGGGTAGAAAGTCTTGTGGAGCCAGTGGCAGTGGAAGCATCTCAGTGCTGGTGTGGGTCTCCATGTGGCTTCTCCAGCTCCAGGGCTCTGGCTCCATCAGGGTAGCTCCATGCGGCTTGTCATCAGGAATACAAAACAGAGAGATTGTCTCTCGTCTCCAGGGAGGAAGATAGGAGTTCCCAGAACTAAGGTGACCAGATTGTAACATTGGTAAAGCGGGACAAAAGCGGGACACCATTGATAAAATTCATATCCTGGCGAAACAGCCACATGGTAGCCGAAAACCGTATATCCTAGCTTGTCATGCATTCTTTCCAAAAATCGGGACTTTTTAAAAATACCATGGGACGCGGGAAAAATTGTTAAAAATCGGGACCATCCCACCAAAAGCGGGACATCTGGTCACCTTACAGAATCCTCAGGGGAAGGCCATGCCCTCACAGAGGCCTCATTGACTCTGACCTGATGGACAGGCTCTACTCCACCCCTTCGCAAGTTGACCCATTATGTAACTTCCACAAAATGTTTGTTTGTTTTTGTCAAACACTCAGCAGATGCCTTAATCCCTTCCACAACATCCCTTCCACACTCTCCAATGGGTCATCTCCATGGACCAGTGCCGTACCTCATGAGCAGCCTGTCCACATCAGACGGCTGCGAGGCATCTGGGAGAGAGCTTAGTCTCACACTGACCTCAAATCTGTCTGCTGGGTCCTTATACATTCGATTATATAATGTTGTGTATATATAATACAACTGCTGTATAACATTTGGCAAAAGAAAACTGGAATCCACTGCCATCAAGTTGATTCCTATTCAAGTTGATTCCAACTCAACTTGATTCCTACTCAACATTCCTAGACCCTGTCTAGGAGTCCCAGGGCTTTACGGGAGCAGTCTCGTCTTTCTTCCTCCTTGCTTACCTTGTGCTTTTTGCAGTCCGGTTCTTACTTTATAAATAATATATACAACTAGTATCGATAAATACTAATGTATGGGGGGGTTAGAAATGTTGGGTTTTCTTTCCAGCAACTTTTTGAAGTGCCTTATACACGTGTGTGTACACATACACACACACACACACGTAGTCCCTGACTTCTGAAGTACTTGTTTTATGATGAACTACACTTATCGGTGTCTGTCATTTTGTTTTTTGATTGGTTGGTTGGTTTGGGTACACCTTATTGTTAGTAACATGTACCACATCCAGTGTTGCTGTGTGCAATTGGCTGATGTGATTCTCAGGTGTTCACTTGCAGACATTCCATTTTATGCCTTACTGTTCAAAACACCGCCATATAGATTGTTTCTAAGCCAAATCAGGGCCTTCAGTTGCTTGAAAGCATGGATCCAAACACTGATCATTTTGCTAAAGTCAATCGATTGGGAAACAGGGAGAAGTTACTGCAAAACAGATGAGTAAAAATAAAAAAATAAAAGGACCATGCATTTTGACCATGCATCCCTTATTTCCTGACTAGAAGCACCCTCCCATTTCCCAGCAGTAATCCAGATGATTCCGAAGTGGAATTACTGCTGCACCTGACAAAATACCAGCATAATCCTTACTCTTCTTCATAGTCAGAGCACATTTTTATTATTTTTAGATAAGTATTAACATGTGCCTGTAACTTTATTTGTAATGTTTCCAAGCCCCAGGGACAAATGAAGGTGGGGTTTATAAAGATACTGATAATAATCCACCACTGTCAAGTTGATGCAGACTCACAGCAACTTATAGGACAAGATAGCACTGTCCCCGTGAGTTCCCAAGGCTGGAACTCTCTATGGGAGTAGAAAGCCTTGTCTTTCTCCCAAGGAGTGGCTGATGGTTTCAAACTGCTGACCTTGCAGTTCATGACTGAAGATGTAACCATTATATTACCAGAGATCCTGAGACTAAAAAAGCAATAACATAGAAACTGGGGGAAATGTATGTCAAAACCAATTTATGATGGAATTGTGGGAATGGAACCCTATTTTTCCATCATCTATAGATCTGTATCATACTGGCTCTGCTTCTCCAGACACCCCTGACTAAGCCACCATTTTTCTATTCAGAGCTATTGCTTTCCACCGCTCGGTTCCCCAAGCCTTTCACAGTCGCTATGTTCCTCAAAGATGATCAGACAGCTCTACTGCTTGGTGATGAGTTTTCCCTGCTCCCAGGAGTGCAATTTGTCCTGACAAAAGAGACGTGAGCTCATTGATAGCAGTTTGGTGCTATTCTGATCTCTTTACTCATCTTGAACTTCAATTTTCTCTCGCCAAAGTTTTCTCAGTAGTCAGTAGATTGTTCTCCTTGGCAGAAAAGAAAGCGGTTAACTTCTGCTTTCTCTCGGCCATCCTAAAATGCACACGGCACTGTGTTCCGTGGTCTACCGTAACCCAGTGCCTGGTTTGCCTTGGCCTCGAGCAGGGGTTCTCAAACTCTCTGAGGATACTAGTTTGAAATGCGCAGTTCTTGTGATTCACTCTGAGACCACCGTTTTATTAGTTGGAGTAACACTAGCTGCCCAAACAGACCAACTTCAAAATGTGTGAAGACTCAAACAGTAGAATTTTATTTCTCAAACGCATAAAACCCCAACTGGGCCCTCTTGTTGAGTAGGTGAGCTTCTCCGAACAATAATTCTGGGGTGTAGAGCCTTTTCCATTCTTTCCCTTTGCCATCCTCAACATGAGCTTCCAAGATCTCTGCGGTCGTCTCCTTGAACTTCAATGTTCCACATCCATCTGGAGAGACGAAGAACCTAGAGAGTGTGCAAGGCATCTTTATGAGCCTGGGCTAGAAAAGGTACACATCACCTCCACTCACGTTCATTGGCTCAAATGCAGTCACGTGGGCACACCTGACTGCAAAGGAGGTTGGGAAAGGTATTTAAGGTAGTTTATTGGGCCAACCTGGCTGCTAAACACACGTGGGGTTAACATGAAGGGCGAAGGGGTAAATGGCTGGGTGAACCTCGCCTTTCCAGTTCTCAGGTCTCTTGCTTTGTGATGGTCGGACCAGGGTGCAGCTGCCTTAGCCAGTTCCCTGCTTCTGCTGGCAAGGCTCACTTCCTGCAAGACATCCCCGAGGAGAAGCCACATGGACCTACCCCGGTGCAGCCCTGGGTGCTGGAGCAGCCATGTGGAGACCCCTGCCAGCCCTGAGATGCTTACACACTCACTGATTCAGCTTTCCTCCTACAGTCAGCATCATAGTGTCTGTTTTGTGAGATGAAGGAGGACTTTGTGGATTGGTGTCGGACATATGGATTAATGTTGGACTTGTGGGCTTGGGCAGCACTGGGTTGGGATGTTTTCTTGATGTGCACTTACCCTTTATATAAAACTCTCTCTTATACATATGAGTTTCTGTGGATTTATTTCTCTAATGTACCCAGGTTAACACAGTAATCTAGTTTAAGAAGAAGAGGAAATGGTTGTGGTGGACAATCTGAAGACACATACATGGAGGGAGGCTTAGGAATTTGCATTTTTAACAAGCCTCCGAGCCGAATCTGATGTCGGGTCCCACATTAAGCAACTTTGCCTTCTCTGACCCCCTTCAGAACATCCAAGCATTCTGTGAAGTGGCCTGCCAGCCCCTCTCTGCTCCTGTCAGATGAGGTGCAAGCAGCTTCCCCAGCCTGCCCGGCTCACTCATACCTCTGTGAATTGTGACCCCTGCTTTTCTGCCCTTCTTCCTGATGTTCACTTGGAGAACCCTTGCTCAACGCTCAAGGCGATACTCAAGTGTAATCCCTCTGTAAAGCCTGCCTGACCCATCTGCCCCCAAACAGCACCAACCGGGCTTTCTCTAATGTCCCGTTCCACCTGTACAGAATCCCATTACAGAATCGATCGCGCTGAATGACATTTGTTTATCCGTTTGTCTTCCCATTAAACTTGGAGCACCTGGAGGGCAGCCACCTTTTCTTAATTATCCGTGTATCCTCAGCACCTGGCATCTCACCCAAGCCCCCGTGGCACTCAGTCAGCACTCGCTCCATAGGAATCCTTAGTGGCAGGCAAATGACCACATCTGCCCATTGGTTCCTTTCTTGGTTTTCTGTTCCTGTCACATCAGCCCGGCTTCGGTTGTTAGCCTTACAGGTGTGCAGGCCTCGAAGTATTCGCCTGGATTTATAACGTATGCTGGTGTGACTATATGTTTATGTGTCTTCTCCCCTCTGGGCAGCGGAATTCAAAGTTCTCCATAGCCACCACGGTTTCATTGACACATTTTCTGTTTCTCGCTGAGGGCATTAGCAAGAACACATTCATAACTTCAGGAAGGAGGGATCCCCCACCTTCCGGAACTATCTTTCCTTTTGCCGTCTTGGATTTCTGGCTTGTTGGTTGCCTTCTCATCAGTTCCAATATCCCCCTGTGCCGAGTTGAACTGTGAACTCTATGAAAACCATAGTGTTTTCGAGGCCATCACCTGTCAGGAGCCTGTCATCAAGGTCACTCTGGGTGAACTCAGACTTGTATTTGTTTGACTAATAGTCAAGTGCTTAGCTGTTGGCTCCAACCAGGGACCCATCAGGCCAGCATCCCAACATCCAGTAAATGCCTTCTAAAATGTTCACTCCTCCCTTCTATGAAATCACACACCGCCAAAGGGTCAGACAGACCTGTGTTGGAGGAACTATGGCCAGAGTGCTTCTTAGAGGCAAGGACAGGGAGGCTTCGTCTTATATACTGTGGACATGTCCTCAGGAGAGACCAGGCCCTGGAGAAGATCATCATGTTGGTCACGTAGAGGGGCAGTGAATTAAAACGAGGAGGTGGATTGCCACGAGCTTCAACAATGGCCTCACGCACAGGAATAATTGCGAGGTTGGCGTGGGACTGGGCAGCATTGCACTGTGCTATGCACAGAGGGTCACTGTGGGTTGGACGGGACTCGGTGGCACCTAACATCAACAACGTGACCAACGTCTTCATGTTCCTTCTGTCTCATGAGACAATGTCTCAGGCTTCCATGAGGGAAATGGTACATGTGGGTAGAATAGTACATGTGGGTAGCTTCCCAAAAGGTAAAGTCTTCTTCTCACAGGGCAGGAGAATGAAAGTCCAAATCACGGTCTCAGCCAGGCTGGTTCCTTCTGTGAGCCTGTCTCCTGGCTTCCAGTGCCTGCCAGCCCTCCTTGGAATTCCTTGCGTCCTTCTCCTCTGTGTGTCTCTGGGTCTGCTCTCCTGTTTCCATAGCTCAGCTCAGGTGATTAGATTTGGATCAGACCCTACTCAGGAATGATCTGATGAACGCAACAAAGTAAACACTGTTTCCAGAGAGGGTCATGTTTTAGACAGCTATCCCAGTAAGTTGCCATTGAGACAATTGTGACCCATGGCCATCCCGTGTGGGTCAATGTAGACCTGCTCCGTAGAGTTGTCAAGGCTAGGACTTCTGGGAAGCCCAGTGTGTCTTCCGAGGAGGAACCTCTGGGTGGGTCGAAACTGCCAACCGTTGGGTGAGTAGACGGACAGTTAACCTTTTGCATCCCCAGGGGCTCATATTTGTGGTCATGTTTGCACTATGTATCTTGAGGGAACATAATTCAAACTACAAGGATTGGGGTGGCAGAAGGTCCCTAATGATTCTAAGGTCCATCTATTTCCAGTTGTACGTCATCCCCCGCTCACATTGAGCTAAGAAGGGTTTTTGCCACTGAAAAAGAATAAGGCAAAGATGATGGTTTACTATTTCTGAAATGAGGTTACAAAAGACATTATATGTCTTCCTCATTTTCCTTGGTCCTTCATATTCTCTCTCTCTCTCACACACACACACACACACACACACACAGTAAAGAGGCAAATGTATTAAGGCACGGAGGCCATTGTTATCATGACTATATTGCTACTTTATCTACTGTCTCCTCAATTAATGTCACACACCTGTTGCACTATACTTTTTGTTCCAAGTCTAAGGGAGAAACTTTTTTCAACAAGGCTACATTATTTTATTTACAACTGTTTCTGATTTTTAAGCAGTGTCTATTCAAAACCTATTTTATTATCTGATACAAACATGCCTTCCTTGATACAATCGAATAACCTGGCCCATTTGCCCTGTTTCTTCCTTTTGGGTGATTTTAATTGTGATGGCCATTTATCTTGAGTGCTTTAGGGCTCTAACCCTTTCTTCCTTTAAGTGGTCTCTGTTCTATCTCAGCCCTAAATGTCTTATTTTGCTCCACGTTTGAACCTGTAAGTTGGTCAAGATGGTTTGGAAGTAGGTGAGTGATGAATCTTAAAATAAATGAATGTGTTTCTGAGCAGTTGTATGTGATCAAAATTTCTAATAAGCCAGTCACGGATTCCAGAGCAAAGGGAAAAGCTTCACTCGGGAAAGTCTATGCAACCTTTTGTCATGCCAGCTAGTATATCCTTCTGTTGGAACATTTTGAATTTTTTTGAGGTCAAATCTTCTTAAGGTGCACTTGGAACAGCTGGTGCCTAGTATGACTATTATCACAGATGCTGGGGTGCTTTCAAGACCAGCAGTAAACATACATTGGATACCACGAGTTTGAAGTCTTTGCAGATGTCAACAAAGACAGGACTGGCTTAAGTGTTGGGCTGCTAACCCAAGGTTGGCAGTTCAAAGCCACCAGCCACTCCACAGGAGAAAGATGAGGCTATCTGGGCCCCTAAAGATTTATAGGCTCAGAAACCTAAAGGATCAGTTCCACTCTGTCCTATGGGGTCTCACAATGGCTCCCTAGCAGCAGGTTTGGTGTTTTTATGGAGGAAGGTGTAAACAGTGAATGCATTAACACTCACTGAGACGTTGGTGGCTCTCGTTGGTGCCTCAGAGGAAAGGCCTGGAGATCTTCCAAACGCACAGCCATGAAAACCCCTTGGGAGCACATGTCTACACACCTGGAGTCACCATGCACGGGGATTGCCTCAGTGGTGGCTGGTTTGTTTGGTTTAACTGTGAGTCCAGGCCCCACTGCATTTTGGCGGTTGGTTAAGCCATCACTTACCTTGCCACAGTGGGTTTCCTGGGGCGGAGCCTCCTGGGGCTACGTTGTTGACTTGCACTGGCTTCCACCAGAACCGCCTCACAAATTCTCCTCCCCAGACCCCACAGCACAGAGCGTGTATGCTCTGTTACCAAACCATGGTAGGGATAAACGGGAGTGATAAATTCCAAAGGATCATGTATTCCTAAGAATCCTAAGTAGCTGAAACCCCTAGAGGCGTCATGTTGCAACCAGAGACCTATCTCCCAATCAGAGAGACTATGGAGAGCCTGACTCCAGCCCCTCTGTCTGCGGGGAGCCCAGGGAACACTTCCCTGGAGGAAGTGCGGTCTTCTGCTGGGAACATGACAGGAAACCTCAGCTCTGGGGGTGGGGGTGGGGGCTGGGTGGGCATAAGACGCCGATTCCTCGACAGACCCTGGGACCTGGCTGGATTCATTAAGCAGTTGATGAAAATGAGATTTTGTTTCCTCTCTGTCAAAGGCATTGTAGTGTGCCTTCTGTCCCTTGCCCAGCTGGGCTGTGACGGCCCTCTCAGGCAGCCTGGGTCAGGGAGCCTCAGTGCTGCTGCCAGTCAAGGCGAGCAGTATCTTGTCCTGGCGGTGGGAACGCGTGGTCACTGGTCTACCTATGACCTGTTCGTGTTCTTCTCAATGACACAGCCATGGCTCTAAGGCCTCTAAGATCCACAGGGACGCACAAGGCAATGGCACTGAGGGAGTCTGGAGTCAAACAGGGGGCAGGTAGACAGACCCTTTAGCTCGCATTCCTAAAGAACAAAAAACTAACTGAAAAGCATGTTTGTGCAAACAGCTGCGAAGGCCCAACCTTCTCTCAGTCAGAAACCTCCCTTAGTGAATGTGTCTCTATGAACAAAAAACATTTAAAAAAAACCCAAACCAAATTCACTGCCATTGAGCCTATGTAGACACCTAGGGACAGGTAGGACAGGGTGGAACTGCCCCTGTGGGTTTCCAAGATTGTAACTCTACAGGAGTAGAAAGCTTCTTCTTTCCCCATTGGAGCGGCTCAGGGTTTCGAACTACTGACCTTGCATTTAGCAGCCCCATGCATCACCACTCCAACACCAGGGCTCTTCCATGAGCCAACTGGTCATGAAAATTCAAACTCAAATTTCCCTTACAATCAACCCTACCAATCCGTTGGGTCTTATCATGCGGGCCTCTCATATAAAAACACTGACCCCCGTCTTGAATATTGTAAACACAAAGTGGGATTTTGATCGCGGTGGATGAGTTGAAAACCAATAAATATTTATTGAGCAACAATTAAGCTCCATCCCTTCAGACCACTAGGGAGGCAGCGCTCTCTTCAAAAGCCTGAGTGGTCTCTGCTGTCAGTTTTACAGGCAGAGCCACCCAGGAAAGTGGTTATTGGCTCCGTCTAATTAGCACTCCTGCCACCTGCAAACAAGTGGTACCAAAAAAAAGGTGCTGAATTCCTGCCATTGAGAATGCCAGAAAAAGACACGGGTTTCATTCTGAGTCTTAGAAGCTAATATCTCACTGATCTGGAGCAAGAGAAGAAAACAGGCTTTCACCCAAAGAAAATGGCTTTTAAAAACAAGTCCCATTCCAGCAGCTACCAGACAGTGATGAGTCCCCGGATGCCCCAGTGCTACCACTCCCCTTTCTCCTCCCTACTCAGGTCCAGTCTGACACGTGCCTGCCCCAAGAAGCCACCCCTGACCAGCCCAATTCTGTTCATTCGTCCCCTGGTCTCCCGATGGCACCGGGAGCTTCGTTCCACCTGAGCTCTAAATTATATCCTCGGCTAACACCTGCTGTTACCTTAACCCTTGGCAGGAGTAAGAACTGAGCATTGTACTGAAGGGCAAAGACCTACAGGAGGTTGCTTTTAGTCACTGTTACACGAGGACTGACTCTTGGAGACCTCAGCTGTGCAGAGCAGAACCAAGGCTGCGGCCTTTCCATAGCAGAGTGTCGGGCTTCTCTTCCTAGGCACTGCCAGGTGGTCTCGAACCACCCATCTGCCAGCTAGCAGGGCAGCATTTAGCCATTTGTAACCACCTGGGGACTCTGAACAAGGGTGAGTCCCCATACGCCTTTTCCGCATTCCTGACTAGACCCAGCACAGAGCCCAGCCCCCCAGGGTGTCCTCAGAAGATGTTTAACAGATGGGCAGGGTCTTGTGACACATCACAGAAGAGGGTGGCCACAGCGAACCTTCAGCAGCCGGGACTTCTTGCTTTGAGCTTTCATCAGCACCATGGGGTGGAAAGGCTGGACACACAGTAGGTGCTGGATAGATTTTTATGAATTGATTTGCCACTGGAGGGACAGTGGCTTATGTCGGATTTACTAATGCTTTTGATGGCGGATGGGGGAGGTTTTCCCGGAGCACAGTGTTAGAAAAACAAAACCAGCAAGCCCTAAAGGCCAGCCAGCACCAAGGCTGGCTCCTGCTCTGGAAACTTGCCCCACCAAATCACAGGGGCGTCCTGATGAGGCTGCTGCTCTCCCAGGGACCTGTGCTTCCAGACATCACCGCGCCTCCTGCTCCCTCTTCTGCATCAGCCCTCTGTATTCTGAGGCTGATTTGAACTTCTGGGGCCAGGAATAGCTGGTGATAAAGGCCAAATCAGCACCCACTGTGTCCACTCTGAAGGAACAGTGCTGGGCTAATGGCCGGAGGAATTGCTTTCACTGTGCGGCAGATAGAATGCGACCATAGCACACTGGCCTTGAACTCCACCAGCCTCACACTCCAGCTCGCCCTCTTCAGGAGCTGCACGAGGGCAGAAAGCCTCTTTGCTTCTCTGCGACTTAAGTTTGGGGGTCTGTTACTATCAGTGTCATAGCTTTGGGTGCAGATCGGTAAAGACAAACACCAGCCGATTACCTGGGACCATGGCTGGCAGATAGCAGCCACTCCCTCGGGGAATGATCGTTTTGTTGTGTTTTTTTTTATGAATAAAAAACAAACCAGGAAAGAATTCCATCTCAGCCACCCTGGGTGTATGTGACAATCCCAGGTGACCCCAATGTGGCTTCTTCTGGTGGTTCCCAAAGTCACAGCACTGGCCTTTCTCTCACCAGCCCCTTGTCTGACAGATGGGCCTCAGGGAATAGATGTTCTGCATCCATCATCCCATCTACTTCCAGGTGCGTTACAGGTGCTCGCCTTTACAAGCCATCTACCTGGAGCCTACATACACCTTAGACCTGACCCCATGGCCAGGGAGGGGCACCCCTGCCAGGCCCCGGAGGGCTGGATTCTAGAGTGCACCCACAGAGGGAATCCTGTGATTTCTGGAGAAATCTTGGAGCAGAGCAAAAGATAGTTCCACGTGCAATAACTAACAAATCCCAGGTACCTACCATAGAGATACATGCAAACCGTGGGGCACGCCCTATGTAACACAGAGGAGGGCCGTGAACAAGCCAGACAGGCCCCAGACAACAGCACTATGGAGGCAGAGGAGAGACCTCTTACTCAATACAGAGCAGATCCTACTTAGGTTACCAAGACCCTGAGAACGTTGGGCACGAACAAAAGCATTGCAAATGAAATGGGGCTCATGTGTGGATATCCCCCCAAAAAAAGCATTGACACCCCCCCAGCAGTTGGGCAAAGGGCCAATGCACAGATAGATCTTGGTCAGTCCCCCACCCCCACCCCTGGAAATCCTTGTTTGCATTTGGGTTCTGGGCATGAAAGAAGGGTGGGGTGCAGAAAAGGTAGGCAAACCCACTGTGATTCTAATTCACACAGCTTTGCTCCTTCTCCTCCACAAGCTGGCACCCCCAGAGAGCTGTTACCAGGTTCCCACCTTGGAGGCTCTGCATTAGGCAAGAGCCTACAACCTTGGCATCACTTGAGGCAGGTGGTCCCTTCAGGCTGGATGAGGGCTCAGCACAGGCCCTCTTTTCTGATCACGCCAGCAGAGAACAGAGACTCTGGGAGAACCCTCCCATCTTCACGCAGAGATGCGGCTAAGGAGGGATTTGGGGCGCAGATGTTTTTTCTCTTTCCTTTGAGGATCATTAAAAGTTATCCATATGACATTGTAAGTGCCTCAAATTGTCAGACTGCAGCATTTCGCAGAGACTACAAACCTTCGCCTGTTTCTGTGATGCCTTCCGCAGTGCTGGGAGGTGGCTGGTGGGCTTCCCTGGGTTCACAGTTAAAGGGTTCATGCAGAGGATCTCCGAAGAAGGTGGACACTGACTCACCCCATCCTCTTTCCCCTAGCTGCTGGCTGCTTAAGCCCCCCTGTATCTTTTCTAAAGTCCAAGCCACCCCCTTGTTCTCTCTTTTCCCAGCTCTCTCTCCCCCCACTATCAATTTTCAGGCATCATTTGAAGAACTGAGTGTTCAAGTCACATCCATCACTGCCCTTCATGGGCTGTTTGAGGATCCCTAACTGGAGAGCTCCCCCTCCCCAGCCTCCCTACCCCTGTGCCCCCTGGAAAGCAGCCCTCTGCCACCCTCAGTGATAAACCAGTTTTCTACCTGGTCCTGCTCATCAGAGCCTGATTCACCCCCTGCAGTGCCTCCCTCCTGGCCCTTCCCCCAGGCTTCAACACACCAAAACTTCATTAGATTTTTTTCCCCTCAGAAAATGCGGTTACACCAGCCCAATGGGCCATTTCCCTGGTGTCTTCGTTCCCTTTCTCTGACAGTCCTGCAGCTATCCTCAGTAGATTATTATTATTTATTATTTATCAGCCCCGACACTGTACTCTGCTTCCTACAAGATATTAAAGAAGACACAATCCCTACACCGAGTTTACAGCCGCCAAGGAGGGCTCAGCTGGATCTGACATCACAGGAGGGAGTGGAGAGAGAGGGATTTACTGAGAAAGTCCTCTGCCTGCCCTGGCCCCTGGGCGGTGGGGGCTGCCAGAGCCACCTCAGGCCGGTTCCTCCCAGCCAAGGTCCTTTAAGAAGAGGCTTCTTCTTACCTGCCTTCCCCCTCCCTCCCAAATCTCCTCCCAGGCCTCAGCATTGAAGGGCTTGGGCCTAGAGGGTTGGAGGCCCAATTCCCATTGAAGGGGTGTAGGGGGAGGGGGAGAACTGAGATTTCCTCCGAAATCCAAAACCAGCAAAGCGGGAGGTAGGGCAGGAGAGCTAGGCCAGGGAATAAAAAGCAGATCACCAGAGAAAAGAAGGAGAAGCCTGGTTTCAAAATCGAATGAAATGTTCCGGTTTAATGGCAAAGCCCGCCCTCGGTGGGGGGCGGCCACAGAGCTGCCGAGAAACCAACTTCCAGCTGAAGTTAGGCACCGCGCAGGCAGGATGCCGGTGTAGGCAGAGGGACTGGGGCTGGGGAAAGGCAGTATAGACCGTGTGGGCGGGAGCGCCCGGGCGGGGCGCGTGCCAGTGTGGACGGGGAAGCCTGCCAGGGCCTGGAGAGGTCTGAACAGAGAGAGAGCGAGCAAGCGGAGCTCGGGGTGGGGTGAGGGTGGAGGTTCCGGATAAACAGGCAAGCGCTTGTAGACAGAGGACACGCTGTCCAGACGCGGGCAGCGTTTGGGTGGTTAGCCATGGTCCTTCAGGGATTTGCACAAATCCTGCTCCTTCCCGCTGCTGGGGTGCCAGAGGGAGGGCAAAGCCGAACGACGATTGGACTTTTCGTTCTTAAAACTTTTCTACCAGTTTCCTCAGGTGTGGGGAGCTCGCCTGAGTCCAGATCCCCAGCCCAGGGCTGGCGGGG
>NW_022103906.1:81164507-81177951 GCF_000313985.2 Echinops telfairi | reverse complement strand
GCACAGGCTGACAGGCAGAAGGACCGACTTCCCTCTCCAGGGCATCCTCCCTGGGCTGCCGGGAGGCGGCGGCGGAGGAGGAGAAGGAAAAGAGGGAGAAGGCGGAGAGCAGGAGCGCGAGGAGGAAGAGCTGGACCTGGATCCGTTTCTCCTGGCCAGGACCCGAGCGGCCCCAGCTACCGCTCCCCACCGGCGCCGTCCGCGACCCCGACCCAGCTGTCCCCCGGCACCCGCCCGCGACCCCCGGCTCGCTGCGCGTCGGGTCGGGGCCGGGGCGGCGCGGCCCGAGGTAAGAGATCGGAGGATGGGGCTCTGGGGACCTGGGATCCAGGCTGAAGAGCGGGGCCCGGGGACCCAGCAGGCTGCGCTCGGCTTTGGCGGCTCCGGCGGCGGCGCTGGAGCCTCCCGCGTCTGGACTCGCCGGGCTGCGGGAGCCCTGGCGTCTGCGTGGCTTCCGAGGGGGGCGAGCGGGAGGAGAAACTTCCTGCCCCCGGGTGCTTACGCTCCGGGGCTGCCGGGGGCCAGTGTAGCGTGGGAGGGGTGCTGGGAGCGCGAGTGACCCCGGAGGGGCAGCCCCTGCCCGCGCTCCGCAGCGGCTGGCTGGCTCTCGGCAGGCCACCACCCCCGGTGCGGCCCAGGGCCCCGGCCAGGCTGGGGGCCTGGAGAGCGGCCCTGGAGGGCTGGACCCCGGGGGCGGCCGCGCGCCCTGCCCTTTGGGGAGGTGCGTGCCTCGGGGCAGCGAGGAGCCGGCTTCTCCCTCTTAGGGACCCGATCTCTCCGTTCAATCCCAAGTAACTTTCGAGATAGACAAGCCGGAAACCCACTGGGAGGAAACCCGCACAGACCTTGTTATGCGGGCCCCCCCTTTCCCTCCCAACCCCGCGTAGAAGCCGGCGTGTTTATAGAGGGCGGGGGGTGGAAAGGCAAGCTTATGGGGATGGTGGAGGGGCCAGAAGGTGGTGTCTGGTGAGGTGGTTTATGTGTGGGATAATGTGGAGCCGCTGATGTGTAGTGTGGAAGGGGAGACGCGCACCCCGACTGCTGCGGGGGGTGGCGGGTGGCGGAAGGCTCGCGTCACGGTGTAGGTGCCCTGGAGCGAGCCGAGAGCGCGAGGGTCATCTCGGGTCGCCCACGGGGTGTCCGCTCAGGGCAGCGCCAGCACGGGGTCCGGAGGGGGTGGCACTCCCCCGGGGCCCGGAGCGCGGAGTCGAGAACCGCGGGTCGGTCGCAGGCAGGTCCCGGGCCCGTCAGGTCCGCGTTGGATGGGGAAGGCGAAAGACGCGTTGCCTGCCTGAGGCCAGCCATCTCGAAAGAGGACAGGGAGCCAACGCCAGGCTCAGCTGCCCGGGTCTGCCCGCTAGGAAGCCAGCTGTGGTCCCTAGATGCTTGGACCCAATGGAAGACGCGGTCCGTGGGCCGGTCCTCCCGCAGGACCTGAAAGATACGAATGGTCCAGGAGCTGCCGTCGCTTCCATCGCAGCGGTTCCGCAAACGCTGCCCGGCCTCCTACGGGGCTTGCGCCGCTGCGCGCCCGGGGCGAACCGTGGACGCAGGTATTTATGTAGCATTAGGCGAGACCTCGGAGCTGGAGGGACCGTTGCGGACGCCGAGCTGCGGCCATCCGCGAAACTTCCACTTCATCCGCGCAGCAGCTTCCGGTCTCCACTGCTGGAGGCTGCAGTTCCTGCTCGGTGGAACAGCACTGGGATTTGGACACCTCTGGCAGGGACAGATCTGTCCTGATTACCCCCCCTCTCTGTCTCTTTAAAGTCGTCTGTGCAGTCACTACCAGTTTCTTCCCAAGCTGTGTGGTCTCAGTTCTAACTCAGCCTCCTCGTGAGGGCAGGTTTAAGGGATTGTTTCCATTTAGAATGAATGGCAGCTGATTGAATTTGCACAACGCATTCCTGATGTTTTGTTTGCCTTCCAGTTGTGTGTGTGTGTGTGTGTGTGTGACTTTTCCCTTCCTTTTTCAGAGGACAGGTATTATTCGACACATTGTTCATCCTGACACCTAGGAAAATGTTGTTTAATAACTGTAGGTGACCACTTTAGAAGCTGCTTCACGTGAGGGTATTTCATCAGCCACTTACTGGAGGTATCTATACAGGTATGGGCCCGCCTGCCAGTGACAGCTCCTGCCCCAAACATTGTTGGAGGCTACACTTGATTTATCACCCTGCAATAAATCAGGGAATTACTAGCATGCCTTAAACTCTATATGAATATAATGGCATTTAAATTGGCTTATGGGCTGATGCATTTAACCAAATTTAATACCTTTTCTGCACGAGCATCTTATTCACCACATTTGCCCCCCTGATGGAGGAAAAACGTTTTCTGCTCTTCTATTTCTCCATTTCTGACACCATTACTGAAATTTATAGGTCTCCAACTTTCATTTGCAAGCAACAATCCAAACGAAATACCTAGAGTTCTCCTGAAATAAAATATCCTATGGTAGTCATGGTAACAAATAGATTAAGGGTTATTGGTTTTCATCTGTATGTGATGGGGGTGGGGCTCGGGGGAGGGTTGTGTCTGTTTAATTGTGGTTCCAGTAAGTGGTGGTCCGACTTTACGCACTCAGTGTGGGAGATGAACAAGACTGTGCATTCTGTTTTTTGTGAGGGTTTATTGGAACAAAGACCAGCAGAGCCCAAGAGAATGACTTCTGCTAACTGTAGCTCCTCATATCCAGAAGGCAAATAGATTAAAAAAAAATCCTTTCTCTTTTCCAAGTAGATGAGCATTGAGCAGTCTCTTTAAGATTAGGAATGTGTTTTGTGTATCAGCTAGTCCCACAGGGATCTTGAAACCCAGCCCTTGTTTTCTAGGAGTAAACATGTTACAAGTGTGGCCGCTGGTGTGGAGTGAGTGTCCCGGTTGTTATCAACACCTGTCAGTCTAAGTGAGGCATATCATTAGTCTATTCAAATCTTGCCTATTTCAATATTCATGCATTTCCATGGTGATCCAGCCTGGGTTTTTGTTTACTTAGTCAGCCTTATACATCTTTGGCATCAATTTCAGTTTTGCCATCTTCCTCCCCCCACCTTTCACTTATCATTCGATTTGACTGCAAAATCATTCTCCGTTTCAAGTATTTCCTCATTTATCCAGCTCGTTCCCGAGAGTTTATGCTGTTACACTAAGATATTAAGGGGTTAATTTTTAATAGACTCAAACAACACCTTGATGCTAATGTAATTATTTTAGCATCTCATTTGGGGTGTGTGTGTGTGTGTGTATGTGTGTGTGTGTTTTCCTTGGAGTGAGCTTTCCAAAAAGCTTTCGCCCTATATGATCCCGGAGATATCCTTCCAATCCGGTAGAATCAACTAATGGCTTTTCTTATTTCCTTCTCTCTCTCTCTCTCTCTCTCTCTCTCTCTCTCTCTCTCGCTCTCTCTCTCTCCCTTTCTCTCTCTGTGTGTGTCTCTCTCTCTTTATTTTTTTATGTCCCTGCCCTGTCATAGTTCCAGGGTTCGGGAGTTGTGTCTTCCTTTGGCTTCATCTGGCTCTGAAAGATGTCAAGACTTTGCATATTGTAGGGCCCTGCCCTTCTAAGATCATTTCTCCCTAGTGGTGGCCAAAGGCAGAAGGTTTAGAGCAATGCAAGCTTTCGCAAATTCAATTTACCTTTGCTCACAATGATAGAGTGTCCTTGGGTCCTAGTAAAATTTCAGGTTCACTGAACAGGCAGTGCAACTTAAATGTGAGTGATTGTGCTTACCCATTTCAACTCTGCTTTCCAACAGTTTGGTCCCCTGCTAAGCACAACCCTGTACGTTTCACAAGTATCTAGGCAGGCATTAGCACACTACTGACTTATTAGGGTCAGACCAAGTAATTGGCTCACTTAAGTTCAAAGTCAAAGGGAGAAATAGAATTATAGCCAACCTTGTGATTCTCTAATCAGTCAGCTAAGTGCCTACTTGGGAGCAGGGAAGGAAGAAATATGATGAATAAGAATCCCAGCTGTTGGTGGTGAGAACTGAGAATAAACCAAGGCGGGTCTCTGTAGGACAATGGTAGGACAAACGTCTCCTTGTGGACACGTAAGTCACATGTCCCCTGGGCTTAACTTAGCTCCTTTCACTGTGCATGCGGGCATAATTGTTTGGAAACCGGATGGATGTGTGTGGGCTTGTGTAGGAGAGTCATTTGTTACTGTTCAAGAGATGCGGGGTTATCTAGAGCTGCTAAACAAAATTAGGTAACATAATCCAGGAAAGCGTTCCCATTCAAAGCCAATCATGCTACAGAAATGGTTTCCATCTTGGTTCAGAGGAAAAGCGTTGTCCACTTCCTTACTGCTTACTGGATTCAAGATAAGAACATGGCGACTGTTCTGAAAGCCAGTGCCCTGGCTCTTTCCCAAACAACTACACCTCTCCTTTACCTTGAGCCTTAGGCTGGAAAGGTAGCCTGTGAGTTCTTCCGGGACATGGAGTCTCAGCATTCAAAGGGGACAAGTTCATCATTGGAAGAAGTAGTAACACAGTTACTCAGGACATGTACTTGATCACAGTGGGGCATGTCTGCCTTGCAAGTGGCAACGGGATCGTTTCTCTTTCCATCTGCATAAAGCTTAAGTGGATCACACCCCTGACTCTGCCGCAGCAAAGAGGCCCCAGCAGCTGGACCCAGAACTGGAACGTCAGAACAATAAAGGATCATGGGGAAGAAGACAGCTCCCTGGGCATTTAAAGTCTGCTGTAAGCATTGGCCCCACAGGTGTCTATTTTTATAATTTATTTTGCTATCATTGACCCTTTAAAGACTACACACATATGCTAACTACACTACAATATGCTATCATTGACCCTTTTAAGACTACACACACACACACACACACACACACACACACATATACAAAAAAGGGGTTTCAAAAAGCTCATGAAAAAATGCAATGATAAAACAATGGATTTTTTTCATAAAGTTTTTGAAGCCATAGAGGTATACTTAAATATCCCTATCCATGTCTATCTATGCGTATATATATATAAATAGATTTATATACATATATTAAATATATTTAAATAGATATATAGTTAGAGATACATATTTAAATACACGTATCAGTACCCATGCATTTGTATGCACGTGTATACATGCGTGGTTATATGAACACACACATAAGCATGTATTACATACCTGTAGCAGCACTGATCAGAGCACACGAGGCTAGTCTCTGTTTCAGCGGCTTGGTGAGAAAGCTGCACACAGTCCAATGGTAACGAGTGCAGCAGATGTGAGTGACATTTGCTCTCCCTTTTCTGCACGTGTGTACTTCCTCCCAACGCCTCTCCTTTTGCTTCTAGGCCTGGCCAAGTAGAGGCACTATTGCGGAGCAGGTGAAAGGCTGGGCTCCCTGGCAGAGCTGAAGTCCAGCCTCTGGTGCCTATTGGGACCTTGGAAAGACCTCAGTCTCCTTAAGTTTTCTTGTATGAGAATGGAAGTGCTACTGTTGGTTGTGAGGGTTAAAGAGTGAACTCCAGGAGAAGTCTGCCCTAGACTGGGGCTGTGCCAGCACAGTAGTTAGTTGCCATAAAAGAGGCAGCAGCCACCCGGAGAATACGCAGAAACCTAGACAATGCCTGGTTACACTTGGGTCACAGATGTTGGGCTGGTACCTAAGGGTGTGTACCTATACACATATGAATATTGGATTCTGTGTCTCAGGACCTGTGTCAACTTGAAAACTTGTGAGGGATTTGCATTCCAATTCCAGTAGTTAACAATACCTTGGGATGGGCGCAGGTGGGGGGGGAAATACCTGAGGGTTGATTTAATGTATCAACATTTAAGCCAATTTTAGTTTCATAATTTTAGAATTGATGTGAATTTTAGAGGTCAGCAAATCTACCTATTACCCAATCACCCAACCTTTATCAAATCCCCATAATGTAATAATAATAGCTTCCAGTTATGGCTGCCCACTGGATTTTACATACATTATCTCTAATCCTCCTATCGACACTGCGAGGTAGGGATTATCCACATTTTACAAACGAAGATGAGGCTCAAAGAGGTAATCAGCTGGCCCAAGGCCATAAACCTAGCCAAGCTGTACCGCTGAGTTTGAACCCAGATCTGTCAGCCAGCAAAGTCTGTCTTATCTCTTCTTTTCCCTCTCTGGGTATGTGTGTGTCTTTGTTTCTGTAATTCTCCAGGCTGGGTCTTAATACCATGATACCACTTCACCCTGCCTGTTGTGTATCGGGTACTGGGTGGTCTGTGCCAGTTCATATTTTAAATAAACAAATTCTCTCAAAAGAACATGAGCTTAAATAAAGATGACTCATCAGGTCTGACCAACATTCATTGTACTATTGGATCTGCCCATCTGTGTCCTTTTGTGCTGAAGAGCTTAGGGTTGTGGGTTACACCTTGTGGGTTACACCTTCGGCGGCTAACCTCAAGGTCAGCCATTGGCACCTACCAGGCGCTTGGTGGGAAAAGGATGGGGCTTATTGCTCCTGCAAAGATTTACATACAGCCTTGGAAACTCCGAGGGGCAGTTCTGCCTCATCCTCTAGGATCACTCAGTCAGAACTGACTCTGTTTTCCTTTTCCTCTGGTCCCTTGAGGGCCAGTAAGAAAAACTTCTCGGTGCTCGCTGGTGTCCATGTGGAGCCAACGGAGTAAAATAAATAGCAAACTGAAGAGGAAACCATGCAACAAGGTGTTAAGGCCACTTCCAGGACCCTCCACACTGACCTGGGCTGGTCCACACTTGCATCCCAGCGCCTACCACAGTAGCTGGCACAAAAGGAGCCCGTCAGCATGTTTGCCTGGAGAAGGTGTCAGATACTAGGCATCAAAACCTAGTCGTCGGATTCCCTTTGCACTCCGTGGCCATGAAGTTCTATGCTCGTGGCTTGTCATTGTGTGGAATTTTAAATGCTAGATGTATCTTTCCCTTCTCTTCTCTAGTCTCCAGCTTTGAACATTTACTTTTGGATCAGAACTGCTGCTGAACGTTCATGATAGACGAATATATTCATTCCTGGAGGCTCTCAATGAGTGTCGACTCTGTAGCTGTTTACTGAGGAGGCATAAGAGAGAACTTCTTTTGACTTGTGGCATCTCTTTTGTTGTTCGCCGCGTGACGTGGACGCAAAGGTCCCTCCCGTGAGGCAAGTGAGCCCTACAGAGGCCAAGCAGTCCCCTAAGGTCAGATGAACGAACATGGCGGCCAGACACATGCTAGGCGCTGGTTGGATTAAAGTGAGGACAAGCCTATTCTCAAGACAGGGCTGACCTGTGCAGAGACAGGGAGAGTACAGATGGTTGTTGCCAGCCAATACGCCCCTGTCTATGGAATGCAAATTGCTTATTAAAATAACAGATTCACCATGTCATTCACTATTACAATAGGTGGCATGATAAACTGAGGTCCAGCTAATTTCATTTGAAAGCATGAAAATGTTTTTAAAAGAAGCGGAGACCCACTGCTATAATGTCCAGTACCTTCACACTTCAAGTCATTGCCATCATTATTATTTGCAAACTGAGCATAAGCTTGGTTCTGCATTTGCCCTCTAGGCGCAGCTCTGACACATTACTTTTCTTGGCATCCAAAGGTTCCTGAGATGTGCTGACTTGGGTGAGGACTCCGTAGGGGAGGATCCCGTGAGCTCACCTGTGATAAGTGCCGAGAACAGCGGCAGGTATATCCTAAGGGTTGTCTATGTATAGTGGTGGGTTGAGTGGCTATTTTTGTACTTATCTTGGGAATCCCAGGCTGTGGGGCGTTAAGGACTGTCTCTATCTTTTTGCCTTGCACCTGGCACAGGTTGTGTATTCTAAACACAGGGTTCAGTGAAATGTGGTCAGGTGAGAGAGCAGGAGACTTCCCCATCCCACGAGGAGAACCTCCAAGAATTCGTATGGCCCAGAAGTTTCCTGGGAATCTTTATGAGACAGACCAAGCCTGAGAAGATCACAAAAAAACTGCTACAGCCCTGACCCACAGGTCCTCTGCATTCGGTCTAACCACCTGCGAGTATTGGATGCTGTCACTGGCCAGTCCCCCATAACTCAAGAGCTGAAAATGGCACTATTCAAATGATGGACGTCAGCCTGGTGGCAGTCACACACTTTTACCAGTCTGGGGTCAGATCCTTTGATAGAGTAACCATTGAGAACTTGGCATTGCATTTGACACTGCCTTGACAGCCAAGAGCAAGCTCAACGAGCTTGTCTCATCGAACAAGCTATAGATTCGTGTGGGTGGCATCAAGCTCACACAGCCAGTTACTGATTGAGTTGTGTATGACGTGAGGTGGATGCTGGCCGTGCCTGGTGGGCCCATATTTGTGTTCTTGAAGAGTTGAGATACAAACAAAACACAAAAACTTCTTCACAGAGAAGTGTCGCATGGAAGTGGGCGCCTCGGTGCGTTTGTCTTGCCAGTGCACACACGAGCAGTGATTTGGTACATCTCCGGCCAGCTTTCTCACCTCTGCGATACCAAGTGGCTGCATTCTGCAATGGGGCTTCCTCTTCCAGGGGCAACGGTTTGGTTTTCCTTCACAGAACATGCCCGCCATGTTGGTGGGCTTAGGAGAGGTTCGGGGATTCATGTTCCACGTTGATGTGCTTTCTGAGCCAGTTTCCTGAGGCGTAAGGAGAGTCTTTGCTGGGGAACCTCACTCACACACTTGCCTCCGGCAACCCTTTTCTAGCCAGGTCACCTGTTTGGGTCTTTTAGCAGGCTGTTTGGCCACTGAATTAGATATTTGGTAGTAGGAAGATGTAACAGAGGATCACACTCCTGACATTGGCCAGAAGCAAGTGCTGCCAATTTGGGGGAGCATCCACGCTGCATGTGGGAGCTGGGTTGGTTTAGCCTAGAGGCTTCGTGGAGGGTACATGCCTGGCGACCTTACCAGCAAAGAGCCTGCCGTAGGTAGCGTTCTATAATCTATTCAGTTTATGTTATTTCAACTAGCTTTAATCATCAAGCCTTGAATAGTACTCAAACTGAAGAAGGAACATGTTTCTTGCTGAAGCCTAGGTGTGCCAAGAGGAAGCGCCAAAGCTTCTCAACATATAGCTAAAAGGAGCACCTGGGTGGCTTCATGAGACGCAGGGAGGCTGCCTTTCTCCAGGATCAAAAGGCACTAAGACTTAGCATTTCCTTATTTACCCCCAGAAGAGCACAAGTGAATTTCAGGGAAACCATGTTTCATGGAAGTGACTTTGTTCCTTTCTAGAAAGACCCCATCTCTCCTGGGACCTGAAGTGGCAGCTCTTTCCCAGCTCAGGAGTCTGAACAGGCCTACTCTGGCATCGGGAGGGTTATAGGTTTCATTGTAGGGGGCCAGCAGGATTCTCTGGAGGGATAGAAGTGGGTTGTCAGGTCTGTAAGACACCAGAACCTTCTAGAGCTTGAGGGAAAGGTTGCTGGCAGCTGAGAGGGTGGGGTGCTGGTCAAAAAAGCTGTCTCATGCTGTCGCCTTACTGGGATGAACCCATAGATTGTCATCCTGTGGGGGGAGCCGTACCCAGGATGCTTAGATCAGTACTCCCTTCCTCATATCCCTGAGAGAAGGACATTCCTGGCCCTGCTCCGCTTGCTCCGGCTCCAGCTAAGGAATTCAAAGCTTCCCTCCTAGATCCCACAGACCAGTGAGACATCCATCTGAAAACCAGCTTCCTTCATGAGGGCCCTGGGGAAGGCTGCCAGTGCGGGGGCGGGGTGGGGGCGGGCGGGCACTGCTCTGTGAAGTCAGTTTGAGCGCTGCCATGCTCAGCTGTTTTCATTCTTTCAAAAAAAAATATTTGAACTTTTATTTTACAAATCCATATGCATCATCGCTTCACCTTTTGATGTCACATTGTAATTTAAAAATTTAACAGTCAACTTTTAAATGTCTATATCATTTTCATTTTGTAAATGTACACATCTTTATTTTATTAGTCTCATTTGAATTTAGGTTGCTTAAAAGAAACAACCTTGCTATTCTCATATCTAAATGAGTATCTCTCTATCCAAATCACTGTCTGCTTTTTTCCAGGGCAAATCCTCAGAAGGATCATATCTAGAAAAAAGTTGTTAACCATTTTTAGGTGTTTATCTCACATTGAGAAATGATTTTCCAAAAGGCTGTACTTCTTTGCACATATATTTGCTTACTTGTGGCAACAGTGTGTAGTGTACTCACCCTTAAGAGTGACAAAAATTTTATTGGCATGTCGTTGATTAGTGGTTAAGATTGTGGCATCACTTCATGTGATTAGTTAATTATTAATCATCTTAATAGCCTCTCTGTGTTTTACTTTTTTTCTCCTTGATGTGGAAAGTCTGGGCTCAGCTGTAGACACCTGGGCCAGGTGTCGTCTTCTTAGGAAAAAGAGAGGCAGTGGACCTCTAGTCGTTGCTCCTGTACTGGGTGTGACCAGTAGGTTCCTGGCAGTGAAATTAGGGGAGTGTCCACTGGAGACTGGACTTGTGAGAGTGGCAGAAGAGGGGCAGCAGGTCTTGGTGCTCATGCCCGTGCCAAGTTATAGCTCAAACAGTTCACTTTAAAGATGAGCTAATGACTGGGGTCCTAAAAACTTTTGAGCAACTATCTGCGAGACAAGGATTGGGCTTTACCCTTTGGGAGCAAAGGAGTAGATGAGAACCAGAATCCCCGAGAAGAAACAAATCTCCACAGCTGATGGCCTACAGAAGTCACCGCCTCATCTCCCCTGAGACCAGAAGAACTAGATGGTGCCCGGCCACCATCACTGAGCATTCCGACTGGGATCACACTGACTGATCCTCAACAGAATGGAAGGAAGACGCGAACAGTTATAATTCTGACCAGTGGCCAGTAGCTGGACTCTCCAAAGGTATAGCCCTGAGACACCCTGAACCCAAACTATCCTGAGAGCACTTTTTCAGTGAAATAGAAGCGTGAGGCACCAAATAAAGGATATTGCCTGTAAGAGCTGTGCCTTACTAAAATGCCATCTGGGTGTGATCCAAAGGTCGCCATTTACTGTAAAGCAGAGCAAAGCTGAGAAAGGGGCTAGGGAAGCTAGAGCACTAGAACTGGAACAACCAGAATGCAATGATGAAATGCAATGAAAGAGAATGCGGACACATTATGAAAGATGTACGTAATGCCACTGAACAACTTGGGTGAACTTTGTCAAAGGGCAGCCTGGCTTGCTGTGTCAGCTTTCACCCAAACCACCATAAATAATTATTTTTGAGAAAAGAAATAGAACAAAAGCTGTTCTCTCCAACACTGCACCACCCAACTGCATCATCCAACTCCATGAGTGCCCACCCTGTGCTGCGCATGACATCCGTTTGTTTTAGCTGGAGTATAATTAGCATGCAATTAGATCCACTGATCTTCAGTGTTCAGTTCACTTGAGTTTTCATCGTTTTTTAGATGCCTGTGTGACAATGACTCAAAAGAAAATATTAAAAACATTTTTATCAACCTCCCCGACCCACCACTCCGTTGATGTCAACCACTGCCCATTAGTTTTGTCTGTTCTAGACTTTCATCTAAACAGCATCGTGCTTTGGGTTCTGGGTGGTGCTGGCTGATGGCGCTCATCAGAAAGCCGGTGCAACTCATGGCCAAGTCGGATCCCACAGAGCAGGGTGAGGGTGTGTGCCCATTCTCCTGGGGATGGGCTTGTGGTGTCCATGTGGCCGCAGTGAGTTGAGGGTGTTAACTGGCTACCTGGGGGGTGTCCCCACAGACTCGAACTGTCCCACTTCAAAGTTGTCACAAGATCAAAGGATTTCATACTTGACTGCAGGTCTCCCAGAGCTGAGCGATCTCCGGGTATGGGTGTTTTTGATTTATACTCAAATAGTACTCCGTGTGGACCACCCTTGTGTGTTGTTCCTGAACAGATTCCTCCTTGGAGTTCTCATCTCTCCTCCCTGCCATCCAGCCGACGCTGACTCATAACATCCTTACAGGACAGGGGAGAGCTGCTCTTGTGGATGTCCGAGACTGTAACTCGTTGTGGGAGTAGAAAGCCCTGTCTTTTCCTCGAGGAAACGGCTGGTGGTTTCCGAACTACTGACCTCACAGATCACAGCCCAACTCATGACCACTCTACCACCAGGGCTCCTCAAAGGTACATCCCTGGGGAAGCAGAATCATGTGGGAATTGGATGTAGGCTGCCTGGTGAATCTTGACAGGGAACAGAAATGGTCTTAAAGGTCGGGACCCTGAAGCTGTACAGCCTGCTGCTCCCAGGCCGGCTCAGGTGACCTCCTGCAGAATTGGCTAGACCTATGAGGGAGGGAGAAGATGAAGGGTCAGAAAGGCTATTTCCAAGTTCAGTCCATCCAAAGTTTTGAGTTCAGACCCACCCAGAGGCACATCAGCAGGGAAAAGCCCGGTGTCCACAGCCTTGAAAACCTCCCAGAGTAGTTCTGGTCTCCAAAGAAAACCTTGCTGACAGGGCCCTTCCTCTTGTCCAGAAGGCTTGTGCTGCACACCCCCAGGCCTCATCCCAGGTCCCCCAGCACACACACCAGGTTTGTCCATAGAGTAACCTAGCCCACCCTCGGCGGAGAGGGGTAAGCTGAGATGCCGCCGCCTGGATGTGCGCCTGGGTTTCTAGATGACGGTTGCTCTAAATGCACTTCTGAGCACTGCACGTGGCCTGGCCAGGTGCGCCTTAGCCCGTGGTGACTGGGTGGGCCGTGTGCTCCGCCAAGACCTCGGATTAATACTCATCTGGCAGGGGACAGTGTTTTCAGTGCTCCTACGTAACTCGGGGCCTGACCTGCCTGCCTGCCTGCTCGCCCTGCCCTCCGGGGGCACAGACAAGCTTGGGAAGAAGAAATGATCTTGTGAAGAGAGGGGCTCCCTGCAAGCCCTGGAAGGGCTGGGGCTGGGGCATTGCTGAGCAGAGGGACCGTGAAGGGCTCCTAGGAGCCTCTGTGTGCTCAGACTCACAACCCCATCTCCTCCCCCTCTGTCCCCTGCTCTTTCTGCAGAAGTCTGGCCCATCTCTGGGAGGAGTCCCCTGCCTGTGGGGATCACATGGCCCAGGTTCTCCACGTAACTGCTGTCTATGAGTCCACAGCTGCCCTGTGCCCTTCCTTGATTTTCCAAGGTCCCTAGGTACCACAGATGGTTTGTGCACCCCTACTCTCCTAAAGGTTGGCGTTTTGAAGCCACCCAGGTACCAAAGTCCTGGTGATGTGCTTCTATAGAAATCACAGCTGTGGAAAACCACAGTTCTACCCTGTCGGTAACACCCGGGTCAGCGTGAGGTAGCATCGAACTAATGGCAACTGGTTTGGTTTGGGATCTTGGTTTATTCTCCTTTCTGGGCCTGGACATTGTCCAGTTTGGGAACGGGAGACCCAGAGGAAGGGAATGCGTTAGCTGGCTCGACAGAGGCTGTGAGGGCACTGGAACGTGGGAACAGCTTCCATCAGTATCGGGGGGTGGGGGTG
>NW_022103906.1:81162529-81164407 GCF_000313985.2 Echinops telfairi | reverse complement strand
GGGTGGTGGTGGGGGGTGGGGAGGGGTGGCGGTCTGGAGGTAGCAGCATTTCCTGCTGAGTCAGTGCTATTTCAAGCAGGCCTGGGCAGAATGAGTGAAACCCCTATGAAATTTCTCTCCGTGTGTGTTGGTTCTTGTCACGTGGATTGGGCAGGGATAGGTTCCTGGAATGTGTGACTTCTTCAGGGATCCCTTCGCCAGGGTGTGAATCGACTGTGCAGCTGAACGTGAGCCAGCAGAGATGGTCTTTGCTCCTTCTCCCACACCCCCCTCCCTCCAGAACACCCAGCACCAGCCTTTGCAAGAGAATACCTTAGCATATGTTCATCTTAAGTCCTTGGACCTGGGTTGTCTCCGGTGAAAGCCCCTCTGTATTTGGCTCCCATTGGCTGCCCCTCTGGCCTCCTCCTCACATTCTTACCTGCCCCTCCCACCCTTGGATCATGTCTCTCTTGCACACCACACTGCCGGCTTTGTCTTGGGGAAAACCTGTCCTCAGAGTGGACTTGGAGGGTCAGATACCAGTTTCCAAGGAGTAGATGCCGGCTCACGGTGGCCCACGCGTCTCAGAGTGGAACTGTGCTCTGTAAGATTTTTCAGTGGCTGATTTTGCAGAAACGGATCGCCAGACCTTGCTTCCGCGGCACCTCTTAGTAGACTGGACGTGCTCACCTTCCAGTTAGGGGCCGGGTACAGTCACTGACCATTTGCACGTCCCTGGGACTTCTGTTTGGGGCATTGGGATGAGAAAAAGGTGCCACCAAAAAATGTCCTTTGTCCTTACGTTGATGAAGAAGTGCTAATGAAAAACAGGACAAAGCATCTTGTTGAGAGATTGAAAATGAAGTTTCTAAAAGGACTTGATCATGAGTTTGGCTACTAGAGAGAATAGTTTTTAGTTCAGAAGGAAACTTGGCTAGTTAAGGTAAATCAGGCATAAAAATTATACATGTGTGAGGGGCTCTAAAAAGTTCGTGGAAAAATGGAATGAAGAGATAATAAGAGATAATAGGATTTTCCTCATGAACTTTTGGGAGCCCCTTCATACATATGACACGGATGTAAAGGGAGAAAAAAGAAAATATTAACAGTGGTCATCTTACTTTGAAATGTTCCAGATGTGAAAAATAATCAGCATATTTTTCATAACGGGAAAAATAGAACTTACTTAACAAGGGGAAGAAATGTACATATACTAGTAACGTTCATTTTGTGTGGCCCCCACCTCGCCCCCTAATGAGCAATGTCTATCTGTGTGCATGGCCATACTGATCTTCATGAAAGCAAGCAAAAGACAGGCCACTGGAACATAGAGAATTTTAAAGTAGAAGAAAGAACAACATGCTGTCCCATAATCCCATACTGAAAAAATGGTCTCCCGCAGTAAATCTCAGGCTTTGGAATGTATACCATCATGGGGCCTCTGCGCAACCCAGGATTTGGGGGCTCTCTTTTGGGGAGCTGAACCCAGTGCGTAGCAGCCTTCTAGGACAGGGTAGGACTGCTCGCCTGGGTTTCAGAGACTACACGTCATCACAATGGTGTGAGCTATGGAAGCAGAATGCCTCATCTCTCTCCTGTGGAGCAGCTGATGGTTTGAACCACTGACCTTTCAGTTAGCCGCCCAATGCGTAACTCACCACCCCACCAGGGCTCCATTCAGTTATCTAAGTCAAGCTTCCATTCTTCAATGCAGCGCCAGCCTTCTCAAATAACTGTGCCCCCAAGTGGTCACTTGTACTTGTAAATTACTGTCAGCAAAAAGGTTGCACTTAACCAGATACTGGACTGCAGCGTTTATGATTTAATAATAATGATAACAATAAGACATACACATATTTGATAAGGGAGGAAGGAACCCAAATTGTGTGTGTGTGT
>NW_022103906.1:81113213-81162425 GCF_000313985.2 Echinops telfairi | reverse complement strand
CAGAAGACAGGGAAGAATGTTCTGTATGTTTACTTTCTCATTGCCTCTCCCAGAGAGATTAAATGAATGTGTGTGTGTGTGTGTGTGTGTGTGTGTGTGTGCGCACGCTCACACATTTCCACTTGCAGAGGGGCCTGGCCACAAAGAGCTGGGATGGCTGTAGGCAGAGCCTCCCAAGAATTCAGGAGGCTTAGCCTCCTCTCTCTGGCGCACTCCTGATGCCTTTGACGGCCTGGTTCTCTGTAGCAGTAGCTCCATGATAGTCCTTTGGCAGTCTGCCAGGGGCTGTAAGTGTGCAGCGAATTGTGTTTTAATAGAAGGCTTTACCTCTGATACAGATTTAAAATGAGGAAGAAACTTTCTGTTCCTCAGCCGGAGTGAAATGCATTTTGCTGCTTGTGAAATGCCGGTGATTATAAGCTCATCTTACATAATTTTATTATTTTCAATTGCTGCTTGTCAATCTCAGGTGATGGTTTCCTGGGAGCAGAAAGGAGGCAGATTCTGGGCGATGACAACAAAAAAAATGGAAAAAAGAAGAAATCACCTAGTCATTAGCAAGTCATCCAGAAGTTTAGAAAGGAGAGTAATTATCTTTGTGTGGATGCAGTTTAAGAGAATCAGAACTTGCATTTCAAAGTTAAACAGGCTGAAGTGAAGGGAGCACCATTTAATGGTCTTTTAGAAAGCGTATTTTCACTGTAACAAAGGGTTGCTACATTTAACAAAAGGCTAAAGGTCTTTGCATTAATGGAAATATTCTCTTGAATCGCCACCTTCTCAGAAAGCTTGGTGCTGGCGAGGTGGTCCACTGTCACTCCCACAAGAGGGCATTTTCTCATCAACTACCTTTAAAGAAGGGTGTGCTTTCTACAGAGGAGCCCGGAGGCCGGCGGGAAGGAGAGCGTTAACCACAGCCAGGGCACGGAGAGCTGCCCGCAATTGAGTTGTATGTATGTTTCCACTTAATATGTCTTCCCTCCGCAAGCACCCGTGCTACTGGCTAGGAATATGCTCCTTCTTTGCACTCTCCTTTGAACGTCTTATTCCCAGAATGACTGGGCACCCCAGGAATCCTTTGCCGGAGTTTTTCCAGCTACAAAAGACCACATTTTAGTGTGAGGCCAACCGCATCAATGGCTCCAGTAGTCCATTTGGTTTTGTAACATCTTAAGACTGTCCACAGCTCATCAGCACAGTCACCCTGCCACCTTGTGTATTAACTCCTAGTTCCAGTTCTCATCGACTTAACTATGTAATGCACACCTACTATGCGTCAACTTGACACCTGTCGAAGACTTCCTCCTCATGGAACAGAAAAAGAAAACTCAGTACGGGAGTATGATTTAGATCATTCTAAATGCTATGGGGACTAACCACCAGCTCATGGCAACCCCACAGGACAAGATACGTGGAACTGCTCAGAGGGATGTCTAGGCATTTCGCGTGACATCTTTCTCCTGTGATGGATGGCACTGCATGGGTTTGAACTGCTGACCTTGTAGTTAGCAGCAGCACTTAATTGGAATCCACAGCACCTCAGAACAGAAACAACATGAGGGGTAACATTTGAGATAAGGAAAAACAAAACTCAGTGGCATTGAGCCAATGCTGGCTCATAGGGCGCTTATAAAACAGGGTAGAACTGCCCCGTGAGTTTCTGAGACTGTAACTCTTTATGAGAGTAGAGAGGCCCGTCTTCCTGCCAAGGGAGAGGCTGGTGGTTTCAAACTTTGGACCTTTCGGATCACACCCCAAACGCATAACCACTACTCGAGGGGGGCTTCAAGATAAGAGCAGGGGTAACTATTTTGGATGAGGTAGTTAGGGACACCCCTCTGAAGGGTTCCAGATCATACCTTCATTTTGTTCCAATCAGCACCAATACAGATTCGATTCTAAATAGAATAACCCCTCGAAAGGTTCTTCTTTCGAAGAGCTTCTCGTGATGATAGTGTTTTAGTGGGCCATCAGACACAGTAAACAACGAGGACACTATCGTGGCATTGCCAGTGACTCGAGGCTGAATAGGATTTAAAAACGGTCCAACACCAAAAGATGTAATCCCTGAACATGGGATCTTTGCAGCCCCTTAGTGCCATGAAAATCCACCGCCCTTCGGGGAGTGTGCTCCTTCCCCACAGACTGGCTCTGGTGAGCGGCCCGCCTTCGGTTCCCCAGGTCTCCCCATACACGCCCCCCTTTCTCCAACCACGCCCGAGGACCAAGCCACCAAAGGTGTGGTGATGGCGTCTCCGTTGACACCTGTTCTCTAAGCCTGCCCCATGCACAGCCACACCATGCAGGATACAAGAGCTGGAGGTGGCCTGCGCCCGCCCGGGTGGTTCTGGGAGACCCTCCCGGGTCAGCGTGGGGAGGCACAGCACTGTGGAAGACCCTGGTGAGCGTCTGCCTCCAGGGGTCCAAGCGTTTCTTCATACATGTTGGAGGCAGTCAGGGTGCGCAGGGTAAGCTGAACAAACCAAAGAGCGCTTCCTGGGGCGGTGCGTGTGAACACACAGGATGAGTGGGTGTGGGTGGGACTCAGGGCAAGGCCCCTGAGATGACCGTGGTGGCGCGTTTCTTTTCCGGAGCTCACGTGGCACGTGAAAGTCGCATCGGCAAGTCTAAAGAACGCCATCATCATCTCTCATAAGCATACTGCAAAGAGATGACTTAGTGTGGTTGTCATATTGTTTTGCGACATCTTTTCTTTTTCCACTTCTATCATAGCTGGGACCGTACGGCATGTGGAATTTTGCATCTTCCTTGATTTATTTTAGAATGCGATGAACCCCTTCCTGCATCATTGGACATGGTTCTTAAGAATGGCTTTTTAATGACGGCCTGCAATCCCACGATGCCTGCCTGGCCTCTTAAGCCCTCCGCTATTCCCACCAAGGTACCCCCTTCGGGGAGGATTGTCTTGTATGTTGCTTTGGCTCATTATTTTGGGGCCAGGCTGATCTGACAAGGCCCAGCAGCTCTGGGAGTAACTCTGAGCCCCGTCCCCTTTCCCACCTGGGCTCTGCTTCTCACATGCCAACTGCAGGTGCCAGCCTTGGTGGCACGGGGCGGTTGTGAAGGTTAAATGAGATTATGCTTTGGATAGAGTTCTAGAAATAGAATTACCAAGGCTTGATCTTTTAAAAATTATATAACTCTCCAATTATAAGGGTAATGTTCTTTATGGAAATTTTAACAAAAAAGAAACAGAAATACCATGCATAATTTCAACACTCGGGGATAAAAAACAATTAACATGTTCAAATCTATTATTTGTCACTTTTAACTGAATCTGCCCCTCTCCTACCCCTTAATCTTATAACTGATTTTCCTTTGTCGTTATACACTCCAAAACATGATCTTCAGATGCCGCGTTTCAATAGAATTCTGTATATTAATGTACCATATTTTATTTCATGAATTTCCTATTTAGAAAATATTTTTATAGGTCAGTGACTTGCTACTACAGGTGGCCCTGCAGTCGGGGTTACTGAACGTAAATACATGTGGACATTGTGGGCCATTTCCTTAGAATTAACTCCGGGAACTAGCATTACCAGGTCTCAGAGGTGATACTCAAACAGTTCTGAATTGCCGGAAAGGCTGTGTTATTTCTCCGTCCCCTGAATAGTATGGGGAAATCCATTACCTCACTCGTACCTATTATCATTTTAACAGATGCATACCTTGGCCGGTTGGATAGGTGAGTAATAGTATCTCCCGGTCTCAATTTGCACTTCCTTGATTACCAGTGGGCTGGAGCATTTGTTCTGGGTTTATTGACATCCCTGTCCTCGGCCTGTTTTTCTATTTATATTCCCCTTTTTCTTATTGATTTCCAAGAGCTCTTTATGCATAAGAGGATATTAACCTTTTAGCGTACTGTAGAAACACGGGGCTCCATTGTTCATCTGTCTTTTCAACTCATTTATTGCTTCTAGCTGATATAGAAGTCTTACATTTGCTGTAGTCTATTTATCAACCCTTTTACTTTGACATTTCCTCTGGTTCTTGCTTAGGAAATTCTTCCCTACCCTGTCTTTAGCTCTCTAGTCATTTATAGTTCACTTGCTTCATGATTCCATTTTGCAGATTCCATATTTTAACAATTTCTAGGTTGCACTGTTTTGTTTGATAACAAAACTGAACTCACTGCCATCAAGTTGACAGGGATTTGTTTTTTGTTTTTGTCTTTTTCCCTTAGTACTTATCTAATGCTTCCAGTGTCTGGGGAGTTTTAAAGATGATTTTTCTCCTCCCAACCCACCCTACTCCTGACTTGAAATGTTACCTCCTTCATACAGTAAATTCTTGTGAAAGCTACCACGTATTTCCCGGACTGTGTTCTGCTCCACTATTCTGTGTGACCACGTATTATGTCACCTTTTTCAGTCACAGGAGCTTTTATATGGCATGTTAAAAGCTGGTACTAGCCGAAAGCTCGAGGCCCGCCCACAGGCCCCTCCGGAGGACCCCCGATGACCTGCTTCCAGCACACCAGTCAGTGGAGGGCGGTTCCACTTTGATACACCAAGCATCGCCATGAGTAGTTGGAAGTGCTTGGCAGTCACTGCTTAACTATGACCCAATCCTCATTATTACTATATTCCAAAATACGTTGACTATTATTTCTGGCTCCGTATACATTTCAGAATCATTTTGCCCTGAAAAAATATGTGTACCTTTTTGAGATTTTTTTTCAGATGCTGTGTCTATGAATTAGATGCTGTCGACACACACTGCTCTATAGAAGACTGGTATCTAGGCTTCAAGCGTGGGTCTCCTCCGGCAGGAACATGGTCCTCCTTATTTAATGAACTTTCCCATCCCTCTGTAAACATTTGTGGTTTTCTTCCTGGAAACCTCCTTCTAGAGGGCACATACGACAGAGGGCCGTCTTTCTGTCCCATGTGTTTTCTAAGGAGTTGTTCTGGACCAGTGAAGAGACTGTTGGTTTTTATCTGTGTGTTCTGTGTCCTCGTGGCTTATGAACTCTCTTCTGGGGAGGACGCTTTCAGGGCTTTTGAAACATGCCGGCTGTTTTACAGAAAGGCTGTGCGACCAGCAGAGTTGAGGAGAGCTTGTGTTGGTCAGTTGTGGAAGAAAAAAGCCTCTGGTTATGCCCATGTCTGTGAACCTGCTGTTAGGGGGGATCTGTCCCTGGAGAAGGAAGGCATCGTGCTTGGTAAAAGGGACGATCAGAGATAAATAGGAAGGCTCTCACTCAATCACATGGCTTGACATAATGATTCCAACAGGGGCCTCGGTCGTGGTAATGGTTGTGAGGATGGCGCAGGGGAGGGCAGCGTTTTGTTCTCACCGCTGTGCGCCAGACCCGACCTGAGGGCACGTAACAGCAAGGGCATCGTGTCTTATGTACATTTTCAGTGAAATGTCTTTCACACTCTAGGTCCGAGTGAGCCCTGGTCATAATATCATGTCTCCACGATGTACATGCCCAGCACACCGTGAGGCTGACCTGCGGGCCTCTCTTGAACCAGTAGTCACTCGCTGCCGTGGTGACTGAGGGACTCACTTTTCAGTTACAGGGTTGAGGTTTGAAGCTTCCTTGTTGGGAGGGTAGAAGAATCAAAATTAAAAAAAAAAAGATTTAGGAGCCAGCTCTGGACATATGTTCCAGACTGATTGGGTAGGCTCTCCTGTCATTGAGGCTAGGTGTCATTGCACGCAGTGCCTGCTCACAGCCAGACGAACCTGAGAGTGAAGACACATTCGGGCATCACTTGTCCCACTGCCGGTCTCTGAAGGATACGCTGAAACTTTCATTTCCAGCCCAAAGACAACCCCTTAACATGAGCGGAAGAGGAGGAGACAGACCAAAAACAAGGCTGTAAGACTGAGGCACCTCATTCTCAGGAGTGGTACCAAGCTCACATTGCCTCACCAGCTTCTCCACATCCGGGCCCTACATCCCGGATTCTCCCTGGCATATGGCTGGGGGTGGGGGCGGAATCTCCCCAGGTGCCCACACCGACGGACGGCGTGTGAATGTCCCCATGGCATGTGTTTCCTCCGCCAGGGGAGCAACTCCTCTTACTCTTTGCTTTTGATGCCAGTTCGGGAAGGTTGTTTTCCTCGCACTTGAAAATCTTCTTCAGGACTATGTTGCCATCGGCATTTCCTCTGTGTTGTCACTCTCTCCTACGAAGACAGACTGCCAGGGCACGCGGCTTCCCTCGTAGACCCAAACTCCGTGATCCGTGGCTCCACAAATATTTGAGTGCCCTCCGAGGGCCAGGCATTGTGCTTGGGGTTGGCGTTCGACCGGGAGCGGGCACCTTCCCTTCAGGGGCTTACCATCTAGCGGAGGCAAGAAAGGTGTGATCGATGGATCTCACAGCAAGAAATCCAACCGGGGCCTCGGTTGCTGCTACTGCTGTCAGTTACCATGGAGCTGACTCCTGGTGACTGTGTGTCTAGCCGAAGTGAACGTGGCCGAGCCCTGCACAACACTCTTGTCTTTGTGATGGTCGGTGTGTTTCAGTGCACTACCACGGCTATTGTGTCCGATCATCTCATGGTGGGAGGGTGGGGTCACCCTGATTTTCTCTCCTTCACCAAACGTGATGCCCTTTTCTAGGGGCGGGTCTTTTCCGATGACATAGCCAAAGGAAGGGAGCCAAAGTCTTGCCACGCTCACTTCCAGAGATCATTCTGCTTGCGTTTCTTTGGCAACTGCTTTGTGAGTTCTTCCGGAAGAGTCTTCGCCGAACCCCACAGTTCAAATGGAACGGTCTCGCTTTTGCAGGCCTGTGAGGTGAGGGTGTGGCACTGGCCGGGCATGCTTCCGTGTGCCACGTGGTGGCAAAGTGATAGAAGAAGGAAATGATGCTACGTTCTTTGGAGGAGAACCACAGCAGGTGATAACTGCTCTGAGACTCTCAGGGCTTGTTAGCCTTAGGCTTTCAAGGGTGCGTGGGAGATGGGGGCTGGGTCCTACATTCCAGGCAGAAAGCACAACCATACCATGACCCTGGGGCAGGAGAGGGAAGGCCAGGCTGACAGGAGCTGAGAAAGCAGCGGGGAGAGGGGCACAGGATGAGACCAGAGGGTGAGGCAGGGAGAGACCATTCACCTTAGAATACTCGTCTTTCTGAGCAGCACCATGCAAGGACGTCGATGGCTTTGAAACAAAGGCACGGCGTTTTGAGAAGGTGGCTGGGCCTACCACGTGGAGAGCTGACCGATGTACACTGAGGAAGGGTAGGGGGTATGGTTAGGAGACGCATGCAGGTGTCTAGGGCAGAGGCGATAGTAGCTGCTTGAACTACAGGGATGGAGCAAAGCCACCAGGTAGGAGAATTGACTGTGGGTGCACCAGGGAGCAAAATACTTTCAAAGAGATACCTCGATTCCTGGTCCGAGGGGCTGGAGGGGTGGTTTGCATGGTGCTGGGGCATGGGCATGGAGTCAAGGTCTGAGTTCACTTACTTTGTAAGGGCTCCTGGAATGTGGTGTTGGCAGCAGGGAGGCTGTGGGGGCCTCTGTCTCGCTCAGAGAAGAGTCCAAGGCCACGGATGTATCTTCTGAGGACTCCCTCTAATTCGATTCAGGGAAAATGACCATCATGGTAAGGGGCAGGAGGTAAGACCAGGCAGCCAAACCTGATCCTCTTCCGAGCTCTTGCCAATTCTTGTGCCTGCCACACTCTGCCTTCCAGAGCGTTCCCAGGCTCCGTGTACCCTTCAGTATTTGCTGGCTGAATCAAGACAGAAGGCAATAAAAGGGGCATAAACACAGAGCATCACACATCTAAACATTCCTCTCCATGAACTCTCGCTGGCCTGCCAGGCTGAGAGCTCCTGCCCTCCGGCATGGCTCTGTGTGAAGAGATGGTACCAGAAGTCCTCTCTCTCTTGTTCCCAGCCTTCCCTTCCTCCCTCATTCCTGCTTTTCTGAGTGATGGAGCCTTAAAATGTGGCGCCCAGCCATTTTGTCACATGGTCCAATTTTTTTTATAGAACTAGCATTCAAAAGAAAATTAAGTTTGTTTCAGTTTCACCTTGTTCCTGTAGTCATAGGTGCAATAAATATTTGTTGAACACAAATTGTGTGCACAAAGGAGCCCTGGAGGTACTATGGTTGGCTTTTGAACTGCTAACCGCAAGGTCAGTAGCTCAAACTCACCAGCTGCTTGGAAAGAAAAAGATGAGGCTGCCTGCTTCTCTAAAGAGTCACAGCCTTGGAACCCCTGCTTAGGCTCACCACGATTCAGAACCGACTCCCTGCAAGCTGTTTAATTCTTAGTGGACTGTGTGCCAGACACAGGAGCCGTGGTGTCACAGGGGGTCATGTGTTGGGCCTCTAACAACAAGATCAGCAGTTCGAATCCCCGAGCACTCTGCAGGAGACAGATGAGGCTTTCTGCTCCCATAAAGATTTACAGCCTGGGAAACCCATGGGTCATAATTGACTCGGTGGCGGTGAGCTGGAGATTTTGATGTGTAAGACTGGCAACGTATACATGACCATAACCCTCCCAAGGTATTTCTCAGCTAGGAAATTGACCAAGGGCCAAACAGATGGGCTTAAGATGTGTAGGTGGGACTGCTAGAATAGGGGGCATCCAGCATCTCTCATGAGACCAGGTGAGTTGGAGATGTCTTCCCTGGAGCTTGGAGGTGAGTGAGACATGTGACATAAGCACATAAAAGGTGAGCCTGGCAGGCGGGCGTTCTGGAGAGAACCAGAGATAGCTGAGCAGGTGTTTGTGGAATGAGAAAGGGTTTCCATGCATGGAATATAGACTAAGCTAGGTGTTGCAACTGGCTGGGTGTGGTTAGGATGGAGCAGAGGAGAAGACAGGGTATGCTTTTGAAGTTACCCAGGTAACTTCATACAGACAACCCTGGGGCTGCTGGAGACAGGTGAGGGTATCAGGCGAGATTTATTTTGTTATTTGTGCTAGAAGAGTTTCCTCAGTCTCTTATAGTTCTGCTGCCAGGAGCTGACACGAGACAAAAAAATAACATCCTTTTTTCTTCTTGCCTTGGGCCATGAAAGACAGGATTGGAACCCTAACAGGTATTCCTGGTTCTGCCTTCTCTACTTCCCACAGGTGAACATGGCGGTTCCCAACGTCAGCCACATTGACTGGCTTTTCTGACAGAAGCTTTAGGCTATTTGGGCAGAGCTAAAAAGAAGAGGCTGGCTGCTCCTATAAAGATTCACAGCCTCGGAAACCTTAAGGAGCCATTCTACTCTGTCCTGTAGGATGACCATGAATAGGAACTGACTCCGTGCCAAGGTGTTCTGTTTAGTGTAGGTCACTTTAGCCTTGTGATGGGGCTTGGTCTTAATTACTAGCTAGAGCAGCCAAAGTTTAAGTGGCTCATGAGATCATCAGGAGGACCTCAAGTTCCCATTAGTTCACCAAGGAACTTCTTAATTTCACATTCCTAAGTATGTGTGATGGGAGCAGCTGAGCTTCCTCCAGCACCTTTGAGCAGACCCAGGGGTTGAGGTGCCATGGGGTGAAGAGATGACCAGCGCTCACTGGGATCTGCTTGGACCATGTCGGTGGTTGAGGAAAGGCTGAGGAGAAATAGGAATAACTCAGACACAATGTAGACGAGTCTCGGACCAGACTCTCACCTGACTCTCACCTGCTCTTTACTGAGCATGTCCTGTCTCCCAGCTCAGTGGTAGGTACTTGTAGAAGCACGTTGGCAACACGTCAGACGGGTCAGCATTGCCAGTGTAGACAGCTGAGATCAAGGTGGGGTTGTGGATGGCAATGGGCCAAATTGGGCACCATGGACTCAGTCTCCCTCCAAAGCTAGAGTGAGGGGGTAGGACCTACAGATCGCTGTCTTGAGGGAAAGAGGGGCTAGCACACCTAGAGACGATGACAGGGGTCTGGGAATCCGAGAGAGTGGAGATTACTGTGCCCTGGAGGCATCAGGCAATTCTTCTGAGGACCCGAACCTTATCCACAGACTTTAGCAGCTGCTTTCAGAACTCACCATCCTGCATTCGGCAGAAACTCTTTCCCCCATGCATTTGGCATGGTGGTGGTGGTGGTGGTGGTGGCACGGGCCACCAGGCTGGAGCCATTGCCTGGCATCGCTCAGGGGTCAAGAGCAATGCTACAGAGAAGCAGATTTGATGCAACTGGCCGGGTTGACCATGTGATGCTCCCAGAATCACTTCTGTCCTCTTCAGTGAAGCTCCAACTAAAGTGCCCTCTCCACAAACAGGCAAATGGCAGGTGCTGGGCCTGTCACAGGAGATGACTGGCTCGGCTTTTCTTCCCCCTCTGCTTCTGACTGGCTGTTTCCAAGTGTACTGTTGTAAACCACTGCTTGTCACTTTGCCAAATTCCTGTGCTCTTACTTAAGCGTGATTCACGCAGTAGATGCTTTTTGACATTTGAAGATTACTCGGTTCTTTGGGCAATTTTCTTGTTTGCCTTCAAGAAAATGCCGACGGTTCTCTATATCATCTGGGGAAAGGTGAGCCCCAGGATGTGTGTGATGAACTGGTTCAACTACGGGGTGCTGGGTCTTTTGAACCGAAGTCTGGCCGACATACCAGGCTTTCGCTACACGAAGGGTTAAGGCAGCCACGTGTTAGGGAGTCTTTGGAAGTACAGGTGATTCATTTGGGGAGTCACATTGGCATCAAGTTGACTGATGAGGTCCTTCACGGTGAAGAGGCCGATCCTAGGACCAGCCGATCCTAAGACTGTAGGACCAGTGTCGGGTGGAGCCATTTGGGCAGTACTAGACTGACTACTTAATGACCCAACAATCCCTACATGCAGTGTGACCTTTTTATTCTCAGGGTCAGAGGATTTGTCACTCCAGACTCGTGGGCAAGGTTGCCATGGTATTGTCTTTTCCTTTGCATCGGTCCCAGACTACTGTTACCGGTGAGAAGCTAATGAAGATTTCATCACTTTCTACTCACTTCTTACTAAGATCCCACCTTCTTTCCCACCCCCTGTTGGAGCTGAGTGGATGCCCCTGGGGCAGACAAGAGAGAGAGCATCCTGCCTCTACTGTGAAGGAAGCCGTCAGCCTGGTTGGGGAGCACCACCGATTCATGGTCAACAATGGTTCATGGTCAACAATGGTTCATGGTCAACAATGGTTGTCCGTGTCTTCATTCCCTAGGAGAACTCCGTGGCTCCCAACCAAAGCCTAGTGTCCTGAAGTTGATGTTTGAGGGCTTCCGTTTATCCCCGGTCCCCCTGCCTCTCTCTCCGTATCGTTTCCCTTCCTTCCTCATAGGGATGAAGGAAGGGCAGGGTGCCCTGCTCTGGGCCAAGATGGAATCTGGCAAAAAGATATTAAGCAAAGGCAGGCCTTGGGAAATAGGAAGTAATTTCCCCATGCACACGACCTGAGACGAGGCTGCTGTGCTCGCAGACGCAGATGCCTGCAAACCCCACGGCTGAGCTCCCTTAGCCCTCCAAGCTGTGTGGGTCCCCTGATGGAGTCCACTCCACTAAAGGACCGGAAAACAGGACTCTCGAAGACGGGATGAAGGATTAGAGATCATTTCATTTCAGCAGGAAAAGGCTGAGGCAGGACTTAATTGTCTTTGAAGGATCCTCCTCCTGTGGAGGACAGAGATGAGATGTCTCACCGAGAGGGAGAAGACTAAAAAAACCCAAACCCAGCAACAATAAAAACACCAAACTCACTGCCATTGAGTTGATGCCAACTCGTAGTGACCCTAAAGGACAGGGCAGAACTGCCCCTGTGGCTCTCTAGGGGGATAGAAAGCCTCCTCTTTCTTTCATGGAGCAGCTATTGATTTCGAAATGCTCATCTTGTGGTTAGCAGCCCAGTGGGTCTCAAAAGAGGGGGCTGGGTCTCTAGCAGTTAGGGCAGCCTCCTGCTTGGCAGGGGCTGGGGAGGCTGGGCTGACAAGGGCCTCTGGGGGGCCACCAACAGCCGGCAGAGGTGTCTGTGTGGAGTAAGAATCCTCAGCTCTCTCTTTGAATGAAAAAATGTAAAAGCTGGGAATTAACACAGAAGGTAAAGACTCTAAGACCTCCAGAGGAGGAGAGATCCCCTGGGCCTTGCCTGGAAAGCTGCAGGGGGCTGGGAAGGTGAGCAGAATGCAAGAATGTGGGAAGATTCGGAGCGGCTAACCTTGAGAATGAAGTTGAGAAGTGGGTGTACGCTGACTGAATCCTGCAGACTGGCGAAGTCATCGCAGGGAGGGGACAGAGCTGAGGGACAGAGAGCACAGGAGGCAGAGGGAGCCAGAGAGTGTGTGCATAGCCTTTGTCCCTAGACAGTGGGGACCACCAGTGGTGCTCCGACAAGGGAGGGACCATCCCAAACCCAGGTCCCCGGAGCACTGCCTGCCACTGGCTGCCTGCAGCCAACCTCGACATCCATGAACGACAGACAGTGTGGAGCGAGGTTTTTCTTTCAACACACAGAAAACGACCGTTTCTATTGTGATCATCTGTGTCCTCCAGGTACCTCACCAAGTCGACTCGGACTCTGCGATCCTACAGGGCAGAGCAGAGCTGCCCCTTTGGGTTTCCGAGGCTGTAAATCCCTTTGGGGTGCACCAAGTATCACCTTTCTCCTGCATGGGTTCCCACAGCTGACCTGATTCGCTGCCCACTGCGTTACCCACTCGACCACCTTGTAGAGGCTTCTTGTAGCCGTAGAGCTAGCCTCCAAAGTGGCCACTCGAGCACTTTTTACACGTACAATTCAGCAACAGGAGCGCCCATCATGCTGTGCAACTCTTCCCACGACACGTTTCCACGCTTGTCGGGAGCTGTTCTAGAATGAAGAGTGTCTCATCGGAATTGCTGCCCTTTAGTCCAAGATGATGTTCTGTCAGTCCAGTGGCTCAGTAGGATGGGGGAGAAACCAAGTCTGGCTCACTGGAAGCAGACAGGTAATGTATGCAAAGGGCAAAGGTGGGCCTGGGTCCCCAGAGGGTAGTGATCCAAACTCAGAAGCCACAGGGCTGCAAATGACAGGCGGCATGCCCAGGATTAGCCAAGTGGACTGCACGGCCGCCTTGCTGGGGACCGATCTCTCTCTCTCTCTCTCCTTCCATGGCCTTTAGAGAGATAGAGAAGGCAAGTCATGTTGTGTTGTCTCTAGCTCTTTGCTTCCATGTCCTCATCGGGTAAAAGACCAGGGTCACATGGTGGTTGGTGACCCAGCCACACTTGAGCCCAGAGCTCTATTTGTAAGAATCTACAATTGAGACCCCTGGCTAGAGGGATGACGAGATGCATGTGCCTGTTGAGATGTTTCCAACTTTCCGCCAACAATGCCGCATAGATTCATTGGCCATCAGTGGATGGGGACTCTAACTGGACAGGTTGGTGTTTAATCCACTGCTTCGTATCAGTGTCTCCAGCAAGAGATATAGTGGTCTTCATGACCAGGCTCTCTACTGCCTTTACTGCTGCTGTTTGGAGGTGGGGGAAGATGATGGGCGTGGCGGGGTGGGGATGGTATGGGGGGGGAGGGGAAAACAACGACCTGCTCAGCTCAGTGTTACCTCTTCCAAGAAGACATAGATACTCCTCTGCTCATTCAGCAATGCCTTTGTGCTACCGGCTGCTACTTTGATCTCCTTTGGTGCTCTATTTATCTCTCTCCTAGCTTAGACTGTGAGCCCCTGGAAGGCACCTAGTGAACACATCACAAAGATTAGTTGAAAGACAGGCTTTGGTCCTGGCCATGGTAGCATTAGGCTTTCCAAAGAGAGCAGACCTTGACCTTGCACACTGCTGCTGTGTCTGACTCCCCTCTCTAACCCCTCACCTCTCATCGGGGCCCCAGGAGTGATCTGTAGTCAATCCTGGTTGGTGCTCCCCCGTATGGGATGCAGGGTGCGCATGCCATTGGAAGTGCACGTCCCAAGGCTGGCTGTCCCCTGCTGGGTCTAGGGACCGATCTTTCCCCTCTGCTGCCCCTTGCAGGCCACCTGTGGCCAATCAAGAGGCAACAGGCAAGCTCCAAGGGGCCAGCAGAGCCGGTGTTTTTGTTTCAAAATGTTAGACTTCAACATGATGTAGTGCCCTGGCATTTCTGAGCCAGTTTACAGTAATCAGGCATTTGTTAATGTTCACTTTCTCCTGCACGCACTGTTGCTGACACGGGGACTTTCTTTGTTGACTGGATTCCAGCCCTTGGCTGCACAGTAACCAGTGTGGGCTACAGAAAACGTGTGAGGGAGGATGCCTTTGGGAGGGGCGTCGCCCCTCTGAGCCTCCGTGATTCCAGCAGGAATCACAGCACCTTCTACTTGAGGGCGGTTGTAGCCATTCCAGGTGAGGCAGGGCTGTGAAGCCCAGTGCTTGGCTCATCGACTTGCAGCAACCTTACAGGACAGGATAGAACTGCCCCTGTGGGTTCCCCAGACTGTGACTGTACGGGAGGAGAGAGCCCCGTCTTTCTCCCAGGGAGCCTCTAGTGGTTACGAAGTGCTGACCTTGCAGCTAGTAGCCCAACTTGTAACCAACCCGCCACCGGGTTGCCCCTTGGCTCGTAGGACGTGCTTCATACATGCATGCAATCCCACTCCCCTGCCACTTCGTGCCCACGTCAGGTCTCTTGGAGCATTTGTGTCAGATGCTAGTTGATGGTACTTTTCATGGGAAAGGAACATGTTTGAATGGCTTTTCCTTTCCTTCTAAGAAGGTTAGAGTGCATTAGTACTTTGGCCCCCTGCCCTGCCACGCCACATCTCCCATGCTTATTTCCCGTAGACTCTAGAGCTGTGGGCTGCAGGTGGGACTAGAACATGTCTTATTGACAAGTCAGAATGGATGGAGTCGGAAAACTGCACCTCCAAATCCCTCGGCAGAGGTGGATGTGCCAACAGGTCAACCCCAACCAGGGGCAGAGTTCTCAATAAGCAGGGGCAGCAGGGCCCGACCCAGTCTTCCTTGTTCCTCGGTTTACCACGGTCTTGAGATGGTGATAAACCTGGGCAAGCGTGCTCCAGCGAGCTGCCACCTCACCCTCGCCGGCCCTCTGCTTCACCAAACATGGCATCCTCTTTCAGTGAGCGCTCCCTCCAAAGCAAATGGACCAGACAGTCTTCTGTTGTGACACGAGGTTGTCATTAGCTAAACTTTCTGACTTCCATGGCCAGGACTTTCTTCCTAGTCTCTCTTAGCCTAGAAGCTCCTGGCTGCCATGGGCACCCCTACTGACATCTGAAATACAGCATGCTGCTCACTCACTGCCGCTGAGTCATCTCTGACTCATAGCCACTCTGTACGACGGGGTCGAACTGCCCCTGAGGGCTTCAGAGGCTGTGACCCTTGAAGGGCCAACATAGCTTAGTAACCATACCAGGCGTGCAAGCCACTGCAGCACAACGCACCCATCGAGGGTGGTGGCTTAGAGTCCTGAGGCAGTATTGTTCCTTCCTCCACCCAGCGGGGTCTACTGGCCCACACTAGTTCCGGTGGAAGCTGTGAAAGAGAAGTGTGTTAGTCTAGGTAGACTAAAGAAACAAATCCAGGGAGACGCATATGTGTATAAGAAAGAGCTTTAAATACAAGAGCAATTGAATATTGAGAAAACATCCCAGCCCAGTCCAGATCAAGTCCATAAGTCCTATATTAGCCCATATGTCTGATACCAATGTATAAATTCCTCTTCAGACTCACCCAACACATGCAACGACGCCAAAGATCAGGAAGATCACAGTCCAGTGGGTGGGATGTCTTGTGGATCCAGTGACGTTGTAAGCATCTCTGCGCTGCCCGGGGTCTCCACGTGGTTCCCCCAGCTCAGGGCACTAGCATAGCTCCATGTGTCTTCTCATCGGGGATGTCTCGCAGGGAGTGAGCATGTGTCCTGCCTCCAACGAGCTACTCATCTGAGGTCGTCAAGCTGTGATCTGACAGATGGGCTAAGCTCCACCCCTTCACTCCCAAGCCTCAAATTGACACCAGATTATGTAACTACCACAAGAAGTGGTTTCATGAAGCCTCGTCCCAGTTGTTGATGCGTTAGGCACCATTGAGTTGGTTCCAACCCAGAGCGACCCCTTGAGAAGCAGAACAGAACCCCGCCCAGCCCTGTGCCATCCTGACAACTAGGACTGAGCCCATGGCTGCAGCGCTGGGTCAACCCTTCTCGTGGAAGGTCTTCCTCTCCTTCACTGCCTTGCCAATTGGCCTCCTCCAGGGGCTGACATGCTATCCTGACAGCATGTCCAACGGAGCTGTCTTCTACTGTGTTAGCCTGGGTACTTTAGAGCAGGGGTCCTCAAACTTTTTAAACAGGGGGCCAGTTTACTGTCCCTCAGACCCGTTGGAGGGCCGGACTATAGTTTAAAATAAATTATGAACAAATTCCTGCACTTATCTTATTTTGAAGTAAAAAAACAAACGGGGCAAAAACACCTGGCGGGCCGGATAAATGTCCTCAGCGGGCCGCATGTGGCCTGCGGGGGCCGTAGTGTGCTTTATAGAAACAAATCCACATAAACTCATATGTATAAGAGAGAGCTTTATATAAAGGGTAAGTGCACATCAAGAAAACATCCCAACCCAGTGCTGCCCAAGCCCACAAGTCCAACATCAACCCATATGTCCGACACCAATCCACAAAGTCCTCTTCCATCTCACAAAACACACGCAATGATGCTGACTGCAGGAGGAAAGCTGAGTCAGTGAACATGTAAGCATCTCAGCGCTGGCAGGGGTCTCCACATGGGTACTCCAGCACCCAGGGCTGCATCGGGGTAGGTCCATGTGGCTTCTTCTCAGGTATGTTTCACAGGAAGTGAGCCTTGCCAGCTGAAGCAGAGAACTAGCTAAGGCAGCTGTAGCCTTGTCCGACCATCAGAGAGCAAGAACTAGAAAGGTGAGGCTCACGGAGCCATTTATCCCACGTATTTATCGGCCAGGTTGGCACAATAAACCTTAACCATCTCATCAAATGATCTCTCTTTTCTTTCCCCTGTCTTCCTCTCTGTCATTTATCATTTATGGCGTGTCCGCAGCCAGTGAAGGTCAAGACCAGTGAGTGCTCTCTGCCATTCCCAGTCCACCTTGAGCCAGCAGTCTTTGTGGGCCCATGCTCGCTCCCCTGGAAGCTCATGCTGGGTCTGCATCAGCGAGGTGATGTCGCTGCCCCATCCGACGACGCTCTTGCTCTGTGCTCAGTCTGGACTGAGCAGTCAGCTCTGCGCCTGAGAGCGAGAAGGCGGGCGGTGGCCTGTACCGGCCCCAGGAGCCTATCCCCCCCCCTCCACCCCAGCTCTAGGGACTGGTGACACCAGTGGGACTCCTGAGAGAGAGACAGCCGATTTATCCCCTTATCCCCTCTTAATCACCCTGGACTGGGACGTTGTATGTAATTTCCAGGGCGTCTTCTCCATTCCATTCTAAAAATATGTCTTCATTCCCTTCAGAACAGATTTTTAATTGCCCTCTCCCTGAAAAATGTTGAGTGGAATCATTGTTCAGGATAACAGCGTCCTTAATAAGGCGTCCAGTTTTCAGCTCAGAGCCTGAGGCTCCCCATTCCAGCAGAGCTAAAGAGGTTTCCGGTCAGTCTCTGCTTTGGGGGGTGGTCAACGTCTCCACTCCGACCATCTCTTTAATCCGGGATGCTGTGTTACTGACTCAGGTAGTTTGCTGAGGGGAGGGGACTTGGACCGGTCCCTTACTCAAGATCTAGGTTCTTGTCCCAGGTCTCCTGAGTCTCGGGTGTCTTATATATAAAGTGTCACAGAGGCTAGGTCAGCACCCTCCTGATTGCTCATCTCACGGTGCAAGCTCAGAATAAAGGAATTTCACAGACAAGCGGCCCTGGTGGCTGCCCCAGGGCCTGAGGGGAGCCAGCACCACAGTTGAGAAGGTCCGAGCCAGGTGACCTTGACCAACTCCTCCCACTGGGACCCTGCGCCTTCAGGTCCCTCCTGGCTCAATGGCCCTCTTTGATGCCCCCTCTAGTGAGCGAAGGTCACTTCCACCACCAATTCAAAGCTTCCCACATTTGGAGCCCATCCAGTGATTTGGTTGCCTCTGGATACCATTTCCTCACCTTCCCCGTGGCCTCCAAACAGATGCTGTCACAGCCACCTTTCACCAGGAGACCCCGCTATGCAAATCCCCCGGCAGTGTCAAGCCCACACGGACTCAGGCCCATTGGCTCCAGCAGCCGGAGCATCCCATCAGTACCCACCCCAGCACATGACATGTTCAAGTGTCTCCATCTCGGAGCTCTGCCAACGGCCCCCGCCTGCCTTCTTATATCGCAGTGTCCTTTTCTTTGTTCTTCATTGGTAATGCATATATTTTGGTAAAAATTCAAAGGAAGAGTGTTCAGTGGGCTTAGCTGATCCCCACCGCCCGAGTCAAGAAGACTGCTTTGTGCCAGGGCATCTTGTCGAACATCTGCTAGATGCGTATCCACCTCTCTAGAGCAGGACACAGTCCTCGCAGAGGCTCAGGGAAGGACACTGTTGTCCAGGAGTGAGGTGAGGCAGGTGCCATGTGTCTTCCTCCTCCTGTCATCTCCCCCAAGTAAATCCTATCCAACCTTCACGCCCCAGCAGAAACCCCAGGCCCTACAGGAAGTTCTGATTTTCTCTTATTCCTTTAAATGTCCATAGATACCCGAGAGAGACTGGACTAGGCCCAGATCCAAGACCAAACTCATTGCCATCGAGTTGTGACCCTTACAGGACGTGGTAGAGCTGCCCCTGTGAGTGTCTGAGACTGTAACTCCATGGGAGTAGAAAGGTGCGTCTTTCTCTCATGGAGCTGCAAGTGGTTTTGAACTGCTAACCTTGTGGTCTGCTAACTACAGAAATCCCAATACCGCTGGTACTCCTAGGCCCTGATCCAGATGTTTGTAATTTTTCACCCTCAATTCAACCACTGTAACGGCCTTGGGGGAGTTGGTGCCACTACATCCTCTCATGATAGCTGGGGAAATCGAGGCTCAGAGAGGTCTGCTTACTCCCGCAGAAGCTAAGGGTCAAGCCCATCCTGTTAGTCATTCCCATCCAGTGTTACTTCCATCACCTTCTCCTTCCTCACCATCCGTGCTGTCTATTGCACCATGGGCAATTTGAATCTGTCTTGTGTCATGTCTCCTGGGCTGGCCTGTGTGGTGGTGGAACTGCGCTTTATCCACTGCTAAAGATGCCTGCTCATGCCCCCATCAGATGGCTGGCATGTGGAGGTCTGGCTGAGAGCACCGTCAGGGCTTGCCTGTCAAGTGGAGGTCAGGCTCCCGGCAAGCTCCACCCACCTCCTGTTCTCAGCCCAGCTGACTTCCCAGGTAAGGATTCCCGTAGCAAAATCTATTGTGTTTGTTCCAAATGTTAGGAAGGAAGTGGCGGCGGTGGTGGTGGTGGTGGCGGTGGTGGGTGTGTAGGGAGGGAGGAGGAAGGATGGAGGCAGGCAGGGGGTTTGCCTTGAGCTCCTGACAGATGCTGCTGTGCCCCCTGCATGTGGCTTCTCATTTCCCATTCAGTGCCAAGCCTGTGAGGGATCCAGTCACTCGCCCACAGCTCTGTCGGTAAAATGCCAACAAGCCATTTATGTCCCTGTTTCTTAGAAAATGAAAAACTTAAAGCCATTCAACAAAAGCAGCCTATGAATGATTCTTGCAGATTTGCATCGCAAGCCCTTGTGGGCTGGCCTCTGGGAACTGAGGGATCTGCCAGGACCCAGGACAGAGGCCGCAGGGTAGGCAGAGTGGGCTTCTGTGCCTGCCGTGGTGTCGTGCTGGGGTCACCTGGAAGGGAACTTGTGTCTGGAGATGAGTGTTGCTCTTCTTGGGAACCCGCTTGTGCTCAGCTGTGCCAAGGGAGCTGGGGGTGATCTGGGAGGAATGAGAGGAGGATCCACCTGGAAGGGGTAGTTCTCCTGTGGGGTCACAAGAGGTTAGGGGCAGTCCCCAGGTGTGTGTGTGTGTGTGTGTGTGTGTGTGTGTGTGTGTGTGTGAGAGAGAGAGAGAGAGAGAGAGAGAGAGAGGTGGGTGCAGCTCTGATTCTGTGCTTTTGAAGATGTATTTGATAGGGATAGTGACGTGGGGCTCTTATGGAGGGAACCCTGACACCCTTCTAGTGTCCTCCCCCCGACCCCCGGAGGGGCCTGCTGGTGCGGGCGGAGTGTGGAGGGCTGGGTCTCAGCAGAGGTGGTCCATGGGTACAGCTGAGGTAGTGGGTTTGGCTGGGTTCCGCAGTGGGCCCCCTGAGAAGCTGTGTGGATCATGGGAAGTATTTCTGCCCACCTGTGGAGTGTTTCTTTGTTCTCTGCAAATGCAAAAGCCTGTGTGATTCTCCTATGATGCTGTGGGGAGGCTGGGGACAGGCTGGCCTCCTCTGGGGCTGTGGGAGGTGTCGGCCGGCAGCCAGAGGCCAGTCTGCTGAGCAGGGAGAGGCCCCGGCATGCCAGCCTCGCTGGCTAACCTGCTCTGGGCCAGCTCCTTGTACTGCAGGGCCAGATCTTTGCCCAGAGCAGCCCCCTCTGCCCGGACTAAGAGAGCTGCCCCCTGAGGGGGCTCTTGGGGGTTCTGTTTGCTCTTGCCTTCACATCCTCTCTGAGAACTTCTTATGCAGCTGCTAAATCGATGCTCTATCTTCTCAGATTCCCACATGACTGCAAGAACTTCCCGCCCTTGTTTCCCTCACAGGGAAATGGCCTCCAGGATTCTGGAGTGCTGGACTCCCCTGGAGTCCTTGGATGGCACAAGCGATTAACCTGCCCAGCCGCTCATGAAGAGGTTGCAAGTTCGAGTCCATCCAGAGGATCCTAAGAAGCAAAGCCTAGTTATAGTCACCTTCTCATCCATGTGACCAGAACTGACTTTGTGACAACCGATGTCCCTTTTCTGTTTAATCCTCTCACCACTTGGACATCTGTTGAGTGTGGTGGGAACAGCGAGAAGGGGAAGTGGGCCTCGGGGAATGACCCTGAGCTCTTCACTGTGTGGCTATTGTTAGCAACCCCGCGCACAGCAGAACCAAACGCTGCCCGGACCTGGGCCCCCCTCACAGTTGTCCTTGTGCCGGGGCCCATTGTCCAGCTACTGTGTCCATCCATCTCCTGCAGGGCCTTCCTCTCCTGCGTTGCCCATCTCCTTTACCGAGCATGGTGGTCTTCACTAGCTAGGCCCAACTAGTTCCCAGGGGTTCTCAACCTGTGGTCGTGACCCCTTTGGGGGTTGTACGACCCGTTCACAGGGGTCCCCCGATTCATGACAGCAGCAAAATGACAGTGATGAAGGAGCAACAAAAATAAGTTTAAGGTTGGGGGGGTCACCACCACATGAGGGACTGTATGAAAGGGTCGCGGCATTAGGAAGGTTGAGGACCGCAGAGCTAGGGCATCTGGGAGCTGGCTCGCACTCTTGGGCCGTGGTGCTCAGGGATCTCCTTCCACATCCTGGAGGGTCCTGGTCTGGCAACTCAAGCCTAACTGCTTGCCCACCCGGACCCAGGCTCCAGTGGGGGCGGCTCTGAATCCCCAGCACACCCTTCTCCTTGGAGAACAGTGCTGAGCTTTGTCCTCGACCTCCTCCAAAAGGGATCCACGAGTCACACCCCAAGGGTCAACTCCCAGATATCATCTCTAGAGCGTTTCCCATCCCAGACCACTGTGCAAAACCCCATCCTCCGTCCATTCATCCAACACAGGTCCTTCCCAGGAGGGTCCACGTTGGCCTCATTCTCTTCTCCCTTCCTGGGCCTCCACCCTTCACAACCTCCCCAGACCTTGTCTGCCCTCCCCCACACCCTCCCCAGCTCCCTGGAGGTGTCAGTCAGTCCGCCTGCACCTCCTCAAGTCCCCCCGGCTCCGCCCCTCCTCCAACAAACAGTGGGCTGGAGCGATCATTCTAGAGCAAGTGGTTGGGGCTCAGTGTTGTTGAAGGTGGCAAACGAATCCATTTTTAAAAAAATGCATGTTTTAAAAGTCAGCCACGAGTTATCTATGTAAGTGGAATTCAGGGAGCCTCAGAGCCTGTGTGTGGGTCGAGGGAGATGCTGGAGAGTTAGTTGATGGCAATCGGACCATGTTCTCTTAACTCGGTCACCAAGTGGCTCATCACTTTGTCTCCGTTGGTCTGCTGTCTTCTTTAAACTCGTTTTCTTATTCGTCATAGATGGCTTTATTTATAGCCAAAGACAGGAAGCACGGAGAACATTTCTGTTGAGCCAGCCCAATAAACTGCGCAAGAATGATAATTTCGAGAATGAGCCTCAAGGTCATTTTGTTCCACATCCATACATTGCGATTGTCGGATCCAAGTCTTATCTAGGTCACCCCGATGTCCTCGGTAGTCAGAGGATGCAGAGAAGGGACAGAGTGGCGAGGAAGGGGAATGGTGATTTTACCTATCTCCTGCCTATTGAGTGAGCATTGACAACAATTACCAGCAGTGTGAGTTTATTTTATTTTATTTGTGGATGAAGGGCTGACATGCACCTTTCTGGATCCTCCTCTGTCTTGTCATTTAGAAAGAGCATAAGAGCATTGCAACACTAAGGCAGTTGATTTGTTTCTTGTCCCCCAGTTGAAAATGCAAGCATCCTAAGGATCGGGTCACAAGAACAGTTTGTTTTTTTTTCAATGTATTGTTGAAGCTGGTGCACATAATTAAATATTCATGATGATTTAACTATATCTTGGCCCGCAAACCAAAATACCATCTTTTATTGGTCAATAAACCAGTCTTTCTGGCACAACTAATTCAAAGGAAATGAAATGTTCTGTAGAACTTGTTAAATGCAGGGATGTAGAAATGTGTCTTCATATCTAATGAAGCCTATTAAAAAATGGTCTTTTAATGCTCATTTAATATAATCTTGGAATAATATACTCATATGAAATATTTAACTAAAAATCCTTTTACCATAAGACCTGCAAAAAAGATGATGAAGTGATTTTTATTCCTAACTGTAGGGATTTATGCACTTGTGGATTCATGAGAAAGAGGTTCATTAGTCACAAGAGGGTGGGACATGCTGACCTGGGGACACCAATCCCAGGAACCAGTGATGAAGAGCAGGGGCCAGGGAAGGGAGTGAGTTGGATAGGGAGGGTGGTGAAGGGAGGAGGAATCAGGCCCAGTGGGGCAGGGTGTGGGAGTGGGGTACAGTTGGTTCTACCCTTGGCTTCTCAGAAATCCCTTCTCACCCACAACTGGACACCTATGCCTTCCACCACTGGCCCTAGGTTAATTCACACTCAGACAGCCCCGTCGGACGGAGTAGAAATGCTTCCTAGGGCTTCTCTGGCTGTACATCTTTGGGAGCAGACAACCGCATCCTTCTCCCACAGGATGGTGGATTGGAACAGCTGACCTGGTCGTTAGCAGGGCCAATGCATAACCTGCCATGCCATAGGGCTCCCTGACCTCCACAGCAAGTGCCCCAAGCTGCCCAGAGGGGAGGCCACCTGCTGATAATGTCTTTTCCTCATTCCTCCCCCCCCCCACGAAGCCACCTTGTAGAGTTGCCTCTCCAGAGGGCACATCCCATGCAGGCAGCGGGACACAACCGTGCCTGTGTCTCACCCCGGGGTTGGGATGAGGAGTGAGGTGGAGCCTCAGCGGAGGTGTGTGTCTCCCCAACTGCAGCCCCAAAGGTGCATCGGCAACTAATCCCTGGCTAAGCTTCTTTGCCAGCGGAGGCCTCAGATTAGAAAGGGTGTGCCAGGTGCAGGTGACATCATTTCCGAGAACTGGCTATCACATGACTTGGCTGGACACTGGACACTTGGATTTCATCCCCCGCCCAGTTGGTGAAAGCTGCAAGGGCCACGGGGCAGGGGTCCTGCCGCCCAGCTCTCTCTAGGAGAGAAGTCATAGCCCAGGGGTGAGGAGAGGTTCGCCTGTGGCCTGGCCGAGGTACCCTTGGTAAGTGCTGCCTGGAGAGACCGCGTCGTTTGCATTCTCTGGGGAAGCCTCCAGAGTGGACTGTCCCAAGACAGATGGCTCACTGCCATGGCGTGGACTCCAGCTCCCGGGGACCACAAAACAAAACACTGCCCAGTCCGGAGTCCTCTTTGCCCTCACTTGTGTGTTAGGGTCCTTCTTGTGGTTCTCGTGTCAGTCTGTCTCGCAGAGGTTTCCCTCTGTCTCCTTAGCCCTCTGCTCCGTCAAAAATGACAGCCTCCTCTAGCCGCTGAGCCTCCTGACCACCGGTCCAAAACCAGGGAGACGGACCGGTTGCCTTGCGACCCGTCATGTTTCCACAGGCTAACTTTTGGAAGTAGATCACCGGGCCATGCTTCCTACTCTGTCTCAGTCTAGGACCGCCACCAAAACTTGTCCACCGTGAGTGGCCCTCTTGCCAAAGGGGATTACTGCTAACCTAGCTCCCAGCCTCCTAGCTGCACACAAGCCACCACGGGGACGACGGCCTGGTCGATGGGGGTAGGAGGTTTCTAGTCCAAAGAGAATATGCCGGCTGGAAGATACTCACCACACCAGGATTCTTGGGAAATGGCTTGGATCATGGGGAAGTGGCCTCAGGGTCACCAGAGGGTGGGGGAAGGCTCAGGGGAGAGACAGCCCCTACAGGGTTGCGGACGCTCTGTGGAGAGGGCAAGAGGGGCATGTTCAGGGCAGAGGATTAACTTCAACTCCCGTAGAAACAATGCCGCTGTGGTCAGGACCATGGAGGTATTGGGTGGCCCATCCTGTGAGGACATTTATTTGTATCTCTTCCAGTTGGTTGACCTGCCACAGCCTATCCTCAAATATATCAATCCAAGGTGCTATTATTTATAGAACCATTGACTCACGAGCTCCCCGCGGGCTCCCCTAACAAATGATGTCCCCGGCGGCTGCTGGTCATTTCAGGGGCAGAAGTGCACCCACGTGATCGTGGGTGCCTTCAGACGCAGCCCTGGCTGAGGGAAGACCCTCCTCTAGGAACGCTCCCCTTTGGGTCCCGGTTCTTTCTGCCCCTCGGGGTCCCCGAGAGCACAGTTAGCCAGTCTGGGGCAGGCTGGCCTGTCGGGGACCTGCATACATAGCTCCCCATGGCCACTAATAGGCACAAAGGCCGCAGGAACTGCTCCGTCCCCTCCCCGTCAGATAGACTGGTCACAACCTCTTAGCATGGTGGCCGCTCTTCTCCAGATGGGCTGCTGTTTGTGACTGTCTCCATGAGCTCATGGCCTGACAGCGCCGGGCAGCACTGGGTGTGCTGACCAGGCCCGCCAAGGGCAGGGTGACCAGGGTGGCTTGGGTCGGGTGGCCAGCCCTTTGTGCCAAGATCTCCGTGTGCAACTGGCCCCTGAGGCAGCTGGTGGCTCTCTCCCGGGCTCCTGAGTCCTCGGGGCGGGTGATTGCAGTTTGATCCGGGGTAGGGTGCACATGCAGGTGAGTGGCGTTTACCCTCAAGAGGGACCAAGTAAACGGTTCAGCAGGCACATTTCTTCCCAAACCTTTTCTGTTCCAAGCAGAAAAAGGCATCTGACTCTTGCAGATGTGGAAAGGATGGGCTCGAAGCATTCAGTGATTTACTTAATGATACCCAAGCCCTAGCCTGTGGCGTACCATGCACCTGGCTGCCACCACGAGGCCTCTCTTTACATCCCTACTCCCTCGCCCAAACCCAGGCCCTAAGGGGAGCTGAGTTCCCTGCAATCTCACAGCCAGGCACCAGCTACTTACACAGCAGAAGACGATGCGCAAAGCCTCTCCTGAGAGGGGCAGTGCGTCCCGTTTGTTAATCATCCCAGGCTGAATATTTGCACGGCGTTCTACATGTACACCAAGATGGAGGTGAACTTAACAATATGGCGTTATCACGGGGGATGAATGAATCTGTCAGAAATCACTCCTTACTGAATGGCTTCTTTAACCTGAGCTGCCAAGAGAGTCTCTCACAGTGGGACGTCGTGCTTTGAATGATGTGTCCTGATGAAAAATTGATATTGGTGGAAAATAATATTTTTTAAAAATTCTAGGTATTAGCGGTAAGTTGGCGCTCTCTGCGAGGCTTGGGAGGGGGTGGTGGCGGCACGTTTTGCCATGTCCACACGCGTGTTGATGAGTTTACAGCCCTGTGCAGTAGCATCCCGCCATCACGGCGAAATTGCCACCTTTCAGCACCTGCGGACAGTCACGTTAGGATCGCTCTGCGCAGGAGATGGCTCATGTGGTGCGGCATTTCAGTGTCACACTCAATTGGCTAAACACAGTCATTTGGGCTCTGTTATTGACTAATTTGGGTAATTCACCTACTGGGAAATATTTAAAGATAAAAATGTAAAACCCTGCCAGTTTACGCGCAAGGTCCTGGATGTCAGTGGCACTGTGAGCAGCTCTGAGGAACGTTCCGGCATGTTGCATTTAAGCGAAATGGTGCTGGGAGCCCGTCAGCTGTCTGCCGGCCCATCTCCCTGGGCTCACAGAAATTCCTATCAGGGCAACTATTTTATAGCTGGGCGGCTCCAGTTTAATAGAGAATGCCATTAACAAACGTGCCCGAGTGTGTCCCCGTCTGGAGCCTTGATTAGCCATCAGCAGGCTCACAAGCTCAGCTCTTGATTGGTGTTGAACGATGTCACACCCTGGTGGAGCGTTGCAGCCTGTCGCTGCTGATGGATTCATGACGGAGCACCTGCCACACGGCCTCACCCATGACAGCAGCCACCCAAATGGAAATGACATCTGGGCCTGGTCTGAAGGAGGCCTGGGATGTCCAAGGTGGGCTGGTTCTGAGAGCCTTCTCGGGCCCACTTGTGGGGGGATCAGGGAAGGGGAGCATGCTAAGTTGCTGTGTTGTTCTCTGTCTTCTGCATGTGAGCTTTGGGCCCTCAAAGACCACGTGCCCCTAGGAACACGGTTTTGAGATGTTCAGCACCCAACGTGGCATCCCTGGGTGTTGCAGCTGGTTAGTGTGGTCAGCTGCTAACTAAAAGATGGGGGGCCGAGTTCCCCCATTTGGGAAGAGAGGCCTGGAGAGCTACTTCTGACACTCCGTCACTGAAAACCCCGTGGGGCACAGTCTGCTCAGAGCCACACGGGGCTGCCCATAGGTTGAAATCAACTTGGCAGACACCAGTTTGGGATCTCACGTGGGTCTGTGTTTAACCAAACTTCCACCCCTCCTCACTTGTGTCCCTCTATCACTTGAGTGGTCCTTAATCGCTGTAAGATCATTGTCTTGTACTATGGCCAGAATATGTGTCTCCTCTCTTATCAACCCAGACTCACAACGATCCATGCCCACATGTGCATCTAGGGGAACATTTCTCAGGGGCTAGGAAGGGGATCTTTTCTATCCCCACTTCCCCTGTGGGAAGCCCTGTTGGTGCTGTCTGGTAAGCATTGGACTGCTGACCACAAGGTTGCAGTTCAAATTCGCCAGCGAATTTGAACCAAGAGCGAAAGGTGAGGCTGTCTGTTCCTGTGCAGAATGAACATCATAGAAACCTTCTAGAGGGTTGGCATCAAGTCCATAGCAGGGGAGTCTCCCCTCCCGCCCCCCACCTGTTTTGGTTCCTTTGGCTGAATTGTCATAGATGCTCAGTGTAAGTGGATCAAACTTGTCTTTGCCCAAACTCTAGACCTAAGTGGAGTTCAGTAGATGCTGAAAATGTCACAGGATTTCACAAGACCCGCAGAAGGACCTGGAGCCTTTAGCTCCTCCCAAGATGTGAAGGTGGATATCTCCGAGTTCCGTACTTGGCTTCCCCAACAGCTTGACCTTTTGCTTTAAGAGCCCTCTCCAGACACTCAGTCCTAGGCTCCCTGTCAGAGCCCAGGCTTGAACTAGGCTGGACTCTGAGTTCGAGTCTGGATTCTGCTACTCACTCAGGAGACACCCCTGGATGAGAGGCATGCCTTCTCTGCTCTTAACCTCAGCTTCCCCATTTGCCCAACAAATTACCATCTCCTTGAGTTGTGATTGGGACGGTCTACCCCAACACAAGTCTACACTTGCGTGCACTTATTCGCATGGGTGCACTCACACCCAGGGTTTGCACACATATTTAGCCGGGCCGCACGTTCTCGCCGATGAGCCTCCCTTGAGGTCATTATTCTCCGTGTGGATCCCCTCTCCTTGGTGCCTGGGCAAAGGGTGTCCCAGGAGAGGCTGCTTCCAGCTGTGTGATGGCTCCACCCCACCAGCTGCCTTCCCACCCTAAGTGATGGGGCAGCGTTCCCATTGCGGGATCTCACTATGCTGTAGAAATGCTCCCTTCCATGTCAAAAACAATCAAGGTACCTCAGCCACGGTTTAGAAGATAGAGACGAGGGGCAGGGGACTCTCCTTCCCCACCGGATTCCGCCACCCCATTGTAAGTTTTCTTCTAGTGGGTTCTCAAATGCAGATTTCCCAATCGAGTTGTTTTTTGGTTTTTTCCCTCCTGAACATTGGCCCAGGCATCTTGCGTGTGTCAACTCCTTGAATCCTCTAAGAGCCCTTCTGGATGGGAATGCCTGAGTCCATTCTATGGATGAGAAAACTGACTTGAAGCTAAGTGAGTGTCTGAGAGGACACAGGGGTGTGAACCCTTGCCTTGTGACTCCCGATCGTGTCCTCCTCCTCCCATAGCCCAGGGGTGCTCAGATGTGCCCATCTTAACACCTCCTGCGAGGAGTCCCACTGGCATAATGGTTAAGTGTCTGGCTGCTCACTGATAGGTTGGCGGTTCGAACCTTCCCAGGAGCTCCACTGGAGAAAGCCCTGGCCGTCTGCCCCAGTAGACATGGCAGCCGAGGACACCATATCAGGTAGCTCTCCTCTTGTCACACGGAGCGCCGGGACTTGAACTCAACTCGATGGCATCCGACAACAACATCCCCTGGAAGGCTCGCTGAGCCCCAGGTGCTGAGCCCCAGGTTTTGACTCAAGGCTCTGCATCTGCCCTTCGTCAAGTTCCCCAGTGACCCGGTGGCCCCTGGCCTAGCAGCCACGCTCGGAGGCCCACAGCACCCGTGCCTGCTGCTTCGCTGTGCAGGCCTGGCTCTCTGCCCTCGGTTCCTGATCTGAAAGCGTTCCTCTGTGTCCCAGTTGGCTGCACAGACCTAACTTGTGGTCGCTACATGGTGGCAGCGTGCTGTAAGATACATCTACCGATGGTCCCGTGTCCTACAAGTTGGGTCCCCTCAGCTCAGAACAGCAACCAAGACAAACACCACCATGCAGTCCATGCGGACTCAAAGCGACCCCCTGTGGGTTTCTGAGACTCACTGTTTGCGAGAGTAGAAAGCCCAGTCTTTGTCCTACCTTCAGCTCAGAACCCGGGAAATCATCCCTAATAAGGGTTCTTGGTGGGGCGTGTCTGAGCTGCTCCCTCAGTGTCAGTGAATGTGGACCACTCCCAGGTCCCTCAAGCTGACCCATTCCTCAAAACACTTCCCCTTCCCCCAGGGAGCCCACCCTGACTGCACCAGCCCACGGGATCTCTGCTTTGCTGAGCACCTGGTACCTGTGTAACCATGGTGAAGAGCCTGATTTAGAGCTTGGGAACTCGTGTTTTCGCTTCTACTAGATAGTGAGCTCCTTAGAGCCCCATACTGCCAGCCCTGGGAGGCCCGGGAAGGTTTATTTGGTCCGGCTCCCTGGGTGGTGGTGGTGGGGGGACTGCTCAAGGTCACACCGAGCACTGTCCCCAGACACTTCATTTTGAATTAACTCTTGACAACTCTAGATTCTGCCATGAGTCACAATCAACTCGATGGCAGTGGGTTTGCTTTGGGGCTTTGGTTATTTTTTTCTTTTTTAGATGTTTCGCTTGTTCGTTTTTACCTTATACTTTATTTACCTTTTATGTTTACGTTTTAAAGTGACTTCCCAGGTAGCACGGCACTGAGCTCAAGATGAGCTGAGACAGACATGACGCAGCCACCGCCCCTCCCTTGTGCCATGCACTGAGGGGACATTCCCAGAGCCGCAGCTGCAGACTTCCTGCCCCGCTCGAGTAACTGGGCAGGTACCCGCTGGACTGGAGAAGGCGCCTCTCTCCTGTTCCAGACACTCCGGAGGTGTCCTTTGGGGTGAAAAGAGAGTCCTGGTGGCACATGGTTAAGCATTTGGCGGGTAATTGCAAGGTTGGCAGATCAAACCTATGGAGCAGAAGAAAGGCCTGGTGGTCTACTTCTACGAAGATCGCTCTGTTGTTTGGGCAGGGGCCAGTGAGCACAAGGGAATAAAATACTGCTTGGGCCCATGCCATTCTCATTGCATTGCTATGTGTAAGCCCAGTGCCGCAGCCATATGACAGTTCACCTTGTTGGGAGTCGTCTTCTTTTGACCCACTACTCTGGGAATATCCATAAAGATGGTAGCCGAGGGACCTGTGGGAGGCAGCTCAACCTGCTCCCATGTGGCCATTGCGATTGGATGCCACTTGGTGGCACTCAACAAATGAAGACATTCTCGGCTCTGGTTCTTGGGGGGCTGGGGGAGGGGGGGTGATTAGAACTGAGTTTACAGATGGACTCTTGATCTGAGCGGAACCCGTGGTGGAGAGTGGGGATAGTGTGGACAATGGGGAAGGAAGCCACCGCCAGCCTTTCTCCAGGGGACGGGAACATGCCGGGAGGCTCCTGTTTTTATTTTCTTAACAAGTGTGTTTTCTCAGAGGCGGCTCAAAATAGGGAGAGAAACATTATCCCCAGCAGCCACACCCTTCAAGCCCTCTGATCATGGGGTGCCGTGACGGGAGGCTGCAGCTGTCCACCAAGTAGTTCCTGTGAGTATGGGTGATAGGAGAGTATTTTAGTTTCCAAAAATAATTCTCTTTTTATGAAAGCAATATATGTTTGTTATTTTAAAATCAGAGCACAAGGACAAAAGAAAGAAAGAAAATGAATAAAAATACCCCAGATTCCCACTGTCCCAAAGATCACCACAGATAAAAACAATAGACGTTAATTCCATATCACCCTTCCTTTCCTCCTCACTCCCCGTTCAGGCTTGTAAGAACACATAAGCATGCTATACAGCATGAGAGGGGCTCTTTGATTTTGTTTTGTTTTGTTTTTAGATCAATGAAGCCATCTTCCTGCATATTGTAGCCTGCTTTTATTACTTAGTCACTTGGGCACGTTTCCATGCCAGGGTTTCTGATCTAACTCACTCTGAGAAAGAGCATTCAATAATGAATGGTGCCAGCGCCCCGATTTCCTCGGCCCCTGTGACGGGCTGTTTGCCACCGTTGCCCCATGAGGCACACACACCTCGTTGTGCACTTTGTGCCTAGTCCCTCCAATTATTTCACAGGGTGTTTTTCAAACCCTGGAGCTCATGGGTGGAGCTGCCCACACAAATCATTCCTGGGCACCTAGTTGGTACAGACAGTGTCAGACAGGAGATCAGGGGACCTCCCCAGCCCAACCCTGCATTTCTGGGGAGGGGAAGTAGCTCATCCACAAGCATGGAGCCAAGGAAGCAAAGCCTTTGCAGATGGCGATAAGTGTGAGGGCGAAATAGGAAGAGAAAGCATGAGAGAAGGGCTGGGGGAGGTCTGCGGACTGCTCCAGGAAGGGGATGCTGGAGCTGAGGCCTGCAGGGATGAACCAGGCCCAGGCTGTGAGGCAGAAGGCCGGGGTGTCTGAGGGACAGGAAGGAGGCGGGAAGAGGTGGGGGACCGTTCGGAGAAGAGGTTTGAGGAGAAGGGAGCCAGCTCTCTCAGGCCCCGAGGACTGCAGTCAGCAGTGTAGAGGTCATTCTAGGAACCGAGCGGTGAGGCAGTGACTGGGAATGAGGAGATTGGAAAGGATTGGAGATTGATTTGGGAGCTGGAACTGGCAGGGCATGGAGAGCAGCACCAGAGGTTCGTCCCCGGGGAGCCCGGTGCCGACTCCTCTCAGGTTCGCAGAGAAAGTGCTCTGAGCTGTTCTGTGCTGTGTCCCGTGCACCTGCAGGAAGCAGATCATGGACCCTGAGGGCCGGCCCGCATGTGCTCACCCTGCACGCAGAGTCTGCCGGGCCTGGGTCGCCACCGGCAGAAGAGTTTGCTCTGGGGCAAGAAATGTCGACAAGGCTCTGGTGTGCCCGGGGAGCGGTGGTGACTAGCGACCAGTCCCCGGAGAAGGTGTCGCACTTGGTGAAGTGGAAGGTCAGGGAGAGAAAGAGGAAGCCCCTCAGCAGGGCGCACTGACAACAGCGGCTGCAGCGATGGGCTCAAGCGCACGGCCGGCCAGTGCCTCCAGGCTTCTCTGAGTCGGGGCTGCCTCGCTGGCACCAGGCCAAAGAGCCATATCAGGACAAGCCCCTATCAGAGAGCCATGGGCCCGGCATTCATTCTCACCTGGCTGCACTCCCTCCACCAGTCTGAGGTAGAGTGGGCCCTGGGGGTTGGCGGGGAGGACTGTGACCTGAGACTCAGGGGCATAGAGTCCTGTCGTCCCCGCCCACACACCTTCACTTTGCAGTCAAGTCCAAGTGTCCCGGAACCTGCGGAGTGAGGTTCTCGTCATTGTGTCGAATTGACTGAACACGTTAACTACCCTGTAGGGCGGAGCACCACCTCCCCAGTGGCTGTTCTAGGTGGTCATCTTTATTTGTTTGCTTGTTGCCCAGCACGGACCGGAACAGCTGGTGGACTAGAGCCACTGAACTTCAGGCTGGCCGGTGAGGGTGTAACCATCGCACCACGCGCGATCTTAAGAAGGTATGGTCAGGGAGCAGACGGCATCCCCTGCAGCAGCTGAGGGGCAGAGGGTGCCGATGGGAGGCACATGACACGGGCAAGTGGACCCCCAGTCAGATTTTACCAAGCAATAAAGAGGTCTCGTTGAAAGACAGGCTGGTCAGCCAAAGGGCAGTACATTGTCTTCCGTGTGTGTGGAATCTTGTTTAAAAAGCCAGACCCGTGCATGGGTCTTGGTCCTAGGCCAGGAGCTCTGTGCTTTGACAAAGCACAGAGCCGTAGTTTTGTTCTCTCGGTGGGGAGGGAGAGTCTTGCTCAAACGCTCCCGGCAAGCTTAGGGCGCCCGTCAAGAATGCAGCCCTCATTAAAGCCTTGGTGTTGTGAGGGGCCGTCTGATCCGTTCCAACTCATAGAAACCCCAGGCACACCGAGCGACACACCCGTCCTGTCACCCTCAGTCCCTCCTGTCTTGGAGCCCATTGCTGAAGCCAGGGTGCCACTCTGTCTCCTTAAGGGTCTTCCTCCCTGTCTTTGTTGCCCACCCTCTACTTGGCATCTCCCATGACTCAGAACGTGTCCAGAGTCCATGACGCCAAGCCCCACCCTTCTGGCTTCTAAAGGACCGTCCCAGGCGCCGTCCACGGTATATTCTGTGCACGTCGCCAACACCATCATTCGCAGGCCTGGATTCTCAGGCTTCCTCACTCCGTGTCCGGCTTTCTTCCATGTGCATCCAAGGTGACGGAAATGACCGTGCTTGGATCAAGAGAACCTTAGTCCTTGAAGTGACATCATTGCGTGTCAACCCTTGAAAGAGGTCCTTCTGCAGTAGGTCTCCCCAGGGCAGCGCGTGGTTTGATTGTGTGACTGCTGCTTCCATGAGCCTAGAGTGTGGCTCCAAGGAAAATGAAATCCCCCGCCCCCTCAGTCTCCTCTCCATTGATTGTGATGCTGTTTATTGGTCCTGTCGTGAGGATTTCCGGGCTCATCCTGCGGAACGTGTCATGCACACTCAAGGCTGTGGTCTTGGATCTTGAGCCGTCAGTGCCGCCCGGCCCGCTGCTCCTTCAGCCAGCAAGAAATTAAAACCATAAGCCGCCCCGTCCCTATGTTATGGCTTCCATGGCAAACCAACCTTCTCCTGATGCCATACCAGGGCCTTTAGACAGGAAGAAAGAAACAGATACATGGAGATTCCTTGCCCCAGGCTATTTCTGGTGAACCAGTCCCTGGGACTTTTATCCATGTGTTCTACAAAAGGACAGAGATTTAGGTTAGATGAAGTGGCATTGCAGGGGGCTGGGATTTGACATGCTGTAAATAGTTGCACATAATGGGGCGGGACTGGCTCCACTGAGCCTTTACCATGATTCAATACCCGTCTGCCTCGGGGGCCATGGCTGTGACAAGGCCAGCTGTGAGCAGAACACACACTTCCTGTCATCGTGGGGTCCAGGCAGACTGTGCCTGTCAAGGCCCGGGGTGGGGGTCAGCGAGTGTCCATGGAAATGGGCTGTCTTACCACCTGCCTGAGGGAGGATCTGGGAAGTCATTAATCATCCCTCCCCAGCCCCTGCATCCCACCCAATGTGTGCCTCACTCCGATCCTCAGTACATCCAGCTGCAATTCGATGGCTCCATCACTTGCTGTGGGTCCCGTTCCTGTCGCTTCCAGCATCTCCTCAGCCAGCCCCGCAGAGTGGGGAGAAGGGTCCAAGCTGACATTGACATAAACAAGACCCGCAGCAACTGATGGACACATGGAATTGCGACTTGGGTACTGAGGGCTGGTGTGACGCACACATTGGGTATCGAGGAAGGGCTGAGGGAGCCTTCATTCAATCGTTCATTGGGGTGTACCCTGAAAATGGCAGCAGTTGACTGTGGCATTGATCAGGTCATCATCTATGATGGAATGATCTTGGGAACCATGTGGCCAATGCCAGAAATAAAACCAATTGCCCAGATTCATGGGCACCTCGGGTGGGTCGGAACAGAACTGCCCTCCATCGGGTTTTCCGTGGCAAGTATCTTACAAGTCCATCATGGGCACTCTCTTCTAAGGACCCGAGACATCACTCATTTGGTTAGCAGTCAGATGTGGTAACTGATTGCACTCCTCAGGGACCGCGGTGGCATCGGTGGGCATCAAGAGGGCAAAGGGGGGTGTCGGGAGTTGTGACTGGTAAGGCTGCTGGGTCAGATTTTGTATGACCTTAAAGCTTCTCTGAGGTCTCGCTCCTTTGGGCGACCGAGGCCGGTAACAGGATTCTGTACATGCGAACGATGTGATCGCCCATGTACCTTGGAAAGATGGCTCTGTGAGGCAGAGGCCAGAAGTTAGTCTGGGCTAAGGAAAGGCCATGGCGCCCATGATAGGCCTGAACAGGACAGTCACAGTGGGCGTGTCAAAGAATCAGCAGGGACTGGGAATCAGTGACATACTGGAGGGAGAGCCAAGCTCAACTCGAAAATTAGAGGAAGGAGCTGCTGGTGCACATAAATCAATTTTCTACTCCACTGAGTTTAGTCATTAAGTGGCCAAACTCGAATTCTTTTTAGGATGGGAAGCCTTCTAAAAGAGTGACCCAGAGCATTCCCCACTACCCTGTGAAGCAGAGGAGGTGGCATAGAATACAACCCCCGTGTAAAGGCTCCCTGGTGGCGCTGTGGGGACGCATTGGACTGCCAAGTGGAAGGCTGGTGGTTCAAACCCGCCAGCTGCCCCATGGAAGAAAGAAAGACTGTCTATTTGTTCCCACCGAGATTTTTAGCCACCCTTCTCCTCGCCTTCAGAGGACTGCGAGGCAATGGGTTTGGGTGGGGTTTCTGGGTGATTGGACCAAGTGGTTGTGACTGTCCACATAATCAGATGGCCTCAGGCCCTGTGGAGGCGGTTAGAACCCTTTGCCCCAGCACTGACTGCCCCAGGCAATTGCACTTCGCTCCCTCTGGGTCTTCTCTTAACAAAGAGTTGACTTCCTCTCTGTGCTTTCAGTGGTCATTTTTTCAGTTCCAGAGCGTTCAGGTCCCCTGTCTTCCTGCCTGGGGAGTGGGGCAGTATACATGTGACTGGCTCAGCTGCTCCCTGAACCGCCAGCGTCCAAACCCAGCTCCGATAAAGATGACATCTGCTCCCGTAAAGATTGCAACTTGGAAACCCCCCCGGGGCAGCGCTGCTCCCTCCTGTAGGCTTGAAATGAGTCCCCATCACGTGGCTAGCACACAGCATCTTCCTGCTCTCTTCTGCCCCCAGCTTCTCTAAGGCCCTGGCTCTTCTCAGAATAAGGCATGCAGGCCCTGCGCTGGCTGAGTTCCTAGTTCATTGACAGGCTTCTGCCAGTCTCTCCCAGGCTTTCCTCGAGGTGGCTGAGCCCTGAGAGCTAGGAGGGGGGCCGTGGGGACTGTAGGGATTCAGTGAGCATGTATGGAGTGAAGAGTGGTAAACAGCCGTCTGCCGATCCTCCCCCTCCCCCCACATCAGTTACAGAGAGTTTGCCTCAGTCCCTTGCAAGCTAATGTTACAAAGCCAGGTTCAAGAGCCACGTTTTCCTCCCTTAAAGGTGTTGTTAATTGTTTGGCATCCAGCCGAGCTGCTATGTGGAAGCCAGTCTTCCTGGAGCAGAATGCCAGCAGTTCCCAGGTTACCCACATCCACGACCCCTACCTGCTCCGTAAACCGGCCATCACTGGGAAATGATTGAACGCCACGCATGCTTCATCTCAGTCACCGCTTGCGGCGCCCGCAGATTTTCCATCCCCAAAAGGCTTTGCGCCTTTTCTTGCACCAACGTAAGGCTAAAGAAAACCTGTTCTGACTCCCCAACAAATCCCACTTAGAGACGCAGTTAGGAAGCGATCTTTTTCATCAGCCAGGGGGCCTGCCTGCATCTCTGCCTTACCCCGTTGTCTATGGCTTTTGCCACTGAGCGCAGCTCGGACCCAAGCAGAAGAGTCACAGGTATGGATCTGCCTGGCCTTGCCGGGGCTCTGGTTGTTAGCAGCACACAGTCACAGGTGTGCCTCAAGAGCTGCGGAGCAGAGGGGAGCTTGGTTGGCTTCGAGGGTCTCGGGTCAAGGTAGTTACCTACAGATTTGAAAAGCAGCTGTGCTCCCGCAGCTATGGGGGAAACGGGGAGGATTTCTGCTGTTTGCCTTTAGGGAACCTTTGATGCCCGTGTCTTTGCCAGGTCAATGGTTTCATGCCCACGGGTACAAATTAAAGCGATGCCGCAGACTTAGGTGGTATTAGGAATTGGTGTATTTATTCCCTTGCAGACGAGAGACTCCAAGGGAAGAGAACGGAGGGTGACTGGTTTTAAGCAGAATTTCCAAGAAGAGTGAAACCCACCCACAAAAACCCCACCCATCACCACTCAGAGGGATGCCGTACGCTTTATGGGCATCTTTATGGAAGCCGACTGCATCTCCCCCAGGGGCGGCTGGTTGGTTCGAACCCCAGAGCTGCCACTCCTTGGCGTGACCACGCAAACACCAACTCCCATGGACCAGAAAGGAACTGGTTTCCAAGCGGGAGAGTAACAACCGCTCATTGCAAGATCAAGGCCGTCTGAAAATCAATCTCACTCGCTAAGGTTTAGCTGGGCCGGAAGTGTAATTCAAAGCTCTCGTTCAGCAGATGTGCCGGTAAGGTGCAGCAAGTAGGCCAAGGCTGTGCAAACCAGCCTCCGAGTCCCTTCGAAGCACTGCGTCAAACAACAAATGGGGGTGAGACCAACAATGATCTTAATCTGGGTCATCTGGGAGCTGAAGTTTCTCTCGCAGCCTGTGTAGAGAAGCTCACTCAGGCCCTGGAGATTGGCGTTGGTTGCTTTCTTGAGACATCAGAGAGTAACTTCCACATCATGTGTGGCCCTGTGGGGAATGGACCGCTAACTGCAAGATCGGCTGTTCAAACCCACCAGCCACTCCTTGGGAAAAAGATGTAAAGATTTCCAGTCTCAGAAACCCCGGTGCTATGGGTGGGAGTTGATAGCAGGGGGTTTGATTTGGTTTGGTTTGGGTTTGGGATGAGTTCAATGCGTCCCTCTTGCTAGAGGCTGAAGAAGAATGGCGTTGTGTTTTATACAAGTGCCGTGGCTCTATTTTCTCAAATTCCGAAGGGCTTTAATAGGCCAGAGTCTCTGCTATCTAATTATTACCAGAAAGAAGGACCACATCATGGTTCTAAACCCAAAGTCAACACGTTTAGGGGTACATTCTCCAGCACTTCCTGGATTCATACCTAACAACTTGTCTCCATACATTATTGAGGTGTAAAAATCGACTGCAGTCAGTGACTTAGGTGAACAAGAGCCAGTTATCTGCTGAGGGTCCCGCAGTTCAGGCCCAGCCTGACAAGCCCAGCTCATCTCTTCTTCTCATGACGCTGCTGCCGTGGCTTGGATGAGGATAAAAGATGCATTTCCCAGGTGGTTCATACTGGGTGCAGTGTAGCACTGACGAAACACACAACATTCCTCTAGTTCTTTAATGCTTCCTCCCCCCCACTATCATGACCCCAGTTCTTATCTTACAAATCTGGCTAGACTAGAGCATGTATACCGGTACAGGTAAGAGCGCTCCACATACAGAATCCAGGACAGATGAACCCCTCAGGACCAATATGAGAGTAGAGAGACCATGAGGGTTGGGGGATGGTGGGGAGAAAAAGGCGGAACTTATCGCAATGACCCAGGTACAACCACCACCGGGGGTGGGGTGGGGGGTGGGGTGGCCAACAACAGAAATGTGGGTGAAGGGAGACAGCAGACGGTGTAAAATATGAAAATAAAAATAATTTATAAATTATCAAGGGTTCATGGGGGTGGGGGGCGCAGGAGGGAGGCACAAAAAAGAGGAGCTGATACCAAGGGCTCACATAGAAAGAAATGATGATGGCAACATAAGTACACATGTGCTTGCTTGATAACAATCAGTGGATGGATTGTAATAAGAGCTGTAAGAGCCCCCAATGAAATGATTTATTTTTAAAAAATGATGTACCACACGATGGCTGACAAGTGGGAACGATCTATTGGCAGGCTGTTGAGTGGAACGTGAGTTCCTTTCTGCGCCCTCTCCATGTGTCTTATAGCATGGCAGTCTCACAGCACGGTAGTTGGGTTCTGAAGGGAGAGTTAGTCCCTGTGGCCAAGACTTATCAGGCCTCTGTTCATATCAAGCTTGCTTCTGTAACATTGGCTAAAGTCAGTCACATGGTGTAGAAGGCAGAGTAATATATATATACACACCCTAGTCACCAGAATCTATGACTGTTCTCTTTCAATAGGAACTTGGTACAAATGATTCCAGGAAGGATTTTTGAGATGGAGGGCTTGTCCTGACTTACCTGGGAGGCACCATGTGATTGCAAGGGTCCTGAGAAGTGACTGGGGGAAGCAGAAGCATATGTGAGGATGGAAAGAGGTTGGTGGAGTTCAGAAGCCGGCCTTGAAAGTGGAAGAGAGCCACAAGCCAAGGCGTGCAGGCAGTTTCTCCTCGCTAAGCACCCCCAAGCCCGTTCCTCCGCATAGCTACCCCACGTGCCACAGAATCCAACAGCCCCTGTCCCCGCACCATCCTCACAATTGCTCTTAGGTTTGAGCACATGGCTGTAGCCACTGCGTGCGTCCATCTTTTTCGCTGCCCTTCTCTAGGGACTGGTCGCCTGTGACAACGTGTCCAAAGTTCTTGAAACGAAGTCTCATCATCCTCACCGCTAAGGCGTCTCTGACTGTACTTCTTCCGAGACAGTTTGGTTTCTTCTTTGGGGCAGCCGTGGCATTTTCGACATTCTTCGCCAACACCAGAGTTCACGTGCATTCATTTCCCTTCAGTCTTCTTTATTCAGTGTCCAATTGTCACGTGCATGTGAGGTTGTTGAAAATACCATGTCTTGGGCCAGGTGCACCTTAGTCCCCAAAGTAACGCCCTTGCTTTTCAACACTTTAAAGACGCCTCATGCAGCAGCTCTAACCAAGGCAACGCGGCCTCGGATCTCTGGACTGTGGTTTCCATGAGCATTGATTGTGGACCCAAGCGAGACAACATCCGTAACAACTTCAAGTTTTGGGTCTGTGTATCATAATGTACTTATTGGTCCAGTTGTGAGGATTTGAGTTCTCTTTGTAGTGAATTGTGATCCACACTGAAGGCTGCAGCCCTTGATCTTCATCAGCAAGTGCTTCTAGTGGAAATCCAGAAACTACAAAATCAGGGAAGCCTTTTCTGGAACCTCTAGCACATTGAGTTTCATCCAATGACACCCACTGCAGACTTCTGACTTGTAAAACTTTACAAAGATAAGAGAACAAGAATGTGTGGTTTTTAAGCCACTTGTCATAGCAGTGGTAGGAAACTAGTATATGTGGCCAAGCCCACAGTAGGAGGACATATACCAAGGGGTGAATATGGCTCGCTTAATTCATGGGGATCTACCTTTAACTGACCTTTAATTAGGCCACCCAATTTAACCTATCTTTACTTAGGTGACTGGGGTGGTCACAAAATTAACAGTCTACCACCCAAGCCTCTCCTGAGTCCTGCGTATGTTTTTCAAACTGAAGTATCATGGTATTTACTCTAGAAAGCTATCTTGCTCCATGTTTAATATTTTAGGGTACTTTTTCTGATCATAGGCACATTTAACCATCTATATTGTATAGTTATTCCAGATCAAACTTGTTACTGCCTTGATTAACAAAAATAGTTTCAGGTCTTGGGTATACATTTCCTTTGTGTTGGAGTCAATCTAAGATTTTCTTCTCCCCTCAGTTTTTATTATAGGAACAACTTGAAATATAAATAAAATATGAAATAATTATGCCACAGGCTTCTAACACGTAGAGTTAATAATGATTACTCTTCTGCCATGTTTGCTTAGTTGTTATGTGTGTGTATATCTCTATACCTCTATAGGGTCTCTCTATAGCTCTCTATTGCTAATCCACTCCGGGCAGTGTGACAGCATGATTCTCACCCCTTAAGGTGGTAGCTCAGGCCTCCTAGCTGTTAAGCGCATTCTCCTGCGTTCCCACTAGGCTGTTGTCACACCCAGGTGGCACTGCCAGGTAAGCATGGCAATGCCAACTGCAAGACCAGCAGATCCAACCCACCAGTCACTCCTGGGGAGAAAGGGGAGACTGTCCACTCCCAGAAAAATTTACAGTCTCGAAAAGCTTAAGGAGCAGTTCTGCCTCTCCCCCGCCTCCAAGGACGCCCCGAGTCAGAATCCACTCGATGGCAGTGAGTTTGGTTTGAATCAGCTAATAGCAGCTTTTCACCAGTTTCTCCCCAGACATTTTCATAGCTTTAAAAAGACAATCCCGTCATACATTTCGTTTGGTTAATGTCTTTCTAGTCTCCTGGTACATTCCCTGGCCCCACCGCCACACATATTTTTATTCCCATGATGTTGACATTTTGAACATTCTTGTCAAGTGTCCCACATTCTTGATCTGTCCACTTTATTTCCTTGTGGCACAGTCTAATGTAACTTATCCCTCTAGTCTCCCATATTTCCCGTAAATTGCAAGGTCCATTAGAGTCTTGATTAGATTTGAGTTATATGCTTTAGACAAGAATAGGCAATGAAGTAACCTGCATACAGTGTCTTGTCCAGAGAGACACACATGATGGGGTCTGGTGCCCCCTGTTGCTGAGTCGAAGTTTAATCACAGGGTTAAAGTGGTGAACGTTAGATCTTGCCAGTTAAAGGTAGCTGTTTCCTTTTGCAATTAGCGGGTAAACTGGAATGATACTTCAGCACCAGCCAAATAGGTTTTTTCCCAATATCCTTTACCTGATGGTTTTCAAAGGAGCTCTTGGTGATGGTATTCGGCTGGGTTGCCTTGAGAAACAAACCCAGAGACACACATATATATATAATAAAGAACTTTATATCAAAGAGCAATTGCTTATTGAGAAAACATTCCAGCCCAGATCAAGTCCTTACGTCCAATATTAACCCATAAGTCTGATACTAGTCCATAAATTCAGACTCACACAGCACATGCCATGATGCAAACTGCTGGAAGATCACAGGCTGCTGGTGGGTGCAAGGTCTTGTGGATGCAATGTTGGTGGAAGCATCTCAGTGCTGGCTCGGGTCTCCAGGTGGCTCCTCCAGCTCTTCAAAGTGTGGCTCTTCAGCAGGAAGGTGAAGCAGAGAAAGAGGAAGTTCCAGAATCTTCATGAGAAGGCCATGCCCACAAGGAGGCATCATCAGGCTGTGACTTGATTGACAGGCTAGACTCCACCCCTTCCCTCTTAATACCCTCAAGTTGACACGAGATTATGTACCTACCACAGTGATGCAGCCAGTTAAGTCTTCCACCGGTATCCTCAAGGCCAGCAGTTCAAACCTGCTGCTCATTCCATGGGAGGGAATTGAGGCTGCCTCTGCCCCTGCAAGGCTTCTCAGTCTCTAAAACCCTAAGGGGCAGTTCTGCACTGTCCTTGAGGGTGAGTGGCGGTGGCTCAGAATCCACTCCATGGGAGTGGGCTAGGCCTTGGTTAGTCCGTGGTTTGGCCGGCTGCTGCCTCTGGGTGCTGCTGAGTGGTATTGGAAGCAAGCGATCTCCAAGCCTGGCTGTCTGGAAGCCTCTGGATGGGTTCAGGCCACCAGCCTGTCGGCTATTTCCAAGTCAGTCATTTTCTCATTCGACTGTTTCTCTCTGCCCATTAGCTAACGTTTTTGGAAGGATGAGCTAATGGACCTCTTTGAATCGGCCCTTGCTTTTAAACCCAGTGACATCTGGAGCCAAGCTTCTCCTTTCACAGCTCCTGGTTTTTCTTACAAGGTACACTGGCCCCTTTCTCGTTGGGGATGGCAACATGCACACGCCAGGGATCCTCAGTCTAGGCACATTCAGCAGATGGCATTTGCAGGCACATTTGTTTTTTAAAAACTGCACGTATTGCTACTTTCAACTCACATTGACTACTCAACGGATTTTTCTTTACTGCGAAGGGTGGTCTTTCTATCTGTCACTCTTTTCAAACTGAGAATTGGATGCCTAAATGGGAGCATACGCACCTAGTTGCACACAAAATAGTTTCAAACTTGTAATATCGATATTACTGACAATAAAACTGCTAAGCAATGTTCTTCTTTGCATTTTCTTTTTGTCTTTAGAACTATAATTCTGCCCTAGCTGGGTCTCCATCTCACGCACGTACATATCACGTAGACAAGGTACGGTGCTTCAAAAGTTCATGGAGAAATCCCATTATCTTCTTATTCCCCCTTTCCCCGAACTTTTAAACCCCACCAACGCCCCACACATATATAATGTATTAGAATATGTTAGTCCATAATCCGTATGGCTCACAGGGCTATGTTCTAGGCCATTTGAAATCATTCTTCTCTTTTGTGACTCTGACCAATTGGATCTGCAACTCAGTCCATTCATCTGCTTGGGGTTGGTTGGTTTGGCAATATCACGCCTGCCCCACCCAAACATATCTTTTTTGAAGAAGAAGAAGATGTAAAATACCATGGTTTGAAAGTCCTAACTGCAGAAAGCGCTCCCTATTGTAACCCTGACTGCGTGCCTATCTTGTCCACCCCACCGGCCACCGACGGAAGTGACCATTGTGCTTCTTTTTCATTTATCCCCCGGCGTATCTTTTTTGTAAAAACACACAGGTTTTACATCCATTCGCAGCCTTTTTTTTTCAGAGACATGAGTGCCAGAGGGTATGTGCCCCTCACCACCCTGCTCTGCCCACCTCTCAGACTAGCCTCGCCCTCCCCCTGGGCCAGCACCTCCAAGCCGTCCCTCCTCCCTGTCTGCTGAGCTGTGCTCCTCTGCAGGGCTGCGCTGAAGTGGACGCACCCAGGCCCTGCCAAGGGGCTGCCGGGCTGCCGTCATGCTTTGGCTTTTGCCAACAATGCCGCAGTGAGTCATCTCGGGCAAGTGTTCTTTCCAGCAAGTGAAGATATATCTTCAAGTGGGATGACTGGGTCAAAAAAAGACAAGCAGATGTCACTGTGTGAGGCGTTGTTAAATGCACCTGTTTGGTGGTCGTATCATCTTGCAGTCCTCCCAGTGATACACGAGAATGCCTGAACCACAGGTAGTTGTGAAGGTTTGGGGTTTTTGTCGACGGGTGAGAAATGTCTATGTCATTTGCCGTTGAATTCGTATTTCTTTTATTATGAGTAAGACCAGCATTTTCGTTAATTTGTCTAAAGGGCTGTTTACCTTTATTGTTCTTGGCCTGCCGATAGCTCTTATTTTTTATCATGCTCTTGAATTTTGTTGTCTTGAAATTTTAAAGGTATTTTTTTAATATTTGGGAGATTAGCCCTTGTTCTGTAATGTAAATTACTAGTGTTTTCCTGTTAGTTTTCCCATGGGTCTTTTTGACTGTATGCACATGTATTTCTAGGTGGACAGTTTCCTCAGAATTAGATTGTCTCGAGTTTGGGTTATGGTTATTGAAAGGCTTGTCCGTTCCTGTACTTTTATCGAATTCACCCATGTTTTCTCTTGCATGTATATAATCTCACCATTCATCTAGATTCATGGTAAATGGTGTGAGGTGTGGATTCCATTTTATCTCCTCCCAAAAGGCTTTCATTCCTTCCTCTGCCCAATGGTCTGCGATGCCCTCGTTGGCATGTGCCCAATGCCTACGTGTTCTTGCCTCTCATTCCTGACCTTCGATTCTGTTCCACTGGTCTGCCCCGGATCCGAGATTCGTGAAGAGCACCTGGACAAACCCCTGCGAGGAAGGGGAGTGGGTCCTTGCCAACTTCTTCCCGTCTCGGTCACCCCAATCCCAGATGATAAAGAACCATCGGTGAACATTGAACCTGCGATGCGGAGTAGCTGCAGTCCATGATATTGAGTCTGTAATCAGTAGGCTATCAGACTCTCTGCCACCCAAATCTTACCAACAGCTTTGTATTTTTAGAAGAGATCTCGAGGACAACCCACACACCTATTTCCCTGGGGTAGATGCTCTGCGAGCCAATTCTGCATCCTGCTAGGCTATGCAGGTATCCTGTCCTTCTCTCCACTGTTTCGGTTCCCTGTGGAATTACTTTTGCTGAACGGCACGTTAATGACAGGCCGTGGCCCTATACGGAAGAGTGTGCTAAGGAAAAAAATCTGTGACATTCAAGGATGCGTTATTTAGTATTCGCTATATCACTCCTGGCTTTCTCTTATTTTCTTCCTATATTTGCTCTGATTTCCTGACTTTAAAACAAATTATATGCATCTTTGCAAACTGTTTCTGAATAAGGGAGGAAGGGAATCACACAAGACGGATGGCTCTCTGCTGCTGAAATATGTAACCAATGCACAGTTCTTGATTTCAGGCTAGATTTACTGCAGTCTCAAAGGAACCGCTCGCCGATAGGTTTGCCTGTTGCAGAAAAACACCTTTGCTTCCAGGTCAAACAGCTCTCATGCTGTAAGCCTTGTCGTTTTAGATCAGGTGGCATCGATGCAGACCGATGTTAAAAGCTGATACTGATTCAGCCAAGGGTTTGGGGTGACCAAATTCAGCCTGCGGCGTTTGTGCTTAACTTTGTGAAGTGCATCAGACTGACTTATGCCTTCCAGCGTGGTTGTGTGCTTGGATGAGCGTTGCCTTGACCGCTGGACCAAATGCACACCTTTCTCTGGGCTGCCAGGACCATCCAGTTGCTGGTGTTTGCCTGAGATGTGTTTCTTCCTCACCTCTTACTTAGTACTTTGTCCATCCCTCTTAGAATCTGCCGTGGGCCACATCATCTCTGGGAAGCCCCGCCTGCTGTTGTTGCTGTTGTCGAATCATGTTTGACTCAGAGAGACTGACCCCATGACAACAACAACCACCACAAACACTGCACGATGCTGGGCCGTCGTCACAGTGTTTCCTCTACTGGAGCCCATTGCTTTAGTCACTGTGTCCGTCATTTCAGTCAAGGGCTTCCTCTTTTTTGCTGACCCTTTACTTTAGCAATCATGATGACCTTCTGTAGGGACTGGTCCCTCCTCATCGTACGTGACACGAAGTCTCCCCAGCCTCTCTTCTAAGGAGCATTCTGACTGTACTTCTTTTCAGGACAGATTCATTCCTTCTTCCGGCCGTCCATTGTACACGCCATCTTCTTTGCCAACGTCATAAGTCACGTGCATTCGTGGCTCCTTGGTCTTTCTCCTCGAGTTATTGTCCAACGTGTGCGTGCATGTGAGGCCACTGAGGGTAGCACAGCTTGGGCCAGGCTCGTCTTGATCCTCAACGTGACATCTTTGCTGGGTTTTTTTTTAACACTTTGAAGGATTCTTCTGCAGAGTTTTGTCCAAGACAGAAGAGCAGTTGAGCTCTTGCCTGTTATCTCCCTGCATGTTGATTGGGAACCCAAGTAAAAGGGAGTTCTCGAAAATGTCATTCTTTCCCCCATTTATCGTGACACTGTTTACTGGTCCAGTTTTAAAGAAGAATGTTTTACATTGAGTTGTAATCCATACTGAAATGTACAGTCTTTGATCATCAGTAACTATTGAGTCCTCTTCGCTTTCAGCAAGCAAATATGTGTCATCTTTGTACTGAAAGTTGTTATGAACCTTCCTCCAATCCCGGTGCTACATTCTTCTGTAGATAGTCCAGCTTCTCAGATTATTTGTTTAGCGTACAGATTGAATAAATATGATGAAAAAACATACCCTTAATGTAGACCTTTCCTGGTGATTTTAAACTGCATCATATCCCTTGCTCTGTTCAAACAACTGCTTCTTCGTCAGTGTACAGATTCCACATGAACATAAGTAAGTATTCTGAATTTCCCACTCTAATTATCATTGTTCTCCATAACTGGTTAAGATCCACACAGTTGAATGCCTTTGCATAGTCAATAACATTTATCTGACAGTCTCTGCTTTCTGATGTCAGCAATGAGATCCCTGGTTCCACATTCTCGTCTGAATTCTGCTTGCATTTGGGGCAGCTCCCTATCTCTTCAGCAATGTTCTACTTGTGTGTGATGTTATGGATATTATTTGATCATTCCTGCAGTCTGTTGGGACACGTGTTTTTGGAAGAGGCACAAAATATGACTATCGTCCAGTCGGTTCAGGTAGCTGGTATGTCCACGTGAGAACTTCCAGGGTGGCACCAGCTTGTTGAAACGTGTCAATGGCTCATTCCTGGAGACCTTGTTTGTTTTTCCCCAATGCCTTCAGCGCAACTTGGACTTCTTCCTTTAATATCATCAGTTCGCGGTCATGTGCTAGCTCTTGAAATAAATGGGCAGTATTGCTTCCTTAAACCCTTGAAATACTCTTTGCTCCATACTCCCAGCACTGAGACCATCTTCTATATACTTTTTTTTTAAATCATTTTATTGGGGCTCATACAACTCTTATCACATTCCATACATACATCCATTTTGTCAAGCACTTTTGTACTTATTTATACTTGTATGACCAATTAGCCTTACTTTCCTTCTCCCAGAACTCCCTTGTCGCTTTCTGTGCAGATGTCTATACTAACCCCACAGGGAAAGATGCTCAGAGAGCTTTCTGAGTGCTGTGACGTGGGACACAGGGCTGAGGAGGACACAGTCCCTGTCCTGCAGGATCTATAAGAAAGATGGCCCGGGCACCGGGCCTCGTGGTGCAGGCTCTGTGGAGGGGGCATGGCGAGTGCCAAACCATAGTCCTCAGACTGATTTGGGTGCGACTCAGAGCTGTAGGTAAAATGAACCCCAGAATTCAACTCCTGTACCCAGTTGATCCCAGGAATCTGGAGGTTTCCGGTTCAAAACTGCCTTGTGCTGGTCATGTTCTTCTCGAAGCGGACAAACTCTCTTCTGCTTTTCCAGGGGATATCTGTCCTGTCACAGTCTGTCCGCCTGTCCCTTTAAATGGCTTGAAGAAAGAAGATGGCTTTGCCACGTCATTGCTCGTAGGCTTTCCGCAAGTGCTGGAGCTGATCAAGAGTCCCGGAAAATATTCAAAATGCCCCTTCGCAAGGCAACTCTCCGTGTCTTCCCGGCGCTGCTGATGGCCTTGGCTGAGACCCAGCCAAGCGTCCTCCACAGCTGACTGTCCTCCGCACAGTGTTTGAGCCGAAGCCGTGGGCATGTCATTGCTCCTTATTCAAAGGATCCCCATCTCTTATCCAAATCCGGAATAATAATTTAAAAAAAACCAGATGTGTGAAATTGAAAATAAATGCTTGGGTGTCGTATTTGACAGCAAACCTGACCTGACATAAGGTCATTAGAGCCTATGAATTCCAATAATATCAATGCTCGTACCTTTTGCTGAGGATGTTAATAGGCCTGATTCTGGGATGCTGTCCCAGAGTCCATTGGGGGCATCCTGATAAGGATTTGATATTTTTATTCAAAATTCCCAAGCAGATCTGATCCCAGGACCATGGGTTATAGGGTTGGGGCAGACACTGTAGTAGCCTGTGCTCACACCGTTTATGACAGACGAGATTAGCCATGATACACGAACCTTGGAAAATGCCCAAACTCAGTCTGTATACTAAGATGTCCCTGTCCTGGAAGGTCCATGGAAAATGGCATTTACAAGAACCCTAGCAAAGAGTGCTCCAAATCAGAGTGTGCCTGCAGGGCCAACAGTCCCCAGAGTCTTATCAACTTTGGGCACCCTGAATCAGCACTCCACAGTAACAGGTAAGATTATTCATATTTCGTGTGATAAATAAGGACTATATTGACCTTCTGTCCATTAACACTCACCCTCTCTGGACCTCAGTTTTCTCATCTGTCAGGGAGCACGGATGTGGACACTGTCGGCCTCAAAGGGTGGTTGCAAAGATTTGACTAGCTCATTCACATTAAGCACGCCCCAACGCGCCTGACATAAAGAAGACATTTGCAATCTCACCATCTTTTAGTGTTGTAACTCCAGAAGCCCTTGGAGTCAGAGCACCCAGAGTTGATAGATGTTGGGGCCCCCAGAGATTGAAAGTGCTTCGAAGTCATGTATACGGGTTTGAGCATCTTCTCCCTCCGTAGAGGAGCCACGTCCTTTGCTGTCTGTCCTCCGTCTGGCAGCTCTGCTGAAACCTGTGACCCTCAACAGCACACAAGTCACCACAGTGTGACCCACTGACAGACAAGCGGCCAGAATTTCAGTCCGGATTCAGAAGAGGCTGTGGAACAAGGGATATCATTGCTGATATCAGATGGATCTTGGCTCAAAACAGAGAGTACTAGAAAGATGTTTACTCGTATTTAATTGCCTATGCAAAGGCATTTGTCTGTGTGGACCATAGTAAAGTGTGGAGAACCTTGATAAGAATGGGAATGCCAGAACATTTCGTTGTGCTCATTCGGAACTTGTACACGGATCAAGAGGCAGCTGTGCCTTATGGACCAAGGGAACATTGCAAATCAGGAAAGTTGGGCATTAGGGTTGCATCCTCTTCCCATACTTGTTCTGTTTATACGCTGAGCACATCATCACAGAAGCGGGATTATGTGAAGAAGAGTGTGGCATCAGGACTGGAGGAAGGCTTACGAACAATGTGGGGTGTGCAGATGGCACAACCTCGCTTGCTGAAAGTGAGGAGGACCTGAAGCACTTGCTGATGAAGATCAAGGTTTGCAGCCTTCAGTGTGGGTTACAACTCAATGCAAGCAAAACCCAAATTCTCAGAACTGGACC
>NW_022103906.1:81108008-81113113 GCF_000313985.2 Echinops telfairi | reverse complement strand
GGGGGGGAAAGTTTGAAGTTGTCAAGGACTTTGTCTAACTTGGATCCATAACCAATGTTCATGGAAGCAGCAAGCAAGAGATCAAAAGATAGATTACATTGGGTAAGTCTGCTGCACAAGCTCTTTAGGGTATTGAAGGGCAAGGATGTTGCTGTGAGGACTCGGGTGTGCCTGACCCGAGCCATGGCAGTCTCCATTGCATCATATGCACGGGCAAGTTGGACATTGAATGAGGAAGACTGTAGAAGAATCGATACATTTCAATAGCGGTGCTGGAAAAGAAGATTGGAAGTACACAGACCATTAAAAGGACAAATCAATCTGTATTGAAAAATAAGGCCAGAGTGCTCCTGAGAGGGAAGAATGGCAAGACTTTGTCTTACATACTTTGTACATGTTGCCAGGAAAGACCAGTCCCTGGAGAGGGGCGTGGCGTTTGGTAAGGGGAGGGGCGGCCAAACAGAGGAAGGTCCTCGATGAGACGGAGTGACAGAGGCTGCCTCAATGGGCTCAGGCATAGAAACTGTTATGAGGGTGGTGCGGGAGCTGCGGTGTTTCCTTCTGTTGTGCATGAGGTCGCTGTGGGTTGGAGCCGGCTCAGTGGCCCCTCACAGCAACCACAACAATAGAGAGGTTGAGTATATCCATCAGGGTTCAGATACAGGAGGAAAAAACAAGCAGAAACTTCTCTATCTTTTTAAAACAGACCAAAATTAAGAGCAGGGAGTTCCCCCCACCAAATATATATATATATATATCCCCCCCACCAAATATATATATAAAGGGGTAGAATCTTGAATCAGGAGACTCAGACACAACAGCGCAGCACTGGACACCAAAGTGGCAACACTGGACACCAAGGTGGCCGCTTCCGTATCGGGGAAGGTGGGAGTAAGAACTCTATGATGGGAACCATCAAGTTCAGGTGCACTTGGATTAGAGCCCTGGCAGTGCTGCTGGGGAAGGTCAGCAGTTCAAACCCACCAGTTTCCTTCCAGGGTGAGAGAGGTGACAGTCTTGGAAACCCTATACAGCGGAAATGGACTCAATGCCAGTGAGTTTGGCTTTTTTGGGTTTTACCTAAGCTACCATCTGGAGATCAAGAAGCCTCACCACCACTGGTGGCTTTATGCTTACCTCGTTTCTGCTATATTTGACCCTGCTGTGCAGCACACCCATAGCACTGGCCTCTGCCTGCCCAGAGAAGACCATGACAACATGGCCTTTCTTTCCCTTCGTTGGCCTTTCAGCACATGCGTAAGCCTGCCCCCCCGCAGAGCCTAACACACCAGGGTGTCTAGGAAATGCCGTTGTAGCATTCTTGCCTCTGCAGCACAGCAAGGTACATCAGCAAGAGGGCTAATGGATGTTGAGTGGGCTCCTCCGTCATCCCACACCTTCAATTTCCCCCAAATTTCTGACGAACAGACAGAACAGAGATTGAAAGCGAGGCTGTCGGACTCCAGAGACTGCACTCTTTAAGCGTCATGCCACTCCTAACTGACGAGCTAATACCTGGCACTGGCGGGGCCTCCAGGACACCTTCTCCACGGTCTCTTTCTTCAGAAGGTCTGGTGCAGGTTGCTGTCTGGTATGAAGCCTCAACGGCCAGGTTCTGAATCCTTCCAGCTCTGGGATGGATGATCTCCATCTCTGGAGGGCAGTACCGTCTGGATCCCCCCCAAGGTCACAGGAACACCCAGTTCCAGTGCCCAGGGCACCCAGCAAGGCCGTGCACGAGCAAAACCAGCTCTTCTCACGTCTGGTTCCTTCCTGCTGCAGCCAGGGCCCCCCCAAGCTGACTCGGAGACACTGCCATTAGCTCGAGGGGCCTCTGCTTAGCCAGCCGCCACTTTTCAGCCACAACAGTCTTTTGGCATCTCCAGCAGCAGACCAGCTCTCGCCAAGTAAAAGGCTCATGTCCCGAATGTGACAGATCCCGAGGAAACCCGTTTAGTGATTCAGAGAAACAAGTGGGGAGGACACAAAGCAAGTTCATCGTGGGCCCAGCACCGGTCTGTAATCGGCTTTCATCTCGCTCGTCCAGAAACAGAACATGGCTGGCCTGGGATCCCCAGCTCCCGCCGCGCCGCTGCTGCCACCTCTGCTGGGCTACCGCCTAGCGAGCTGAGATGCTGCGCCCGCCACGCAGGGTCACGTGAAGGGTCAGCTGTTTTCCCCTCGCTTAGATTTCGGCGGGCAGATTGTGCATTTTCGTAATTCATATTTAATAGCCTGACAGTGCTCTCCAGGGGCCAACGTCCTGTGTACCCCAGCCCTGGCAGTCCCTTATGAGCTGTGTCCCCTCTCTCCAGCGCAGGAGGGGCTGGCCGGAGGCCACACCAGGCCCGTGGGTTCAGTGAGCAGCTCTGAGAGCGGACGGGTGTGAAGCAAATGAGCAGGCTTCTCATGTCCCTGGGCATCCACTTCCTTCCGAGGCCATGTGAGTTGTCTCCCCAAGTTCACAGGGAAAGAGTTGGCCGATGGTGGGGGGAGCCAGGGGGTGGGGTGCTTCAAAGAGTTCATGGAAAATGGAATGGAAAGATCATGAACTCCTTTTCATGAACTTTGAAGCCCCCTCAAGTAGCCGCTGGCTGCTTCTCTCTGGTTTCGTTTGTAAGACGGGAAGTTTTATAAAGCGTGGTCTTTGACTAGGTTTGGGTCCTGGTTGTGCGAGTTTAGTTAAAGGATTTTGGGGGGCTGGGGAAAGGGGGGAATTTCATGCCTTGTTTTCCCGTTTGCTCCCACTAGGGGCTGACACTTGTGAAGTTTGGCCAGGCAGCGCACCTGGGACCCAGTGAGGGCTCGGTCAGAGGGAGTTCTTAGGATCGTCTTTGCCCTGGTCTTCTCTGAAGGCCTCACTACCGCCGTGTGCTTGGGGCTTCCCCAATCTTTTCATTCCCTCGGCAAACATGACTGCAGGCCCTACCACTCTCGCCCACACGGCTACACCTGTGTGCCAGGGACTAGGTGACCCTGTGTGTGCCTGGCAAGTGCTCATCCAGCTCCTCACCCCGCTCTACCCCCCACCCCCCGTTTCCCAGGCAGTCTGGCATCCCTTTGAGCTCCTGGGTCCTGCCTTTCAGGCAGTCGGATATTTGTTTAGCTCTTCCTAGGCTCCCAGTGAAAGAGGCTGGTCCGATGCCTTGGCCGACAGGCCCCTGGGGTTGGTGGCAGTGTATTTCCTGTGAGTGTTCTTCTCTGGGTTTGCTAGGTAGATGGCCCCGATGGTTAAGCACTTGACAAATGTCTGGAAGGTTGGCGGTTCAAATCCACCCAAAGACATCATCTCTGGAGCCAGGTCTGGCAGTGTGCGTCTGAAAGGGCGCAGCCTTGGACACCCCAGGAAGCAGCTCTGCTCTGCACATGGGGTCACATGGTCCATTGGCACATTGGTGGAAGGAACCCTTCCTTCTCCTCAGGCTCTTCTATTTTTTAAAATTATTATTGTTTTTATTTATTTTGTCTGTATATATATCATATCATTCCATAGTTTAATCACATCAAGCAGAATTGTCTGTATATATATCATATCATTCCATAGTTTAATCACATCAAGCAGAATTGTCTGTATATATATCATATCATTCCATAGTTTAATCACATCAAGCAGAATTGTCTGTATATATATCATATCATTCCATAGTTTAATCACATCAAGCAGAATTGCACAATTGCTACTAAAGTCAGTTTCCAAACATCCTTTGTCTGCATGGACCCCTTGACCTCGGCTCTTCAAAGTCACTGTGGGCCATCTGGGCAGCATTATTGCGGACAAAGAAAACAGGCCCCGTTGGACAGGGGGCTGGGTCAAGGGACACCGACCCTGCAGTCATTCTGGGAAGGTCACCTGAAGGGTGACCCCTGGCTCCCCCTCCCGACCAGCCAGGCCTTTGTCGCCTTGATATTTTCACTCTGCACTTGACCGAGGATAGGCCCTTGTTGTAAAGACCCCCTATTTCTGCCGCACTCACTTTCAGGACGTTCTCTTGATGTTCAGTGGCGCATTATTCTTCTTAATTATACAAACACAATTAGAAAGGTCACAGAATCAAATAAAGGGATAAATACCCCTCAATCTTGGCATCCGAGGTGATTTTCTTTGGAAGGACTCTTCCCTCTGGGCGGACTAGGATTTCCCGAGGGTCTGTGGGCTCTGTTGGTAGAGAGGTCAGAGTTCACCTCCCGCCCTGGGGCTGCTTGAGCTTTGGTTTATACTGGGATTGTGGCTTCTCTGTGTGTTCTTATAGCTCCCCCATGTCTGCGTGTGTGTCCCCCGAGACAGTGTTAGATTCATGAAGAACAAAAACCTTGCTGTCTTCTTTGATAGGAGTGAGTTTGAGAGAGAGAGAGGTAACAGTAAAAGTAAACCTTGAGGAAATGCTTGTCATCTAAACCTACACTGTTCTTTTACTGACTTGAGGAGCCAGGTGTCTGAAATTTGTCTGGTAAATACTTCCCCTCAACCCCACACCCACAATTACCAGCTGGTTCAAGTAAGCCAGCTGCGGCTTAGTGATTATGCCAATCTGGCTGTGTCTCTTGCCACAGAAAAATGCAGCAAGGGCCCGTGTCGGGCCAAGAGACCGGCATCTCAGGAGTTTCCACATGCTTTTGACTTATAGTACAGTTTTTCACATTGGGACCCTTGAGTAATGTGGCTGAAATGAGGACATATTAGATATTGTATTTTCCTGCCCACCACCTGGGGAGTCTGGAAACAGAGCCTAATGCTGTTCTTTGCATACCTAGAGGAGAAAAGAGGAAGCGTTGTGTGGCTTGAGAGGGGACTGTCGCCGTGATGGTCAGTGTGGGATGTCCGCTTGGCTAGGCTGGGATTCCCAGTGGCTTGGCCCACGCTGGACGAGTGTAATCACTTTCTACGATGTGATCAGCCGAGCAGTTAAAAGAGGAGTTTATCTGGGGAGGTGGTCCCTCTGTCTCAACCCTACGTTTTGCTAGCTGCCTGATTTCTGGAAGCCTGCAGACGACCCCAGCCTGCCCCCTAGCCTGCAGATTTTGGATTCCTGAGCCCCTGCAGAGTAAGGTGACCAGATTTTAACATTGGTAAAGCGGGACACCATTGATAAAACTCATATCCTGGC